>NC_133108.1:35409362-35744350 GCF_022965805.1 Primulina eburnea
AAATGTCGGGGTTCAGGCCATTGATGAACTGGTCAGCAGTAGCTTCTTCGCTGTCAGCCACATGTGGAGCAAAGTTCAGCAAGGAGGAGAACTTTGACACGTACTCCTCTAAGTTCATCTGTCCTTGCTTTAGATTGGCAAACTCCGCCCCCTTATCCTTCCAGTACAACACTGGGAAAAATTGTTGATAAAATTCAGTTCTAAAAATATCCCAGGTAATGTTCGTACCTCTATGCTCCATGGCTATCTTCCTCGTAATCCACCAGTCCTTGGCAACGTCGTGTAAGTGGTGTCCAATTAATTTCACCCTCTTCTCATCTGTATACTCCAAGGATTCGAACAGCATCTCTATATCATCAAGCCAACTCTCACACTCTACAGCGTTTTCTGTGCCTTTCAAGGTTGGCGGATGAAATGATTGAAATCGTTTCAGTAACGTTTCCATTGGAGTCGGTGTTACATCCATTGGAGGATTGGATGTACTTCCCTGTTCTGGTACTCGTCTCGGAGGCATATCTAAAAATCAAATAGATTAGTAACAAGTACAACAATTCTGTTTCAATCCTCCTCTGATCATCTTACTGCTGATCTAGAATCAGTACTGATCCAATCTCAATAAAACATATTATATCAAATCAGATAAACAAGTAACATGTAATAAAGCAGTAAGACATGCTAGCATCCAAAAGCAGGAAAGAAAACCTCAATCTACCCCGCTCACTAGCCTCTTCTATCTCAATCTAAAGGATCTATCGCTCTGATACCACCTGTTGTGGGAACCCGGACGCTAATCAAGTTCTTAATCGTCATTGGACAAATTAATCAGTTATAAAACTGGGTCTAAATTTTTTTTAAAATGCGAAAGGTAATGGAATCAAACTCCTATACATATCAGTATAAAAGTATAAATCTCAAACATCATACAATAATTTACATCTCAGGTTCAACAACTACTATCAAGTGTTCAAACCCTAGCTCTAGTCCAAGTCCGGTATCACCACTCTAATCTCGGTCTGTCTTCATCTCTGTGACCCTGTACCTGTCCCACCTGTTGTCATGCACACATACAAACAAGACAACAGCCGGATAACTCCGGTGAGATATAAATATCCCAGTATAAACAATGTATTAAATGCAATCATATAAAACATATACAAAAGCATAAACAAACATCAAAACATGTATCTAATCTGATTACATGAATTAATGACTCGTGATCTATTCTTCTCTTATCTCAAATCTAGGGATCCCAATCTAATTTAGACTTTGGCATGCTGTATCGAGTGTCTGAGATAGACGTCGATCTACATCTAAGGCTCTTCGATACACCGTAAGTCTAGAGTCTTATCGGTTCTGAGAAAGACTCGGCGGTTCTGCCCTAGCTAGGATGTCTGCCCTAGACTCGGACTCTGACTCTGTTCTAAGTCAATACATTAACATATCAATCTGATAATTTGCAAATATCAATGCAATAAAATAAAGTATGTGATTTAGGGAAACTCAAGTCAAACCTAACTCGAGTTGTGCAATCCCGAATCAACATTTATTTATACCTTTCTTGCTGTCGATCTGATACAATCAAAGTCTTGATTCAAAGTCTGTTATTGTTTAATCTGGCAATGACAATATCAATATTCTAATCAAATCACAACATCTCTGTTTTATCAAATTCTGACAATACAACAGTACAATCTTGCGATACTGATAATACTATATCAGTCTATATCAATTCCAAACATTTACAATCAACCACCATACAAATCTGATATCAATTCTAGTCAATTTCCTTCTGAAATTCATAACAATTCCATATTCAGTCCGTTTCTTAGTCTGACTTCGATTCTACGCTGTCTAACATGTCAAGAACATCATATATGAATTCCATTCAATTCTGAAAATATCATAATTTCAAGACATGTCAAAACGTAGTAAAACTTACGTCCACTTGTAGTCTATGTTGCTAGGAACTCGATACCGAAGTCGGATTCAAAATCAGACGGACGGATCTTTCAAAAAAGGCGTAAGGATTTTCACACAATTATTCTGACCTTTTCTCGTTCTTTCTCCTCCTTTATTCTGAAGGAACGATTTATATATATATATATCAAGTTTGCATGTAAACGAAACGTGGCTTCTTTTCTTGAAATTGGGTCGGCGCTCGAGCGGTACTAAACTACCGCTCGAGCGCGGCAGTCTCTGTCCAAGCACTCGGCATGATATATCTTGGCGCTCGGGCGGTCCAAAACTACCGCCCGGGCGCCACATCCTCTGCCCGAACATTTTCTTGTTGAACACTGGCACTCGGGCGGTCAATAATTACCGCTCGGGCGCCAACAGTTCTGTCCCAAAAGTTGTGTAATTTATATGTTTGGCCAATCTGGTCTCGTAATAGCCCGTCTATAATTATATCAATTCAACTTCAATAATCTTCGTTTAACGTGATATAAAATCTAGGGCATTACACCTGTTCATAACATAAGTGAAAAAAATGATAATTTTGTAGTGAAAAATAATACTTTGAACATAGAAACAATATTTTCATGGATCCGATCGAAGATACATATTATGTAAAGAATATACTTCTAATTATATAATATGGATTACCTTAATCGAACAAGACGTTTATTATACACATATATTGACATATCAATCTAAAGTGTCATCGTAATTTAAAAGTTTTGAATTTTTGTAAAATTGACAGTGTATATTAACAATTACGCGATTTTGATGCTGTTAAATTTCTTAATTTAACAAATTATGTTTGGACGAGTAAAAATGAGATTTTGATTTGGTTTTGAAATTGGAATTTGATTTTAAATCCATAGATTTTAATTCTATTTTAATGTTTGACAAAAAATTTAAAATTTTATTTAAGAATTGTATTTGACAGTTAAAAACAATAGTATTTAATATAAAAATTATATATCACTTACTTTTTAAAAATATACTGTTTATTAATAGCATTTATGTACATATTCATATATTGTTTTTTATGATATTGAAGAAAATTAATTTTAGAAAACAACAAGAAAAAACCATATTGTTTAATAAATAATTTTTTAAAGAATTTTAACAAATATAGTTCACCACTAGGTTTTGGAAAAATTTGATAAATTTAATTTTAATATAAAAAAATAACTTATACAACTTTTTAAGTATATTTTATTTGATTTTTATATAATTTTTAATAAAATGTGAATTTATATTACATGATTTTAAGAATATAATATTTTATTAAGCTTAAAAATAATACAAAATTTATGGCATAAACTATATTTGAAAGGATAATTGTGCTTTTCAAAAATAAAAATTAAAAAATAAATTGTATTTTAATAAAATTTTGTAGTTTTAAAAACAATAATTAAATCACTTTAACAATGTTTTTTCATGAATTTACCATAAGTATTACAATTTTTTTAAAAATATATATATATATATAATTTTGTGAGACGAATATCTATCTCGACTCGATTCTTTCATAAATATAATTTTTTTAAATTATAATATTCAAAAGCTTCGAAAAGGGTGCACAAGTACCGGTAACGGGAAAATATTATTTTTTATATATTTTATATGCAAAGACCTATGGCTTTATAATTTAACAATAATATTATTTAATTGGAACAATAATATTATTTAATTATCATAAAATATATATTATGAAAATATATCAGACTTGCAAAATAGAGGCTTGGTGGTGTTTCCTTAAGACGAGCATTTGAAGATTAATACAGTCTACTCTCGAGAGAGAGAGAGAATAGAATGCGGGTCTAATTTCTAACTCCTCTGCATTTATAATTCGTTCCATATTTAAAATTGATTTTTCCAGAGGTAAATTGAGCTATCAAGTTTTATGGCTTCTGGGTTTTTTTTTTTAATTTATATACAGCGAGCGTTGGAGCGCAGTGACTGGCATGCAGACCAAAATCTCAGAGTAAAAGTTTGCTCTTTTCTGGGAATCTTTTAATCCTTCTGGTTGGTAAGTTTCTATGTTTGATTTTTCTCAATTTTTCCAGTTCTCATGCATTTTATGGGATTTGATCTGCCTCTAATTATTGGGAGAATTGATGTTTTTTTCCCTGCAGTTTTTGATTGATGCGCTTGTTAATTTGATGAGTTGCTGTTTTAGTTTGTATTAGATTCAATGGTGCATTTCACGCAAAGCTTTGGGTGTAGGAGTTTGTTTTGCTGCTTTGATTAAGGGTTTTTTTAAACTTTTTTTTTTTAATTGTTGATTTCTTGATGGAGTGAATTTTAGGTTGTGGGTGTAGAAGAAAGGGGAGAAGGGGAAGAGTGTGAGGCTACTAAATAGTGGTTGAGAGAATGGGATCTCAAGGGGGTGGTGGTAGCAGCAGCAGCAATGGGGGAACCCCTGACCTTCAAGTTCAAAATCCGGACTCGAAATCCAACCCCTTGCTTAGCCAAGGGTCCCTGTACAATCTCACTCTTGATGAGGTGCAGAATCAATTGGGCGATCTGGGGAAACCTTTAATTAGCATGAATATTGATGAGCTTTTGAAGACCGTGTGGACAGTTGAGGCTAATAATAATCACGCTATAGGAGGCATTGATTATGGGCCACCTGGGCAGCAGCCTGAGTGTGGCTCGTCTTTGAACCGCCAGTCAAGCCTCACATTGTCCAGGGATCTGAGTAGAAAGACTGTTGATGAGGTGTGGCAGGATATTCAGCAAGGACAGAGAAGGAGTAGTCTGGATCGGAAAAGGACTCTCGGTGAAATGACTTTGGAGGATTTCTTGGTTAAGGCAGGAGTGGTTGTTGAATCATCTGCCGGGAAAAATAATTCAGCCCCGGTTTTTGGAGGAGTTGATGCGATTGGATTACCCCCACAAGCCCAATGGATGAATTATCAGATCCCATCTATTCCTATGCAGCAGATTCCTGCTTTCATGCGGAGCCAATCCGTTCAACAAACTGTTCCTCATTGTGGAAATCAGATAATGGATGCTGCATACCCGGAAACTCAAATAGCCATGCCTTCGTCCCCACGGTTGGGTACTTTGTCGGATACTCAGACTCCTGGACGAAAAAGGGTTGCACCTGGTGATTTTGTTGAAAAGAGCGTTGAGAGGAGACAAAAGAGGATGATCAAGAACAGGGAATCAGCTGCTCGATCAAGAGCTAGGAAGCAGGTGTGTTTTTCCCGCAAAAACTATCTGACCCCTATTTTGTTGATTCTTCTTGTTGGCTACAGACACAAGTTGTCAACTTTTTTATGTGCACTGTGCAGGCTTACACCCATGAGCTGGAAAACAAGGTTTCACGTCTTGAGGAGGAGAATGAACGTCTCAAGAGACAAAAGGTTGCCTTTTTATCTCTATTCCCATTGTTTTCACCTACTTCTATAAATATTTTAGCATTTAATTGCAATTCCTTCTAATTAGAACATATGGATATAGAGTATCTACATAAATATTAAACATCTAACTTCATTTATGAAATATGATAATGAGAGATGCTACAGTGAGATGCTAAAACATTTAAGCAATTTCCCCATTTAGATATTTTAACTATTCAAATTTTATTTGATTAGGAAAGTTAAAATAACAGCCTACGTGCTTACTGTCTGGGACTCCGGGTTCTATCCTTTCTTATTAACTAAGCCAGAAATGAGAAAATTGACTTTTCCCCAATTACAATGAGATTTTGATTAAGAACCTGATTCAGATGTCAAGGAATATGCTTCCTATGTGGAGAGCCAGTAAGAACCATCAATTTCAAACTGTTAGCAGAATTTCATCATTGAAGTGTGCATCGATGTTACGAGGAAAAAATAGGAAATGTATGTCAACTTCCGAAACTATCAGGCATGCTATTTAGGTTCTATTAGCAAGAATCTGACGGCGTTTAGTTTATTCCTTCTTCTAGAGCTATGCCTTGAGCAACTAGGAGTCCTGTTGAGCTTCATCATCTTATCTGACTATAATGTAACTGAAACCAATTTGTATCATAATTAGGTGGAATCTGTTTAGATCCGCATTAGCCATTTCCATGCATAAAATATTTGGCAAAATAATACAACAGTATTCTTGCTCAAAAATTTGTTGTTGTGTTAGTTGGAAGAGAATCCACAGGGTTTTGATTTAAGTTTCTCTTTTAAGATGTCAGTTATGCTATGAATTGCTCCACTATTGGTTTTTGCCTTTCCAGGTTGGGTGAAAGTGGGATGGGAGTGGCGATGAGAGGGAAGGGTGCATAACCTTTTCTTTGAAAAAATGACAGTGGGAACATCTAAGTGGAGGGGTGCCATATTCTTTGAATCCATCATTCCTGTTTCCTAATGGGGTGGGAGGGAAGATGGAATGAATGCTCGAAAATGTACAAACCTAACCAACAAAATGTTGTAGTTATTACAATTTTTGGACCATATCTTGTCGTTTTCCATGCTTTTACTTCCCCTTTTCCCTTACTGTCATCCCCTTGTTCCAAATGAATGAAGCAAACCTCTTTTCTATCAAGAGAATTCTTGCAGACTGGGTACTTCATCAGTAGAGAAACTATAATTTGTGTGAATAGCTCCAATTTCGTGTCCCAGTTAGCTGGTAAGTGCAGCAACTTCAGCAAACTGAGCCTTTCGTCATTTTTCATACCTGTTTTCATCTTCTTGAGCTATGAGTTTCCTCATCTGTTGGTCACTGTGCCTAGCTTTTCTGTCTTATTTACTTGACTTGAGCGCAAAATTATCTTTGGAAGGAAGAGGATACTAGCTCTTTCACTATGGTGATGTATCACAAATATTCTAAATCAAACAACACAACAGCAGATACTCTCGATCTTGTAGCGATTTCATAGTGAAGGAGGAAGTATCTTTGTACTTCCGAAGCTACTAAAGTTTTAGTAAATAATATTGTTGCAACTGAGCTATTTTAAGCCGAACAACACAGCTGAGTCAACATTGTTGCTAGACCAGACAATCCCCACCAGCAATTGCTACAACTAGAAATCAAACCAATAACTCTTGACTTTTGTTCTTATGTTTTGACAAAGTGCTTTTCGGCTATCAAACCTGCAATAGAAACTAAGAATGCCGCTGCTTCTCTAGTCAGCCAAAAAAATTTGTGGGCGGTGTTCTTGTCACCCGTTGCCTAGTAAAGGCTAAGGACTCTTCTTGGCTAGCAAGGCATACATTCTTGTTTAATTGTTCTCTGATTTCACACTAATATTCACTTGATGCACGCCTTTTTTCAATTGCTATAACTATACTTGCAGGAATGGGAGAAGGTGTTGCCTAGCATGCCACCACCCGAGCCGAAGTATCAGCTTCGGAGAACGAGTTCTGCTCCTATATGAGGGTTGTGTAGATTCATCGTGTTCTGCTGTTATTTTTACTTAGTAGTATTTGTTTCTATTGTCTTTGGTGCTTGCGGTATGCAGGATCTTGTCCAGACGACAGCCTCAGGTTGTAATCTTCCAGTTTTTCTATGTGTGAACATCCTTCAGACTCCTTGTAGCCTTACGACCCTCGTTCCTGTATGTACATTATTGTCATAGATATATTGTGTTCAACTTAGTAACTCATCAGCTCATTCAACACCATGTTATCTGGTAAGCTCTACTCATTTAGGTAGTATTTGGCTCTTTCCATGAATTTTGATGTCTAGTTGTTTTTTTCAACTGCAAGGATTGGTCCAACTTTCGAAAAGTGTTTTCTACTTTTAAATTAAGTTGGAAATGAGACGTATGTTGGGTGCTGGTATGTCATTTCAATTTGTATTTGTATCATTATAATATTTGGATATTTGTATCAATTAAAGTTATGAATTGTAATATAATTGTTTCATAAGGAAATGTAAAGATGGGATAAAAATATTTTGTTAATTAATTATTTTTGTAATGAGTACATTTGTTTATATTTTCTTGAAATGAAAATATTTTTTAAAAAATATAACAATTATAACCTTCATCTTTTGGTCAGGCCACGAGTTGGCCCCCATGTGCACAATCTAAAGTTAATATTTTATTTTATCATCTCATATCTTTAATTAAATGAGTTTGGATTGGTTGTGCGAGTCAATGTGGAATTTGAAGCCAGTACATCGGATCTTCAAGATTTTTTTCACTCGATATTTTGATAGTTAAATATAATTTTTCATTTTATTTTCCATTTATTTTCAATTTTTTAACGAATTGCTTATACGATATGACCTTGTAAAAAAGAGTATTATTTTTATGCTAAATTTTGTATTACATTTCATTCTAAGTACGAACTAGGTCAATCCGTCTCATGGATAAGTGAGACTGTCTCTACATAAAACCTACTCTGATATTTATGTATTAAAACCTTTTTTTTAAAACACCAAATTTAATTAGTGCATGTTTTTAAAATTGAACTTCTTACAATTTATTCTAACATGCACACTTAGTCCATGCATTTCACAGTGAACAAGATGTTATTCTTGAGTTATTATTCGAAAACGTGAATCCTGCATTTTACGGTGAACAAGATGATATTCTTGAGGTATTGTACCAAAAGGTGTATCTAAAGATTAAGTATTTATCCTTACACATGAGATTCATACTTGTGCAATAAACCCACATATCCATTCTATTATATCTATACCTATTGAAGTGTAAATGAATCATAATGTTTTCCAATTATGAACAGACCAGATGACTCTTCATTCATATTTAACTTGAAAAATACTGAAGATGATAATAAATGAGATATTTGTAAATTTTCTAAATTGATAAGGAAATACATGTAAATTTAATCTTATCTATCTATATGGGTTTTTAAAAAATTAATTTTGAAAAAATTTAATTTAAAAAATAAGATAGATGGTGGAATTTTGTAAAATTAAAGCAAAACACCACCATCAATCGCGGATGTTGCAATAAATTTTGCAGCGTCTGTCAAAATTGCAGCGTCCAAGCTGCCACGTGCGGCTGCAACATTTTGGTAGTGAACGCTGTTTTTTAATTATTATTGTTATTGAATTTGGATACCTTATCTTGTTAGTAAATAGGAAGAATACATGCAAAAAATGAGAGTTGAATTCAAGTTCAATAATTTGAAATATAGAGCAATTTAAATTGTGAGTTTGTCAACCAGTTTTTTTTTTAAAAAAAATTATTTTTGTGAAATATTAATTAATTTAGTTTAAAAAATTGTACTTATTTTTGTTTTATAAAAGAAAATTATATAAATATTTGTAAGCTTAGTTTCGAAAAAAAAATTTATATACGTATCTTTCTACTTATTTTTTTATTTTATTATTATTAGCAATATGATTAACAAAATGATAATAATAGTTGGAATATAAAATTTTTGAATTTGTATTTTTTTATTTTTTAGACAAAATATTTTATTTATTTAAATATACATTGATTTAGTTTTTTTAAAAAAATAAAAGAAGTGGATGTATGTAAGGCCCGAGAAATTAATCCGGTTAATCTGAAAAGATTACTATAATCATAGATGATAATTGATATGATTATAGACGGAACGGATCGGACGGGGAAAGACGATAGAAAATTTAAGAGATGCAAAGAGAAGTCCCCGTGCACATGCGCGACATGTATCGGCGCACATGCGCGAGGAAGACAGAACCATGCGCGCACATGCGCGGAACGTACAGTAGCATTGGCGCATATGCGCGACGGAAATGGCGCACATGCGCGGGAGGGGCAGTAGGTTTGGCGCATATGCGCGAGAAGAGTGGCGCATATGCGCGAGAAGACAAAGCGCTAGTTTGAATAACTGGCGCATATGCGCGACATTGTTCGCGCATATGCGCGAAACGTGCAGAACATGCACAACGCCACTTGCCCTTGTATTATGCAATGCATGTATATATATATAAGCAAGCGAATAACCTTCAGAATTCAGAACAAAAATCGAGGTCAGGAGGGAGCTTTTCAAATTTCATCATGGAAATTGATTTGCGAGCGAACCGTCTATTCAATTTTGAATCCGAGCACAGTACCGTGTTCCTAGAAACGCAGAGTACAACTAGACGTAAGTTTTGTTACGTTTAGATAAGATTTGAATTTATGATATTCTCAGAATTGAATATGAATCAGATATGATGTTTCTGCTACAGTAGATATTGTATAATTGAAGTCAGATTAAAGAACAGACTGTGTTTGTAATTGTTATGAATTTCAGAGTTGATTTGACTGAGATTCAATATCAGATTTGTGTTATCATTGAGATTACGAGTTATACCAGTATTGATTATGAATTCTGATATTATATCTGTGATGTTGAGATTGACGGGGTTACCGAGACTGTATTGTTATGCCGTCGCAACATCAGTTGATTTGAATTGATCAGATTCAGTAATGATTTAGATTTCATCGTGATATCGTTGATATGAATCAGATTCTATTTTGTTCAGATATTGATCAGATTATGTACTGAGTTGAGTATTGATCAGAACAGATTGTGAAGTGAATTATTCATTGATACTATGTATTCGATATTGTCTTTTCAGATTGGATATGGACAGATTTGAATACAGGTCATCGTCTTCGTCAGACAGGGACGACAAAGGTATAATTCATGTGATATCTGGGAAGATATAACTCAAATCAGATCTCATTTGAGTTTCCCAATAAAATCACATACTTGATTGTTGTTTATCTTCTGATATGATTATGATTTGTTTATAGACTTTATATTCAAATCTTTTGGAAATGAGCATGCTTTGTTTACAGATTGTTATACATTGCATTTGAGATAGGAAAGTTTGACAGATAGTCAGACTTCTAGACGTTCGGTGTATCGTTACGTAGGAGCAGACACCCTCCTATTGTAGATTACTCGATACAGCTCAGACCGAAGTCTAGGAATAAGACGTACAGTCACCCCGATTGGGAGGGTAGGTGACAGCCATTGACGTCTTATTCACACCGAGATCCCTAGAGTTATAGTTGAGTCGAGTCTAGACATGATTTGACTAGAACTGCAGGTGTTTATAGATATGGTTTCATAGACTATGAAACCCAGGTTTATTGCTTTCAGTTATGACAGCATGTTGATATGATTTGATTTAAATTGCATGTTTATCTGAATGGAGTTGCATGCTTATTTCGATTTGATTTCATAGATTACGAAATCTATTACTTTTGAATATGATCATGATAGCATGATTTAAGATTTAGATTGTTTCTATACATGTTTACCATGTTTTATACTGGGATTTATTCTCACCGGAGTTATCCGGCTGTTGTCTTGTTTTGTATGTGTGCATGACAACAGGTGGGGCATGATCGGGGTCGAGAAGATGACGAGAGAAGACGAGTTTAGCGTGGTGATTCTGGACTTACTGTAGATTTGGTTTATTACTTGAACTTAGTAACCGAACCTTAGACTTAGATTGTACAGTATTGTACTTTTATACTGAAATGTATTTTATACTGAAATGTATATTATTTAGATTCCATTACCTTCCGTATTTACATTTTAAAAAGAAAAATTTTTAGACCCTGTTTTATCTTAATTGATAATTAAATCCCAAAAGAAGATTAAGAAAAAGATCAGCGTCCGGGTCCCCACACCAGGTGGTATCAGAGCGATAGATCCTTTAGAATGAGATAGTAGAGAATGAGCGGGGTAGATTGAATTGTCTTCCTTGCATGTGATTGCTAACATGAGATTCATGTCAATGTTGACTTGCATGATATGTGCTAGCATGATTTACTGTTTTCCCTATTACATGTTGTTTGTATCTGAGTTGATTGCAGCATGTAATTACTAAGCCTGAATCAGAACCGAGTCTGGATCAGAGGTATATGATCATGATCAGAGGAGGGATGAGACAGATTGTATAGATTGTGTACTAATCTGTTTGATTATCAGATATACCGCCTCGAAGAATTTCAGAAAAGGGTAGTACTTCGTCTGAACAGATAGATGCATCAGAAACCCAGCTAGAAGAAAATATGAAAGAATTTCAGTTATTACAGCCACCGATTCTGAGTTGTTCCGAGACATCAGAAGATTGTCAGAACTGGTTTGATGATATAGAAATACTGTTCAATTTACTTGATTGTACAGATGAACAGAGAGTTAAAATGGTACCTTATCAGTTACGAGAAGCCGCCAGGAGTTGGTGGATTACCAAGAGGTACGGTGATTTCGTGGGAAATATTCAGAACTGAATTTTATCGACGATTTTTCTCAGCCTCGTACCGGGAGGACAAGAAAGCAGAGTTTGAGAATTTGAGCCAAGGACAGTTGAATATTGATGAATATACCGCCAAATTCTCTACTCTACTGCATTTTGCTCCTCACATAGCTGGAAATGATGAAGCTATAGTAAAACAGTTCATCAGAGGGTTGAATTCGGAGGTAGTGGCATTTATGAATCTGCAGCGACCTTACCATTTTGCTGACATCCTGAGTAGAGCGAAGAGAGCGGAGGCGAGTCTGATTAGACAGCTAGGGAGGTTGTGTGTGAAGCAACTCCAGACACAGCAATCCCCTCTCCGATATGATCACGGCAGTACGAGTGGGAAGCAAGATTTGCTGAAAGCTCGGAAGAAGCCATTCAAGAAGCCAGGAAGCGATTCATCTAGCTCCAGCGTTTCTGGTCCAAGCCATACTGGAGTGTATTGCAGGAGTTGCGGAGGGAGACATCCCACAGAGCAATGCCAGGGAGTGACTGGTAGATACAATATTTGTGGACAGCCGGAACACTTTGCTAAAGTCTGTCCCCAGAAACGTTCCCGAAGATTGTAGGGAACAGAGTTTAATTGAAAACACAGATCCAGAATTCACAACAGGTACTATTCTTTATGATTCTATTGCATATGTATTGATATATACTAATGCATTTGTTAAGAATATCTTTGACTGAGTTGCATGGAGATATGCTGTATCTGTTGGGTTTGTATGTACTGTAGTATTGATGTCCTTACTTCTGGATGAAATATTGATATCAGAGATTTCTGCATATATTGTATATTACAGTAAGATGAGAATGAAATAGAGATAGATTATGATGTACTTGTGTTTTCTGATTTGAACGCATTGTTGATATATATATGCTGAACAAGTACAGACAGATTGTTGAAATTGTTCCAGAAATAGTAAGATTCAGACCAGAGATGACTGATCAGTGGAGATACCACGATAAGGATTCTAGATTTAGAATTCTTTTGATATTTGTATTGTATATGACTCGATTAGTACAGAAAGGAGCAGATTGCATCCTTATGTATTCAGTAGATCCACTGAAATCGAGCCTAGCATTGGCAGATTTGCCAGTGATATATGAGTTGGCTGATGTTTGCCTAGATAAGATCTCAGATTGGTGTGATCTCAGAAAAATAGACTTCAGAAATTGAATGTAGATCAGGTATTGTTTGTATGTTAGATTCAGTACAGAATGATATTGAATATACAGAATAATACATACCGAATTGAAAGAATTGAATATTTAAAGATTGTAGTGAATATTCTGAGAATTAGGATTATTGTATACAGAAATTATTCAGATAAGAATCCTGCTTGAAACAGATTGTATTCAGAGTATGCGTTATCTGAAGTTAGTATACCGAGTGAGTTTGACACAGTTGAGATTGCAATCAGTGACAGATAGGATACCGATATTAGAAAGATCAGAAATTTCAGAAATGTCAGAATTGTCAGAAATGTATTTTGTCTGATTTGGCAGATTATTTTATTCGACTGTTGCTTTATATCTGCTGAATATTGTTATTGTTCTAAATCAGTATTTGAGACATCTTATATTGTTTTGGGGAGCATATTTTATTTGCAGATGAGATATAACAGTTGATCAGAATGACATGAAGATAATTACTAGAACTAGTTGTTTTATGAGTTCACTGAACTCACTAGATCTGCATAGGTTACTGATATTTTGTATCTGGTGTGATATTACTGTTGTTTTGAATCCGTATATGATACAGATTGTTGTCAACCGTTGAGAATATATACAGTTCAATTGTATCAGAGTTGTTTTAGAGAGGTACAGCTATTCAGAAATGCGATCAGAATGTTCAGAACTTGATTTTGATCATCAGAATAGTGTATCGATCAGAGTAACAGATATATGATTTTGTGTTTGTATGAAATTGACTAGCTTGTGATATCAGAATGTTTCAGTATTGTATAACAGAATTGATATTGATAGTCAGAGCCGAATACCAGGTAGGTATTTCTTCTTTAATTTTTATTATTAACTGATTGTTATGCCGAATAGTTCGAAGTTGAAATCACAGATAGTGTCAGAAATGCGCTGTAGTGACTTCAGTTGTCATGTTTGTGACTGAGAATGTATGATATTCGAACAGACAGTTTTGATATAGACAGATTAAGTCAGTTGTGACAGATTTGTACGGAAATTTTGGCAGAAATTGTACTGAATTGTACGAATTGTCAATAAATGAAGACAGAAATCAGAAGATTATTACAGATATGTATGTTTCTGAATAGAAATGGGAGTGTATTTCTATGGCTTTCGTAATAAAATTACCGCCATTTTCTCCAGATTGAAATATGATATGATTATGATTGACAGATTGTTCAATCTATATCTATTAGTTTGTACAAGATGACGTACAAACACGACCAAATGACACAGATCAATGTCAAAAAAATGGTCAGAATAACTAGAATACAGAAGTAGAGCATATCAGATGGTGATGTTGCTTGATTTTGTATTTGTAACACAGTATATCATGAGTTTTCTCTTAGATCGTGTTACAGATTGACGGATAACCAGAGTGTACTATCCAGATATGGAAGATATCCAGAGAGCGGTAGTGCTGGATGCTAGCACTAGTTGACAGGAGGTATTGTTACTTTATGGGTAATTGTGTGGTGATAGCTATCAAAAGAGTACTGAGATAGTTACAGACGACACATTGTACAGTGAGTACTACAGAGTCCTTATAAAGAAGATTCAGAAAGGAATAAAGATAGCTCAGAAATGACAAATTGGATAAACCAACATCGGATGATGATGCTTGGTATTTGGAGTGGAAGATTGAATATGTCCTTGATCGAGAATATAAGATTGAGATTTCAGAATAGATTCATTGAGATAAGTTTTTGATTTAAAACTCTGTATACATTTCTTCTGATATATCTGAATTGATCACTTGCGAGTTCGAGGACGAACTCAGACCTAAGAGGGGAAGAAATGTAAGGCCCGAGAAATTAATCCGGTTAATCTGAAAAGATTTGGAAATGATTACTATAATCATAGATGATAATTGATATGATTATAGACGAAACGGACCGGACGGGAAAAGACGATAGAAAATTTAAGAGATGCAAAGAGAAGTCCCCGTGCACATTCGCGACATGTATCGGCGCACATGCACGAGGAAGACAGAACCATGCGCGCACATGCGCGACTGGAATGCGCGCACATGCGTGGAACGTACAGTAACATTGGCGCATATGCGCGACGGAAATGGCGCACATGCGCGGGAGGGGCAGTAGGTTTGGCGCATATGCGCGAGAAGAGTGGCGCATATGCACGAGAAGACAAAGCGCTAGTTTGAATAACTGGCGCATATGCGCGACATTGTTCGCTCATATGCGCGAAACGTGCAGAACATGCACAACGCCACTTGCCCTTGTATTATGCAATGCATGTATATATATATATAAGCAAGCGAATAACCTTCAGAATTCAGAACAAAAATCGAGGTCAGGAGGGAGCTTTTCAAATTTCATCATGGAAATTGATTTGCGAGCGAACCGTCTATTCAATTTTGAATCCGAGCACAGTACCGTGTTCTTAGCAACGCAGAGTACAACTAGACGTAAGTTTTGTTACGTTTAGACAAGATTTGAATTTATGATATTGTCAGAATTGAATATGAATCAGATATGATGTTTCTGCTACAGTCAGATTAAAGAACAGACTGTGTTTGTAATTGTTATGAATTTCAGAGTTGATTTGACCGAGATTCAATATCAGATTTGTGTTATCATTGAGATTACGAGTTATACCAGTATTGATTATGAATTCTGATATTATATCTGTGATGTTGAGATTGACGGGGTTACCGAGACTGTATTGTTATGCCGTCGCAACATCAGTTGATTTGAATTGATCAGATTCAGTAATGATTTAGATTTCATCGTGATATCGTTGATATGAATCAGATTGTATTTTGTTCAGATATTGATCAGATTATGTACTGAGTTGAGTATTTATCAGAACAGATTGTGAAGTGAGTTATTCATTGATACTATGTATTCGATATTGTCTTTTCAGATTGGATATGGACAGATTTGAATACAGGTCATCGTCTTCGTCAGACAGGGACGACAAAGGTATAATTCATGTGATATCTGGGAAGATATAACTCAAATCAGATCTCATTTGAGTTTCCCAATAAAATCACATACTTGATTATTGTTTATCTTCTGATATGATTATGATTTGTTTATAGACTTTATATTCAAATCTTTTGGAAATGAGCATGCTTTGTTTACAGATTGTTATACATTGCATTTGAGATAGGAAAGTTTGACAGATAGTCAGACTTCTAGACGTTCGGTGTATCGTTACGTAGGAGCAGACACCCTCCTATTGTAGATTACTCGATACAGCTCAGACCGAAGTCTAGAAATAAGACGTACAGTCACCCCGATTGGGAGGGTAGGTGACAGCCATTGACGTCTTATTCACACCGGGATCCCTAGAGTTATAGTTGAGTCGAGTCTAGACATGATTTGACTAGAACTGCAGGTGTTTATAGATATGGTTTCATAGACTATGAAACCCAGGTTTATTGCTTTCAGTTATGACAGCATGTTGATATGATTTGATTTAAATTACATGTTTATCTTGATGGAGTTGCATGCTTATTTCGATTTGATTTCATAGATTATGAAATCTATTACTTTTGAATATGATCATGATAGCATGTTTTAAGATTTAGATTGTTTCTATACATACTTACCATGTTTTATACTGGGATTTATTCTCACCGGAGTTATCCGGCTGTTGTCTTGTTTTGTATGTGTGCATGACAACAAGTGGGGCATGATCGGGGTCGAGAAGATGACGAGAGAAGACGAGTTTAGCGTGGTGATTCCGGACTTACTGTAGATTTGGTTTATTACTTGAACTTAGTAACCGAACCTTAGACTTAGATTGTACATTATTGTACTTTTATACTGAAATGTATTTTATACTGAAATGTATATTATTTAGATTCCATTACCTTCCGTATTTACATTTTAAAAAGAAAAATTTTTAGACCCTGTTTTATCTTAATTGATAATTAAATCCCAAAAGAAGATTAAGAAAAAGATCAGCGTCCGGGTCCCCACACCAGGTGGTATCAGAGCGATAGATCCTTTAGAATGAGATAGTAGAGAATGAGCGGGGTAGATTGAATTGTCTTCCTTGCATGTGATTGCTAACATGAGATTCATGTCAATGTTGACTTGCATGATATGTGCTAGCATGATTTACTGTTTTCCCTATTACATGTTGTTTGTATCTGAGTTGATTGCAGCATGTAATTACTAAGCCTGAATCAGAACCGAGTCTGGATCAGAGGTATATGATCATGATCAGAGGAGGGATGAGACAGATTGTATAGATTGTGTACTAATATGTTTGATTATCAGATATACCGCCTCGAAGAATTTCAGAAAAGGGTAGTACTTCGTCTGAACAGATAGATGCATCAGAAACCCAGCTAGAAGAAAATATGAAAGAATTTCAGTTATTACAGCCACCGATTCTGAGTGGTTCCGAGACATCAGAAGATTGTCAGAACTGGTTTGATGATATAGAAATACTGTTCAATTTACTTGATTGTACAGATGAACAGAGAGTTAAAATGGTACCTTATCAGTTACGAGAAGCCGCCAGGAGTTGGTGGATTACCAGTAGAAAAATGTGGGAACAGAGAGGTACAGTGATTTCGTGGGAAATATTCAGAACTGAATTTTATCGACGATTTTTCTCAGCCTCGTACCGGGAGGACAAGAAAGCAGAGTTTAAGAATTTGAGCCAAGGACAGTTGAATATTGATGAATATACCGCCAAATTCTCTACTCTACTGCATTTTGCTCCTCAGATAGCTGGAAATGATGAAGCTATAGTAAATCAGTTCATCAGAGGGTTGAATTCGGAGGTAGTGGCATTTATGAATCTGCAGCGACCTTACCATTTTGCTGACATCCTGAGCAGAGCGAAGAGAGCGGAGGCAAGTCTGATTAGACAGCTAGGGAGGTTGTGTGTGAAGCAACACCAGACACAGCAATCCCCTCTCCGATATGATCACGGCAGTACGAGTGGGAAGCAAGATTTGCTGAAAGCTCGGAAGAAGCCAGGAAGCGATTCATCTAGCTCCAGCGTTTCTGGTCCAAGCCATACTGGAGTGTATTGCAGGAGTTGCGGAGGGAGACATCCCACCGAGCAATGCCAGGGAGTGACTGGTAGATACAATATTTGTGGACAGCCGGAACACTTTGCTAAAGTCTGTCCCCAGAAGCGTTCCCGAAGATTGTAGGGAACAGAGTGTAATTGAAAACACAGATCCAGAATTCACAACAGATACTATTCTTTATGATTCTATTGCATATGTATTGATATATACTAATGCATTTGTTAAGAATATCTTTGACTGAGTTGCATGGAGATATGCTGTATCTGTTGGGTTTGTATGTACTGTAGTATTGATGTCCTTACTTGTGGATGAAATATTGATATCAGAGATTTCTGCATATATTGTATACTACAGTAAGATGAGAATGAAATAGAGATAGATTATGATGTACTTCTGTTTTCTGATTTGAACGCATTGTTGATATATAAATGCTGAACAAGTACAGACAGATTGTTGAAATTGTTCCAGAAATAGTAAGATTCAGACCAGAGATGACTGATCAGTGGAGATACCACGATAAGGATTCTAGATTTAGAATTCCTTTGATATTTGTATTGCATATGACTCGATTAGTACAGAAATGAGCAGATTGCATCCTTATGTATTCAGTAGATCCACTGAAATCGAGCCTAGCATTGGCAGATTTGCCAGTGATATATGAGTTGGCTGATGTTTGCCTAGATAAGATCTCAGATTGGTGTGATCTCAGAAAGATATACTTCAGAAATTGAATGTAGATCAGGTATTGTTTGTATGTTAGATTCAGTACAGAATGATATTGAATATACAGAATAATACATACCGAATTGAAAGAATTGAATATTTAAAGATTGTAGTGAATATTCTGAGAATTAGGATTATTGTATACAGAAATTATTCAGATAAGAATCCTGCTTGAAACAGATTGTATTCAGAGTATGCGTTATCTGAAGTTAGTATACCGAGTGAGTTTGACACAGTTGAGATTGCAATCAGTGACAGATAGGATACCGATATTAGAAAGATCAGAAATTTCAGAAATGTCAGAATTGTCAGAAATGTATTTTGTCTGATTTGGCAGATTATTTTATTCGACTGTTGCTTTATATCTGCTGAATATTGTTATTGTTCTAAATCAGTATTTGAGACATCTTATATTGTTTTGGGGAGCATATTTTATTTGCAGATGAGATATAACAGTTGATCAGAATGACATGAAGATATTTACTAGAACTAGTTGTTTTATGAGTTCACTGAACTCACTAGATCTGCATAGGTTACTGATATTTTGTATCTGGTGTGATATTACTGTTGTTTTGAATCCGTATATGATACAGATTGTTGTCAACCGTTGAGAATATATACAGTTCAATTGTATCAGAGTTGTTTTCGAGAGGTACAGCTATTCAGAAATGCGATCAGAATGTTCAGAACTTGATTTTGATAATCAGAATAGTGTAACGATCAGAGTAACAGATATATGATTTTGTGTTTGTATGAAATTGACTAGCTTGTGATATCAGAATGTTTCAGTATTGTATAACAGAATTGATATTGATAGTCAGAGCCGAATACCAGGTAGGTATTTCTTCTTTAATTTTTATTATTAACTGATTGTTATGCAGAATAGTTCGAAGTTGAAATCACAGATAGTGTCAGAAATGCGCTGTAGTGACTTCAGTTGTCATGTTTGTGACTGAGAATGTATGATATTCGAACAGACAGTTTTGATATAGACAGATTAAGTCAGTTGTGACAGATTTGTACGGAAATTTTGGCAGAAATTGTACTGAATTGTACGAATTGTCAATAAATGAAGACAGAAATCAGAAGATTATTACAGATATGTATGTTTCTGAATAGAAATGGGAGTGTATTTCTATGGCTTTCGTAATGAAATTACCGCCATTTTCTCCAGATTGAAATATGATATGATTATGATTGACAGATTGTTCAATCTATATCTATTAGTTTGTACAAGATGACGTACAAACACGACCAAATGACACAGATCAATGTAAAAAAAATGGTCAGAATAACTAGAATACAGAAGTAGAGCATATCAGATGGTGATGTTGCTTGATTTTGTATTTGTAACACAGTATATCATGAGTTTTCTCTTAGATCGTGTTACAGATTGACGGATAACCAGAGTGTACTATCCAGATATGGAAGATATCCAGAGAGCGGTAGTGCTGGATGCTAGCACTAGTTGACAGGAGGTATTGTTACTTTATGGGTAATTGTGTGGTGATAGCTATCAAAAGAGTACTGAGATAGTTACAGACGACACATTGTACAGTGAGTACTACAGAGTCCTTATAAAGAAGATTCAGAAAGGAATAAAGATAGCTCAGAAATGACAAATTGGATAAACCAACATCGGATGATGATGCTTGGTATTTGGAGTGGAAGATTGAATATGTCCTTGATCGAGAATATAAGATTGAGATTTCAGAATAGATTCATTGAGATAAGTTTTTGATTTAAAACTCTGTATACATTTCTTCTGATATATCTGAATTGATCACTTGCGAGTTCGAGGACGAACTCAGACCTAAGAGGGGAAGAAATGTAAGGCCCGAGAAATTAATCCGGTTAATCTGAAAAGATTTGGAAATGATTACTATAATCATAGATGATAATTGATATGATTATAGACGGAACGGATCGGACGGGAAAAGACGATAGAAAATTTAAGAGATGCAAAGAGAAGTCCCCGTGCACATGCGCGACATGTATCGGCGCACATGCGCGAGGAAGACAGAACCATGCGCGCACATGCGTGACTGGAATGCGCGCACATGCGCGGAACGTACAGTAGCATTGGCGCATATGCGCGACGGAAATGGCGCACATGCGCGGGAGGGGCAGTAGGTTTGGCGCATATGCGCGAGAAGAGTGGCGCATATGCGCGAGAAGACAAAGCGCTAGTTTGAATAACTGGCGCATATGCGCGACATTGTTCGCGCATATGCGCGAAACGTGCAGAACATGCACAACGCCACTTGCCCTTGTATTATGCAATGCATGTATATATATATAAGCAAGCGAATAACCTTCAGAATTCAGAACAAAAATCGAGGTCAGGAGGGAGCTTTTCAAATTTCATCATGGAAATTGATTTGCGAGCGAACCGTCTATTCAATTTTGAATCCGAGCACAGTACCGTGTTCCTAGCAACGCAGAGTACAACTAGACGTAAGATTTGTTACGTTTAGACAAGATTTGAATTTATGATATTGTCAGAATTGAATATGAATCAGATATGATGTTTCTGCTACAGTAGATATTGTATAATTGAAGTCAGATTAAAGAACAGACTGTGCTTGTAATTGTTATGAATTTCAGAGTTGATTTGACTGAGATTCAATATCAGATTTGTGTTATCATTGAGATTACGAGTTATACCAGTATTGATTATGAATTCTGATATTATATCTGTGATGTTGAGATTGACGGGGTTACCGAGACTGTATTGTTATGCCGTCGCAACATCAGTTGATTTGAATTGATCAGATTCAGTAATGATTTAGATTTCATCGTGATATCGTTGATATGAATCAGATTGTATTTTGTTCAGATATTGATCAGATTATGTACTGTAGTATCCCGATGCCTAATTTGAGTTAATTATTGGATTAATTATATTTCGGTGGGATCGGAAGGACCGAACAGAGTTCGGATCGTCCGAAGCGGGTTCGGATCGTCCGAAGAGGGTTCGAATCGTCCGAAGACAGGTGGCTGGACACGTGGAAGACATGCAGAGTTCGGATCGTCCGATCAGGGTTCGGATCGTCCGAAGACAGGTGTCTGGACACGTGGAAGACATGCAGGGTTCGGATCGTCCGATAAAGGTTCGGAAGGTCCGAAGTGTGCCAGATCGGATCTTCCGAAGTGGATCGGATCTTCCGATCGTTGTCTATAAATAGAGGCGCGAGGTTTCACTTTTTACTCGCCAATTCCGAGTGTTCCAGAGCGTTTTAGTCGTTTCTGATGGATTTCTAGTCTTTTCCCGAGGTTTAGGCACTAGCGGGGAGCTACTAGTCTTGTAGCGGAGCTGTGCTCTAGTTGGGAGCTAGCGACATCAGTGGGCTGACTACGGACGCAGGCTTGATTCTAGGGCTGATTGCTAGGATCTACTGATTTGAGGTACGAAAGTACTATCCGAGATAGCAGGATTGAGTATGCTTTACTATGTGTTGCATGTTTATATGTTGCATTATTATCTGTCATATGATGCATGGTTTATTATGCGGCATTTGCATAATCATGTTGAGCCTGACTATTTTTGAGATAGCCTGTTGAGAGGGTGCTCAGCCCTCGTTTGTTGTGGATGGTTGGACCCCGTTGGCCGACGGTGGTCAGGTCACCGGTATATCCACAGGTTTATTTTGGTATGGGAGCCACCTCCTGGTGCGACGGCGCAGAGTGCTACATACCTTGACGTCATTTACCTGAGCAGTATTTCGTTATACCCAGATCCTGGTATCCAGTACATTTTGCATACATGCATGTCATAGTCTTGTATACTCATGCTTTCGGTGCTGAGCGTTTTATGCTCACGTCCTCGGTTTATCTCTGTTTTGGACACCCTATTCGATGGGGCAGGTCTCAGGTTGGACGGTCCAGGAGGGAGTGGACAGGGAGCTGGCAGAGGTTGACTTGTAGTTGTCAGTATTTGTTCTTGAATTTAGTTCGATCTGGTTGTTTAAGTATTTTTGTACTTACAGATTCGATTGGGTTGTATTACTGTTTTCCGCTGTTTATCTGATTCAGTTTTAATGTTAAATTTTGCATGCTTAAGTTCTGATTAGTAGGTGATTCTGGAACGGGTCACTACATTTATGGTATCAGAGCATGCATTAAGATTTTGGGATTAGGAACTGTTCTTTTGGGTTTAATCTCTAGTATCTTGTGTAGCTAGCGATGTCTGGTTTTGACGACGATGCTAGTAGTCATGGCAGCATTGGACGCTGGGGAGACCGCGACGATCGGGAGCGCCGCCGAGAGCATCGAGAACGTCGTCAACACCGTCGTGATGAGCCTCGGAGTTTTAGTATGCATCGGTTCTTGCAGATGGGGCCGAAACCTCTTTCGGGCGGTGAGACTCCGGATGTTGCGGAGAACTGGCTCGAGAGGATGGAGAGCTGCTTCAAGACTTTTCAGTGCTCGGCGGAGCAGCAGATTGATACCCTTGATTTCTTGTTGGAGGGTGGTGCGCGCAAGTGGTGGAGGTCTACCTCTGCACCGATAGTTCAGCGACAGGGTCGAGTTCTTTGGGCCGATTTCCGAGCCGCTTTCATGCTGCTTTACTTTCCGCCAGCTCTTCTGCAGACCAAGGCGATTGAGTTGATCAATCTGAAGCAGGGAAGTTTGTCTGTTGATGAGTATCAGCAGAAGTTCTTTGAGTTGCTTCCGTATGTTCCGCATGTCAGTGACAATGCTATGGCCAAGTATAACCATTTTCTTCAGGGCCTCAATCAGGAGATTTATGATCGGGTTGTTGTCTGCGATGATCCGACATCGTATGAAGGTCTTGTGAATCGTTGTCGCCAGGCTGAGGGCAGTTTGCTGAGAGGTCGAGCCATGCAGTCTGCTCGTCCTACTAGTTCTTTGGGTCCCCGCGCCCAAGCATTCAAGAAGGCTGGGTCTACTTCTTCTTCCTCTGGATCTGGAGGAATTCACCATTTTGGGAAGAAGAAGGGCCCGTGTCAGCATTGCGGGAAGGATCATCCGACGGAGCGTTGTCGCAAGGTTGCGGGTGCTTGTTACAAGTGCGGAGAGATGGGCCACATGAAGAGAGATTGTCCACAGACGGGCGGAGGATCAGGATCTGGTTCTCAGGCTTCAGTTCATCAGAGGCCACAGCAGGGACAGTCTACTCAGGGTTCTAACCTCCGACCGCGTACTCAAGGGCAGGTCTTTGCTCTTAACCAGGATCAGGCGGCTGAGGAGAACGAGAGAGTTATCGCAAGTGTGTTTTTATTATGTGGATTACCTGCTTACGTTCTCATTGACACTGGTGCATCTCATTCATTCATATCTGCGAGATTTGCTAAGCGTCACAAGTTACCTTTCACTTCTTTGGACGTTGTGGTATCTGTTTCCACGCCGATGGGTCATTCGGTGCTAGCTAAACGTCTAGTTTTGGGTTGTCCTCTAGAGTTTGAGGGTAATGTTTTAACTGCTAATTTGATGATTCTTGTGATGGAGGATTTTGATTGCATTCTGGGAATAGATGTGCTGACTGTGTTTAGAGCTACTGTGGACTGTTATCAGAAGTTTGTGCAGTTTCGTCCAGTTGAGGGCGACAGTTGGTTTTTCTATGGAGAGGGAGCGCGACCCCCGATGCCTGTGGTTTCTGCTCTGAAAGCCTGTCGTGCTTTAGAGTCGGGCGGGGAAGGATACCTTATCTATGCTATTGATTCGTCCGCAGATAGTGTCGGTATCAGTGACATTCCAGTGGTTTGCGATTTTCCGGATGTTTTTCCCGAGGAGATTCCTGGTTTTCCTCCCGTTCGGGAAGTGGATTTCGGCATTGATTTAGTGCCAGGCACGGCACCAATCTCTAGAGCTCCTTATCGTTTAGCTCCATCGGAGATGCAAGAATTGAAACAACAGTTGCAGGATCTTCTTGACAAGGGGTATATTCGACCCAGTGTGTCCCCGTGGGGAGCACCAGTTCTTTTTGTCAAAAAGAAGGATGGTTCTATGCGGCTCTGCATAGATTATCGGCAGTTGAATCGTGCGACGATAAAGAATAAGTATCCGTTGCCACGGATTGATGATTTATTTGATCAACTGCAAGGTACCTCTGTGTATTCCAAGATTGATTTAAGGTCTGGTTATCATCAGCTTCGAGTTCATCAGGGAGATATATCGAAGACTGCATTCAGAACCCGGTATGGGCATTATGAGTTTCTGGTTATGCCTTTTGGGGTGACGAATGCACCAGCAGTTTTTATGGACCTGATGAATCGGGTATTTCGGGATTTCTTGGATAAGTTTGTTGTGGTGTTTATAGATGATATCTTAATCTATTCGCATGATCAGCAAGAACACGTACAACACTTAAGGATTATTTTACAGACACTTCGCGAGAATCAGCTTTATGCGAAGTTGAGTAAATGTGAGTTTTGGATTGACAGGGTTGTATTCCTTGGTCATGTCATTTCTAGCGAGGGAGTTTCAGTTGACCCAAGCAAGGTGGAAGCGGTATTGAACTGGTCGCGTCCGACGACAGTAGCCGAGATCCGCAGTTTTCTGGGATTGGCTGGGTATTATCGCCGTTTCATTGTCAACTTCTCTCAGATTGCTAAGCCACTCACTCAGCTCACTCGGAAAGATGTTTCATTTGAGTGGACATCAGAGTGCGAAAAGAGTTTCTTGGAACTTCGCAGACGTTTGACATCTGCGCCTGTTTTGGCTTTACCGTCTGGATCTGGTGGTTTCAGTGTTTACACCGATGCCTCTTTACAGGGACTAGGGTGTGTTCTGATGCAGAATGAGCATGTGATTGCTTATGCGTCGAGACAGTTAAAGCCTCATGAGGAAAACTATCCTGTTCATGATCTGGAATTAGCAGCGATCGTTTTTGCTTTGAAAATCTGGCGCCATTATCTGTATGGTGAGCGATTTGAGATCTTCACTGATCATAAGAGTTTGAAGTATCTGTTCACTCAGGCTGAGTTGAACATGCGTCAGCGTCGTTGGATGGATCTACTCAAGGATTACGATTGTGAGATCAAGTATCATCCAGGATCTGCGAATCTCACGGCCGATGCTCTTAGTCGCAAGGTGAGGTTATCTGCTCTTCAGACTTGTGCTGTATCTGGGATTATTCAGGATTTCTGTTCGATGGGATTCAATTGTAAGCATCGGAAGGGAACAGAGAGTATCCGTATAGCTACTATTTTGTCCGAGCCAGTTTTGTATTCTCGGATTAGAGATGCTCAGATGTCTGATTCTAAGGTTCAGAAATTAGCTCGGTTGGCTGATAGAGATAATACTTCTGGATTCCACTATCAGTCCGAGGGTCTTTTGTGTTTATCTGGTCGTGTTGTTGTACCGGAAGATGACACTTTGAGGGAGGAGATTTTGTCCCAGGCTCATCGTAGCAAGTTGAGTGTTCATCCGGGGAGCAACAAGATGTATAAAGATTTGAGGACTCGATTTTGGTGGAAAGGTATGAAACGTAATGTTTATCAGTATGTCTCCAAGTGCCTAGTCTGTCAGCAGGTGAAGGCTGAGTATCGACGACCCGGAGGTTTGTTACAGAATCTTCCTATTCCGGAGTGGAAGTGGGAGCATATCACGATGGACTTCGTGACTCACTTGCCTATGTCTGTGGGGAATAGAGATGCTATCTGGGTGGTAGTGGATCGACTTACTAAGTCTGCCCATTTTCTTCCGTATAACAGAGATTTCACTTTCGATCGGATGGCACGGTTGTACATTCAGGAGATTGTACGGTTTCATGGTGTGCCCGTGAGTATCGTTAGTGACAGAGATCCTCGATTTACATCTAGATTTTGGGGCAGCTTTCAGCAAGCTTTGGGCACTACCTTGAGTTTGAGTACTGCATATCACCCAGAGACTGACGGTCAGTCAGAGAGGACTATTCGTACTCTTGAGGATATGTTGAGATCTTGTGTGATGGATTTCGGGCCAGCTTGGCAGGATCATCTGCCGCTGATAGAGTTTGCATACAACAACAGTTTTCATA
The DNA here is from genome assembly GCF_022965805.1 of Primulina eburnea. Classification (NCBI taxonomy): domain Eukaryota; kingdom Viridiplantae; phylum Streptophyta; class Magnoliopsida; order Lamiales; family Gesneriaceae; genus Primulina; species Primulina eburnea. Next base: position 35,436,425 of record NC_133108.1, read on the forward strand.
GGAGTATTGGTATGTCTCCGTTTGAAGCATTGTATGGTCGACGTTGTCGTACTCCTCTGTTCTGGGAAGAAGTCGGAGAACGACAGGTCGAGGGTCCAGAATTGATTCAGCAGGCCATGGACAAAGTTCTTGTGATCAAACAGCGGATTAAGACTGCTCAGGATCGACAAGCGTGTTATGCGAACACCAAGCGCAGACCTCTTCATTTTGATGCAGGCGAAAAAGTGTTTCTCAAGGTATCACCTTTTCGGAGGATTCTGAGATTTGGACTCAAGGGTAAGCTATCTCCGAGATTCATTGGTCCTTTTGAGATCTTAGAATGTGTGGGAGATTTGGCCTACAGATTAGCTTTGCCACCGTATCTGTCTAGTGTTCACAATGTGTTTCATGTGTCCTTGTTGAGACGATACGTAGCGGATGAGTCTCATGTTTTGCATCCGACAGAAGTTCAGCTGAATCCGGATTTGTCTTTTGTGGAAAGACCGGTTTCGATCTTAGACCGGAAGGATAAGGTACTGCGGAATAAGACTATTTCTCTTGTCTTAGTGTAGTGGCAGCGCCGAGGTACTGAAGAAGCTACTTGGGAACTAGAGAGTCGCATGCGGTCAGAGCATCCAGAGTTGTTCTAGTTGTAGTATTTTCAGTTATGATTGAAATTTCAGTTGTGCTTTCAGTTGTAATTCATTCTTAAGTTGAATGTATTGTTGTTCAGAATTGTCATTCTTCAGACTCGATTTCGCGGACGAAATCCTTTTTAGGGGGGGAGAATGTAGTATCCCGATGCCTAATTTGAGTTAATTATTGGATTAATTATATTTCGGTGGGATCGGAAGGACCGAACAGAGTTCGGATCGTCCGAAGCGGGTTCGGATCGTCCGAAGAGGGTTCGAATCGTCCGAAGACAGGTGGCTGGACACGTGGAAGACATGCAGAGTTCGGATCGTCCGATCAGGGTTCGGATCGTCCGAAGACAGGTGTCTGGACACGTGGAAGACATGCAGGGTTCGGATCGTCCGATAAAGGTTCGGAAGGTCCGAAGTGTGCCGGATCGGATCTTCCGAAGTGGATCGGATCTTCCGATCGTTGTCTATAAATAGAGGCGCAAGATTTCACTTTTTACTCGCCAATTCCGAGTGTTCCAGAGCGTTTTAGTCGTTTCTGATGGATTTCTAGTCTTTTCCCGAGGTTTAGGCACTAGCGGGGAGCTACTAGTCTTGTAGCGGAGCTGTGCTCTAGTTGGGAGCTAGCGACATCAGTGGGCTGACTACGGACGCAGGCTTGATTCTAGGGCTGATTGCTAGGATCTACTGATTTGAGGTACGAAAGTACTATCCGAGATAGCAGGATTGAGTATGCTTTACTATGTGTTGCATGTTTATATGTTGCATTATTATCTGTCATATGATGCATGGTTTATTATGCGGCATTTGCATAATCATGTTGAGCCTGACTATTTTTGAGATAGCCTGTTGAGAGGGTGCTCAGCCCTCGTTTGTTGTGGATGGTTGGACCCCGTTGGCCGACGGTGGTCAGGTCACCGGTATATCCACAGGTTTATTTTGGTATGGGAGCCACCTCCTGGTGCGACGGCGCAGAGTGCTACATACCTTGACGTCATTTACCTGAGCAGTATTTCGTTATACCCAGATCCTGGTATCCAGTACATTTTGCATACATGCATGTCATAGTCTTGTATACTCATGCTTTCGGTGCTGAGCGTTTTATGCTCACGTCCTCGGTTTATCTCTGTTTTGGACACCCTATTCGATGGGGCAGGTCTCAGGTTGGACGGTCCAGGAGGGAGTGGACAGGGAGCTGGCAGAGGTTGACTTGTAGTTGTCAGTATTTGTTCTTGAATTTAGTTCGATCTGGTTGTTTAAGTATTTTTGTACTTACAGATTCGATTGGGTTGTATTACTGTTTTCCGCTGTTTATCTGATTCAGTTTTAATGTTAAATTTTGCATGCTTAAGTTCTGATTAGTAGGTGATTCTGGAACGGGTCACTACATGTACTGAGTTGAGTATTGATCAGAACAGATTGTGAAGTGAATTATTCATTGATACTATGTATTCGATATTGTCTTTTCAGATTGGATATGGACAGATTTGAATACAGGTCATCGTCTTCGTCAGACAGGGACGACAAAGGTATAATTCATGTGATATCTGGGAAGATATAACTCAAATCAGATCTCATTTGAGTTTCTCAATAAAATCACATACTTGATTATTGTTTATCTTCTGATATGATTATGATTTGTTTAAAGACTTTATATTCAAATCTTTTGGAAATGAGCATGCTTTGTTTACAGATTGTTATACATTGCATTTGAGATAGGAAAGTTTGACAGATAGTCAGACTTCTAGACGTTCGGTGTATCGTTACGTAGGAGCAGACACCCTCCTATTGTAGATTACTCGATACAGCTCAGACCGAAGTCTAGGAATAAGACGTACAGTCACCCCGATTGGGAGGGTAGGTGACAGCCATTGACGTCTTATTCACACCGGGATCCCTAGAGTTATAGTTGAGTCGAGTCTAGACATGATTTGACTAGAACTGCAGGTGTTTATAGATATGGTTTCATAGACTATGAAACCCAGGTTTATTGCTTTCAGTTATGACAGCATGTTGATATGATTTGATTTAAATTGCATGTTTATCTGAATAGAGTTGCATGCTTATTTCGATTTGATTTCATAGATTATGAAATCTATTACTTTTGAATATGATCATGATAGCATGTTTTAAGATTTAGATTGTTTCTATACATGCTTACCATGTTTTATACTGGGATTTATTCTCACCGGAGTTATCCGGCTGTTGTCTTGTTTTGTATGTGTGCATGACAACAAGTGGGGCATGATCGGGGTCGAGAAGATGACGAGAGAAGACGAGTTTAGCGTGGTGATTCCGGACTTACTGTAGATTTGGTTTATTACTTGAACTTAGTAACCGAACCTTAGACTTAGATTGTACAGTATTGTACTTTTATACTGAAATGTATTTTATACTGAAATGTATATTATTTAGATTCCATTACCTTCCGTATTTACATTTTAAAAAGAAAAATTTTTAGACCCTGTTTTATCTTAATTGATAATTAAATCCCAAAAGAAGATTAAGAAAAAGATCAGCGTCCGGGTCCCCACAATGTATGTCTATTTACTTATTTTTTATTTTAAATTAATGAATTTTAGTTCCAACTTTCCTATTTTGTATCTTGACTAATTTGTGTCAATTACTTTAAATTTTTTCGTAGGCAGAAATTTTTGAATATGTGCACAATTTCCAAAAGATAAATTTCTTAATATTTTTTAAATAAATATTTTTCTAAATTGTTGTTCGGTTCATCATTTTAAAATTATTTATCTTTCAAATAAGTCCATTTATAAAATAGGAGTTGTAGTTCAAATTCATTTATTTTAAAAAATAAAAAATATGTGAATCGACACATATACACAACTTTTTCCTTTGAAAACTAAATCAACGTATATTTAAATAAATAAAAGATTTTGTTTATATATATATATATATATATTTTTTTTTTTCCGAAAAACTAAACCAATACATATTTAAATAATAATTTTATTTATAACAAAAATAGTTCAGTTGCAGCGCATATTGCATATGAATGTATGATGATGGCGAAAATGTGATAGATGAGATTAAAAACTTCCAGACGCAAAATGAGTTTCAGCACAAGAAGCTCTATGGAGGATATTTGAGTTTGGCCTAAACGATGTATCCACAGCAATAATATTTTTTTTTAAATGATAAAGCAAAAGCTTACTCATACAGTGAATTTCCATAATATTACATGTGGTATAAAAAAATAAATTTTGGCAAGAAAGGGAAAAAGGGAAGGTAATTGGTCGTGTAAATGAGGATAATCTTATGGAAGTGAAAGATATTATTTAAGACTATTACTTAATCATGTTAGAGGGCCCATTTCATTTTGCAATTTGTTTACATTATGAGAGATTTTCTCTAAAAATTATATTTTTGCACGTATATAAACATGATAAACAAATATGCGGAAGCTAAATCGAACGTTACCTCCAGCCATTGAATCATTTTTAAGTCTTTTGATTTTCTTCTGGTTGAAGCCTTCTAAACACTCCAATCTCTCTATAGATGGTGTATTATTCTGTATGAGATTGTATGCTTAGTGACATCAATCGCCTCTATTTATAGATGTTTCTCATACCATCAATGAGAAAAGTCAGGAGCCGAGAGTAAAAAGAATTGTGTACGCATCTAAATTTTCTTGGTTGTCGCCCATATCAATTTGTACACGCTATTTCTTTTAATATGTGTCACGTTTTTCTTACATTCTCCCACTTGACACATATATCTCATTTACCATAAGAGAAAACAAAATACATGAATCATGGCGATAGGTTATCTAAAAACGATTATCTCTTCTATGTATCACAATGCATTATGTCTCTCAAATCTGTATAACTTAATGAATAAACTAAATGTTTATTCGAGGTCCAAATTTATTGATATTTAAGATAACTGAATATGTACATAACTGAATGCGTTTCATTATCAAAACCAAATGTGTATAACATAAATTTATTATGGAATCAAATCCATCAGTAATTACCATATGATCCTTTAACATCTGAAATTTGCATGCCTTTAGGTTAAAAGATCATCAATTCAGTGCTAACGTGTTTAATGACCACTTTATTAACACATTCTCTAACAGTTTAAAATACATTATGTCGATGTACTTAATTCGACCACCGCTTTAGTCACAAAGACCATAACTGAATTGCAATAATATAATCTTAATGACTTAGACATAGAATCCATAATTCTAAGCCCATAATGAAACTCCTTAAAATACACTACACAATAGTTCTTCAATGACGAATTTTGACTCATAGTGGAAGTAGCAAATCACTTTCCGAATTGTCAATTCGTCTCACATAATCATGTAAAACTTTAATATCATAAATGTATTCCAAAAGATTTTGCAGGTTTTTTTAGTGGTCAAATATTTATATTACTCTGACAATAATTAAACTCCCACTAACCTTCTGGTATTCATAATGGCCCACAATATTCTCAACAAAACTTAATGAAGAGATAACATTGTAAAACCTGAAATACCACTAATGTGAGATATGTTTCAATCCATATCGTTTTCTTAATCTTGAAATATTAAATATTCATCATCACTAGAGAAGAATTCTTATGTTGTTCGATGTTGCCTAATGAGACTTTATATGTTTTGAAGACTCATCTAAAAAATTAATGGCAATTAAACCAACTTTTTATGGAATTTATATGATTGATTTCATAACACTCTTTTTAAATGGAGGATGTTGTGAATAACAATCAATACATATAACTTGTGTGGATGAATGAGCATCATAATGACAATATTCTGAATTTGATCGCTCCCACTAATCAATTCATTTTCAAGAAATTAAAATCAGAGTAATATAAATATGTTGCAAAATTAATGAATACATGATAATGTTATTAAATGAAGCAATAAACCATATATCATGTTTTACTCATGTAAATCATGATCTAAGTATGAATCACTGACATAAAAATTGTCTGTGGACTGAATTTTTAATTCAATTAGATTCATACAACTTAATGATATAAATATTGAATTATATTCAATTCTTAATTCATATGGATAAATTAAGAAAATAATTCAATATTGTATCCTAATTAATTATATTTAACATTACGAAATTTTTTGTGGGATAAATTTCAATGTTCAAATATACTTAACTACAATTTATATCCCTTATAACCAAATGTGATCCTCATAATAATTTTAATTTAATCAAAGATGTTGCGGCTAATCTTCAATTAATTAAAATGATACGAATCACTAGGATATTAAATTCTTTATGCATAAAATATTTATTTTTCATTATTATTCATCTCAAAGTATTATCAAAATGATGAATAATTTTATGTAATTTATGTCTGTTATAACTAAATGTGATTAAAAATTAATGTATAATTTTAATTCAATTAAAGATGTTATATATATTCTTTAATAAATTAAAATTATACGAATCACTAAGACATTAAATCACAAATTTTTAAATATTTATGCTCTTAATAAATATTTTTCATGTGATCCTCAAACGATTTAATGTATAATTTTGCATAATTAAGGGTGTTGTGGTCAAATCTTAATTATTTAAAATTAGACGGTTCACTAGACATAAATTTTGACTTTATAAATGTCCTTTATGTGATCTTTAACCGACTTAACGCATAATTTCTCATAATTAAGTGTGTTGTGGCTAAACATTAATTATTTAAAATTATACGGATCACTAGATAAATGTTCTTTATGTGATTCTTAATCGACTTAATGCATAATTTCTCATAATTAAGGGTGTTGTGGTTAAACCTTAATTATTTAAAATTATACAGATCACTGGACAAATTTTTTTTATTTTTTATTTTTATACTTAATAAATGCCCTTAATGTGATCCACATCTGACTTAACGTATAATTTCTCATAATTAAGGGTGTTGTGGCTAAACCTTAATTATTTAAAATTATACTGATCACTAGACAAAAATTTTGGTTTTACTTAAATCTTTATATAATAATATTTAGTAACACGATCAACACATTCCAAGAGTGCTCCCAGGAAAGATAGTTAGTGCTAAAGCCCTATAAATACCTAACTTCTAGTCAGAGCAACATTCTTCAGGGAGACCAGTGACCAGTCAAGGCAGTTTAAACCGATCGATGAAGAACTCCCTAGATCATGTTTTCTCATGTCACCTTATAATTATTATTCACTTTAATTATCCACATTTATGAGAATCTTTATAAGACAAATTTTTCCATTATATAACTTTATATTCACATTTTTACTTAATATGAACAAATACGTTCCCCATCAATTTTTCTCTTCAATCAGAGTAATGATAAAGTGATGATCACATTTACATAAAAATGTGAATCCCTCATCATTTTTTTCTTTTTTATCAGAGTAGTGATAAAGTAAGGATTATTTGTTCATTTGTGAACATCTGAAATATTTTATAATATTATATTCACATCTTACTTGATATGTTCATTTCAAATTATAAACAACTTAATATAATTTAATATGAACATAATGTGAATATTGAAGTATCAAAATATTTTTCAATATAATTTGCATATTAAATTTCAAGAATAAATGCAAACATGATATTAAATTTGCATGAACATATCAAACATTTATCCATAATATCTGATATTTTATCTAACATGCAAAAATAATTTCTAAACATATATTGAAAATTGCACTGAATTTGGAAATATTAAAATTTATTTCCAAATCAATTTATTTATTATTTTTTTATTTTAAAAATAATAATAAACAAATGAATTCTTCTACGAAAAAACTCAATCAAAATGAATTAATACCAACAAGATATATACACACACACACATATATATATATATATATATCATATCAATTATTATTATATCATTATTATTTAAAATAATAATAATGATAATAATAATAATAATAATAATAATAATAATAATAATAATAATAATTGAGACCGACACATGCAATGAGCAAATGTTATAAATAGACGTAGGTCCCACTAATTAATTTTGAATTGATTGCCTTCTAATGATTCACAATAAATGCACGTTAATTGAATTGAAAATTCGAAGTCTTCTTCATCTTCCCCAAAATATTTTCAGAAACCTCCGCCTTAAAATTTTTTCCGTAAGAAAATTCGTTCAATTTTCAGGACTTCAAGGAAAATTCTAAAGGTGGAACCGAGAACAAATTCTCAGGTAAATTTTTTTAATATTGTATGTCTGTCCTTTAAATTTCAAATTTCTTACGCAAAAACTTCAGAAAGAAATTTTATGATATCCATACTTCAATTTTTTGTTTTTTACATAAAATTTCAGAAATTCCAAAATTTCATTTTTACGTAAACTTTCATAAATCAATTTCTTAAAGTTCATGTTATCCGAAAAATTAAAACAAAATTTCAAGGCAGAGGTATCACGGCTCTGATACCAAATGTTAGAGATTTTCTCTAAAAATCATGTTTTTGCACGTATATAAACATGATAAATAAATATGCGAAAGCTAAATCGAGCGTTACCTCCAGCCATTGAATCATCTTTAAGTCTTCTACCTCTGATTGAAGCCTTCTAAACACTCAAATCTCTCAATAGATTGTGTATTATTCTGTATGAAATTGTATGCTTAGGGACCTCAATCGCCTTTATTTATAGGCGTTTCTCATACCATCAACGAGAAAAGTCGGGAGCCGAGAGTAAAAAGAATCGTGTACGCATCTAAATTTTCTTGACCGTCGCCATTATCAATTTGTACACGCTACTTCTTTTAATAGGTGTCACGTTTTTCTTACATACATTTAATAGAAATATTGTTTACTTTACTTTCAAAGATGCTACACAAAAAAGATGTTTTCTTGAATCGGATAAAAGCATTTTCTTTGAAACAATTTTGGTATATTGTGAGCCAATAGATATGAGAAAACTATGGGAAACTTACTTTGAAGCAATGTCTGAAGACTTTAAAGGAAAATTCTCTGGAAATGCAGGGAATTATTGACATAAAAAACATTAAAAAGTCTTAGTTTGATTCTAGAAAGTACGGGCAAAATTTATATTGCACTTTATTACCCGTCAGAAAGTAATTAGATGAACCGAGTGAAATAATCCCTAGAGAAATTATTGATGAATTTGTACATTCACACTCCATATGCTGATTACTTAGCTTAATCCAACCTCAGTACAATACAACAAAACGCATTCTCCGAATAAATGTTCATTTTTGTATGGGAAAAGATGGATTATTCTTTGTTAATGGACCTCAAGGAACTGGGAAAACTTATTTTTACCGTGCTCTATTGGCTAATGTTAGATCAAGAAAAATGATAGCACTCGCAACAAAAACTTCAGGAGTTGCAACATCTATATATATGGCTTGATGGTCGAATAAACCATTCACGATTTAAATCCATAGACTTGCATGATAAAAGTCATTGTCAATATCGAAAACAAAGTGGGCTTCTAGAGTTAGTTGACAAGAATGTTTAATCATATGGGATGATGCATCAATGACAAACGATTAGAAGTTAAGAGAAGTTTACAAGACAAAACAGGAGTCCAGAAACCGTTTGGTGGAAAGCAGTCGTTCTTGGAGGTGATTTCGTGCAAGTTCTATCGGTTGTTCCAAAATCCTCCGTTCAAGAACCTATTAATGCAAGTTTGGTGAAATCATATTTATAGAGACAAATGTATCGTTTAGCTCTGATGGAAAACATGAGAGCAAGATCAAATCCATTGTTTAGTGATTTCTTACTTCGAGCAGGAAATGGAACTGAACCTTCAGACATAGATGTCAATATCAAAATCCCTGATAATATGGAAATAAAATGTGACGACGGTGATGAAGAATCCTCTGAGCAAAAGCTAATAGATCACATTCTCCCAAGTCTAGAGAAAAATTCACTCAGCTTCTTACTTGACAAATCGAGCTATACTTGCATCGAAGAATGAGTATGTTGACAAGTTGAATGAGAAAATAATTCAATCTTCCCTAGGTGAGATCAGAACATTCACAAGTTTTGATGAAGCAGTCGATGACATTCAAAAAAATTTCCATAGGAATTCTTAAACTCATTAACTCTGAATGGCATGCCTCCTCATCATTTGCTTTTTAAAAAATATATATAATTATGTTGCTCGATCCATCAGATGGCTTGTGTAATTTAACAAGAATGGTTTATCGAAACTTCCAAGATAATGTCATCCACGCAGAAATCATATTGGTCATCATACTAGAAAACATGTTTTTATTCTGTAAAGGATTTTATTTAACATGAACGATGAAAACGTTGTGCGTATCATATATCAATGTTGTCACAAATATTGTATCACATAGTGACAATACAAAACAGAATGATAAAACATACCAATAAATAACTTAAATAAAAATAATTTAGAGATAATTATGGACAAATATAAATACTTGCATGATGACTCATGACAAAATAATCATTAGAAAAGCAAATTGAGTTTACAAAAGTTTTAATTAAGCCAAACGCGATCACAAACATTGGTGAGACATGGACCAAAAATGTTATGTATCATGAAGTTCTTACTCAAGGTATTTAAATTATGCTTTTTAATAGAATCTGGAGTAGTGATGGCAATTTCCTTCTAATCCGTTGGAGGATCTGATACCCGACCCAAATAGAAGAGTGTATGGAGGGATTTTTAGACCCGATTAAAGAATTAGGTAATCGAGTATGGAGATTTTCGGGTTCGGGTATGGAGGCGGGTTTGATATAATCCGACCCACGCCCGACCCGAATATCCGTTTAAATTAATATATATATATATATGTGTGTGTGTGTGTGTGTGTGTGTGTCTATGTATATATATAGTAATTATATTTATTTATATTAAAGATTCATTTTTTCAAATCCAAGTAAATCGATACTTTTTCCTTTCTCTTTATAGACACACACACACACACACACATATATAGTAATTATATTTATTTATATTAAAGATTCATTTTCTCAAATCCAAGTAAATCGATATTTTTTATTTTCTCTTCCCTTTCACTTTCACTTTTATGTTTCAAGGGTTTACCGCTCTTTTATTTTTCATTCAATTTCTCATCTTCTTCATTGGTAAGTTTATTCTATGTCTGACTTTAAAAATTGAAAAATAATTTATTTTTGTTAAATTGCGTACTTTCGTTCAACTAATATAAACTATTTTTAATATTTTGTTATTTTTTCTATAAAGTTTACTTTGCAAATTTTTATCAATAATAATTTTTCTTATTGTTCATTTAAATAATTTTTTAAATATTCATAACTTCATTGAAATAATTTAAATTTGAAAAAATTCAATTGTATATGATAATAGGGTATTTGGGTAGGGTACGCGTATCCGATAATCCGATGGGTATGAGAATGAGATGAAATTCAATACTCGATGGGTATGGGGATGTGTATGAGGATGAATTTAATAAATGAGTATGAGGATGGATGTATCAAATCCGACCCATACACTACTCATTGTCATCCCTAATCTGGAGATCTAAGTTTCTTTCCCAACTGATGTATTTCTAATATAAGGAACAACCAATGGTACGAGCAAATTATAAGAACTTCAATTCCTTTAGAACTCCGATGCCTTTTCCTGATTTGAATGTCATATTTTTGGTGTTTCCAATGTACAGAAATAGAGGAAACCTATCGGGATGATGATACATCGTGAATTTCAACAAGGTTGAGGTAAAATAAGAAATTAATTTAACTTTCTTTCATTTCACACGAACATGATTTTTTAAAAACTATTTTAAGTATGATTTTCATTACCTCATCATATATAAGTTCCCTTTTTTTTAAAACACACATATAAACTATGCACCAACACCAACACCTATCTAGATCCCCTACAGTGCACCAACCACATCATTTGATTTTGTGGATATTTAATGGATTGTGTTGATTTGGGCTTATTTTAAACTAATTTTTTTAGGTTTGATTTTGTTTTTTTCTTGGTTATTTCATCTCGTCTTCTTTTGTCCATTTTCTTATTTTTCTCGTTTTTTCTCTCATTTAATTTTATTATTATTTTTTATTTACAAGAAATACTAAAATATACAAAGTTCGATTTTCTTGTCCCTTTAAATATCTAATTCTTTTTATAATTGCTTAGCTATCGAATTTCTTATTTGGTTTTGTTTGTTTGTATTTTATTGTGCTATTGATCTGAAATTCTTATTACTTGTGTCTATTGCTTGCGGTTATCGATGCTACTTTTAAATATATATATATATATATATATATATATATATAAATGATTTGTATATATATGTATGCATGTATAAACATGTATTGAGTTTTGGCTTATTTCTCTTAGATATTAGTTGAGAAAAATATTGTTTTATTACTAATTTGTTGCATTTAATATGTAACAGAAAAATTTATTGCATTTTTTGTCACCGTCGTTGGAAACAGAGACCGAAACATGCCAAAAATGTTATTGACACTTCAAGATTCTTTATGAATTCTAGTTTAAATATCGAATTCAAGCCTAAGATTGGTATGGAATTTGATAGTATAGACGAGTCTTGGAAGTTTTGGGTTGAATATAGTGGGAAAACTGGATTTGGAGTTAGGAAACATTATTTTAACAAGAACAAGACAAAATAGATTCATTGACACTCAATCCTCGACATGAGACTCGAACAAATTGTTAAGCAAGAATGTGCGTCATATTTATGGATAGCAAATATAAAGTTAATGAGTTTATCGAAAAGTATAATCACCTGATCCATCTTCAAGAAACAATTCATATGTTGTCTTCCCAACTCAAAGTTACATAAGCAAGTTCAAGTCTATGAGATTGAATTGGCAGAAGATGTGGGCTTATACAAAAATAAAATTTTCGGTTGATGAGTAAGCATGCATGGGGATATCCTATTAACATTGTTCATTGAAATGAAATCTCAAAACATATGAATTATTTATTTTTGATGGAAATGTGGTGTTGAATTTTAGCTTTTGATAATGCATGATGGAAATGTTCTAAATTTTAATTCAAGCATTAACATGTTAATAGTTTTATATTGTTAAAAATTTTATTCATTGAAAAAAAATTAATAATAATCATCAAATTCGATACGGTTTTTCACAGGTAAAAATTTAATATAATAATATTTAATTGTAAAATTATTAATTTAATATAAAAGAATTAAAATGTTTATATTATTTCATATAAAACTGTCTGCTAATGTTTGTAGAAAAAGAAAAACAATGGAGTAAAATGGAGGGAAAATAAAAGAGGAAAAGAGAGGGAAAAAACTGGAAAAAAAAGAGAAGAATTAAAAAAAAATTAAAAGAAAAGCAACATTGAAAAAATTTGTAAAACGTTGAAAATTGCCATGTGGGCACACAATGTCTAAGGGATCGGATTTGCACCAACACATGTCTTATTGGATTTCGATGTGATATTAACGTTAATAAGTGTTTTTTTTTTTTTTACATAAATGTTAATTAGTTTAACTTCATGTTTTTATGAATGCCGTGTAAGTAGCAATGTCCGAATTTTTTTAAAAAAAATTGAGGACAGACATATTGTCCAAATTACTGTGCAATGTATTACTATATATCTGCAGTATAATATTAATAACTTAATAAAAAAAGGTTAGAAAACTAATTTGAGGTATAATATTGACAGCAAGTTGTTGTGTCGTTCAGAGGCGTCGTTTGAGTTCTCGGTTGGCTTTTAGCCCATGGCCTTGGACTGGACAGTGCCTCATTGAGTTAGGAAGGTCATGTTTTCGACCGTTCGTGATTCGGATCATTTTTGAGGTCGTTCGAGAATTTACGGTGCGATGTGCCAAATTGACTCTCGAAAGAGCGTTTCATGTTTTGGCCTCCATTTCACCTAGATTTCGACCCTCATAATTTTAGGAGCATAAATTCATAATTTTAAACGTATTTTAATCATGACGTCACGTTGGTTCAGTGTTGGTTCGGGTTGGCTTAAAGTCATGATTAAATACGAGGTCGTTAGACGTAGTTGTCGCATTTTAGAAATTTAATTGCATAAATTTGCCTAAGAAAAATCCATTGCATATTTTCATGGCATTTTTAGGTTGCAGCGAGCCTGGGGACGATCCAATCCATTCCAGTTGGTAAAATTTCAGGATATTTTCATTATCGCCAGTTAATTATTTTACGTGCATGAAAACAGAAAATGATTATTTTTGAGATTTATGCGATATGGCTTGTGGTGCATTCACTATGTGGGAGCATTATTTATACGGTCGCCAGTGACCACTCAGTTCAGGTTGGTACCATCGGGTCTTCAGTGACCGCTCAGTTCAGGTTGGTACCATCGGGTCTTCAGTGACCGCCAGCTCAGTTTCAGGCTCCCCGGTAGTCAGTTACCGATCAGTTCAGCTTAGTGCAGTGGCCACAGGCGTAAAACATAATCTCAATAGAAAATTATATCAGTTATTTCAGTACAGGCTCCAAGGAGCAATTATTTTTACTGTGATTATCAGTTCAGCATGCACGTATTATAATTGCTCAGTACAGATTATTTTCAGCATGTCTCATGGCATGATACTTTATCCCATGCATATTTTACTTCAGATTTTAACTCGTTACCTGCGATATATGCATGCTGAGTCTTTAGACTCACTAGACTTGATTGTTGTAGGTACTGATGAGGTCAGGGCCGAGGGCGGGGACCAGTGAGCCAGCTTGGGTCGGCAGTAGTGGCACCCGAGGACCTCAGTGCAGCAGTGTTTATTTTATTCCGCAAACAAATTTTTATCAGTCATTGGGTATTTTTTTTAAATTGTTATTGTTGGCAAACAATTATTTTCTTCCGCTGCAACCTTTTTGAAACATTGAACTTGATTTACCAGTTGATTTTATGAATGAGGCCATTTAAGTTCTTTTAAAAAGAAAATTTTTAATTTTCCGCAAATTTTAAAGCAAGAAGTTTTAAGGCCTTTACATATTGTCCAAATTACAGTGCAATGTATTACTATATATCTGCAGTATAATATTAATAACTTAATAAAAAAAGGTTAGAAAACTAATTTGAGGTATAATATTAAAGTTTTATATGCTCAAATTATCATTTAATTCTTAAATAATCATTAAAAGTTTTTAAAAAATGGAAACTGAATTTCACCTAATACATTTATCTCTACTAGGCGAGTTTCTTTTTGAAGACTGGTAGATTTTTCTCAACAAAATCATGTTTCCATACATCTATGAACATGATAAACAATATGCGGAAGCAGATCGAACGTTACCTCCGACAATCGAATAATTTGTAAGTTTTCTGTTTTTCTCCGATTGAAGTTTTCTAAGCACTCCAACTCTCTGTAGAATGTGTATTTTTTTCTTATGAGGTGTATGCTTAGGGACCTCGATCACCGCTATTTATAGGCATTTTTCATACCATCAATGAGTTGATCGGAATCTCTATAATCAAAAGAAGAGACACATGTGTGTATCAATTTTCTAAAGTTGAGGTGTCTTATGTACCATTTGTCAAAAATATAGGCTTATGACCGTTGTCATTTTCTACATGTTTATTTTTCTTTTGATATAGACCATTTTTCTTACATTCTCCCACTTGGCCCATACATATCTCGTTTACTATAGGAGAAAACAAAACACATGAATGACATTATCTTGGAAGTCTCCATCAGTAGCACCCTCCAAGATCATCTGAATCATTCCTCTCATAGAAGGGTTGCCCTCATTCATTCTCTTCCTCGGATCGATCGGCTCTCAAAGGACATCTTGATCCCGCTCCTCCTTTCTCTGCTATCCTACCCTTTGATTTATCCTCGGAGGGCCTTGACCTCACATAGGGGACGAGCGAGACCTCGGTCGATTCTCGGATGAGGATTCTTCTTGTCTGTCAAGTGGAGGCAATCTGGCATCACTCTCAACCCTCTGCGATTTCTCTCACCTCCTTTCTGATTCCTTCACCTCCATCACCTTGTCTCGATTCCTAATAAGAGGAACATGGGACGAGAATTGTCCTCTACCTTTGGCTTTATCCTCTTCTCTTTCACCTGCGCCTCTCTTCCTACCTCTCTTCTCTTCTCCCTCAACCCTACTCCCCTCGGGCTGCTGCTCCATCATCTTGTGTCGTTGGGCATCTTCTAGATTCACATACTTTTCTGCCCGGGCTAAAAGATCATCGTAGCTCAATGGAGGTTTCTTGACCAGCGATTTGAGAATCCCCTCCTCTCAGTCCTTGGGTAAAGACACATATCATGATGTCGATGTAGCCGCTGGTATCTCCAGCGCTGCATTGTTGAAACGCTGGATAAATTCTCTTAAAATTTCAGTTTCTTGTCGCTTCATCGCAAACAGATTCAAATAATTTTTCTGGTGTCTTTTGCTGCTAGCAAATCGATGCAAGAAATCCGTGGAGAAATCCTTGAAAGACTCTACGGAGTTGGGCTGCAGTGAATTAAACCACTGCTGGGCTGATCTCATCAACGTTCTCAGGAACACCCTACACCTAACCCCATCTGAGTATCGATGTAACAAAGACGCATGCTCAAATCTCCCCAAGTGTTCTTCAAGATCAGTACGACCGTCATGCTCTTCCACGCTTGATTGACGAAAACTTGGGGGAAGCCCTTCTTGCAAAACGGCGGGGGAAAATGATTCTCTCTCTTGGGCACTGGAGCTCTGTTTTCCAATTGGTGCCTCAACATTGTTATCTCTTTCCACATCTCCTCCATCTCAGGATTCTCCCCTCTTGGGAGGGGTTGCATCTCTTCAACTCTTCTCTGATGACCCTCAGCATTCTCCTCTCGCTCCTGGTGTTGTTTTACAACCACACAATTGGAAAAAAAACTGTCACGTCCCGAGACCGAGGTTAGTCGATACCGACGTTGTTTTACAACCACACATTGAAAACAACAAGCCTCGTAGTACAGTATAAACCAAAAATCAGTTTATTACTCATGATCAATCATAGGATTGTCTTTACAACGTAGATTCTTTAAATGATAAAAATATGTGGAAGCGTTTACAACTTACTAAGCGAAAACTAAAATAAACTTCTTGATTCATCTTAATATCAGCCTCAAAACTGGTCTTGTTCATCTTCCTCGATTTCCTCTTCTAACTTATCAGGAGAAGATAGAGTAAGGGGTGAGTGATATGATCGTCACTCAGTAAGTGGGGGTCGTTCAAGTACATACATAACAAATACACATGAATTTCAAAAACCACATATCATATCATGCATAACATGATTCTCATAACATGTCATCATCATAATCATAAACATAATTTTGGCCAAATCACTGAGGTTCCTCTATTTTATATGGTTTACTGATATCAATCTCTAGTTTTTACTCATCTAAAGGGCCGAGGCCATATAACGGTTACAATCCCACCATGTAAGGGCCATAAACATACCATGCATATTGGGATTTCAACCCATATCTTGTTGAATCCTCACAGTGCCCAAAACATAAAACATACGATAATCATATCAAGAAGGGGTAGAAACAGAATAACGTTGCTCGACCGAAACTTTCAAAAACGAAATAATTCATACGCGACATATTTCAAAACAATCCCACTTACCTTATGTTTGCTTGTAAAAATTCGAAAAAATCATAGAAGAATCATGCAATCGATACTTCGAAAACGTAGCAGCACATCTACCAAAAAATCAGCTGCCCTGTAAACTTCCTCGCGTCTTATTGAACCGTTGGATCGGACTTAAATATTACAGTACGTTCACAAGTACGTCAAATAAATTATGAACGGTGGATATCGAGTTTGGAAATAGTTTTAACCTGCTTATGGACAAAAAATCGTAGATATGCTTTTTCCGCATAAAATATGATCAGTTTTCTTGCGAAGACTTTAAACGAAAAACTAAATGTTGGATTTGGGTGAAATTTGGATATGTTATTCAAAACATATAGAAGCATAGTATAAACAGTGGATATCAGATTCTGAGTACCAGAGCGAGAGAAATAATTTTCTGAACTTAGACAGAATTTTGGAGATCGAAATTTCGATAATTCTAGGGAGAGCTTAGAGAGAATTTCGAAAATTTTGAGTGTATAAATAATGTGAAATGTTGAATGGTATAGGGTGGTATTTATAGGGGTGAGGTGAAAATCTAACCATAATTTGATTGATATCCTTCCATAATTTGTAGATCCTTATTTCATAAATTTCGAGATACTCCTTCCACAAATATTGATATGCTTCCTTGTTGAGAAAACTGTCTTGTATGCAATATTTCCTTCGAATTAAGTTGATATCCAACCTTTATTTCAAATTTACTTTGTATCTTACATTGGATTTCAAAATTCATATATTTATTGGCTTTTTGAATATCATGTATTATTTAATATTTTCGAATTTATTATTTTTACAATAATACCATAATTCGAAAATAAATTCTTATACATATCTATATTTAAAAATTAACTGTGATATATTCAACCATTTCTCAATCCCCTAGATACCAAAATAGCCGGCATGAGAAAACTCTAAAATATTTATAGAAAATACAATCATTAAGGTATAGTTTGGTACATGGGATAAGAGAGGGATTGATAAATAATCCTTCTTATCCCATGTTTGGTACCTTTTTAAAAAGCTCATGATAATATCATGGGCCCTTGATAAATAATTTTTTAGAAGGATAAAATATCCCTAATAGAAGGTGTGATAATTTTAATGATAAAATACACTATAAATGACTTAATTAACCTCAATTTATAAATGATTTTTTTATAAATCTATGATAGTAGGTAGAAATTAAAATCAAATAAATATTTTATTTATTTTTATATATTATATAATATGATAATTATATAAATGAATTCGAGATAATTATATAAATAATTTTTATAAATCTTAATAAAATTATTAGTATCACTCGATTAACCTTAAAAATTGATATTTGACTTTAATCAAAAAATCAAGAGCTCAATTATCATATTATATAATATATAAAATTAGGTAAAAATAAATAAATCCTACAAGTACTATCAGCACATAAACAAATAAAAAATATGAACTCAAGCAATAACTTTGAAATTATAAAATTTATTATGATAAAGTTAATTTTGTCATTACAATCTAATCTAATATATAAATTTAATCACTCTTATTAAAATCATACCAAACATTAAATATAATATCCTACATCTTATTTATCCTTAACGTATCCTTATATTATATATCACATGTTTATCATATCATGTGTACCAAACTAAAAAGTTCAATCGCCTCCCTTTAATTTTAGAACCAAATTTCTCTTGAAGTAAATTTCCAAATTAAATAATTACTTCATTTCAACCTAATTCCGACTAACACGTGGCTCAAAAGGCAAGTAAATGAAGTGATCTTATCAAATGAAAACTCTTTAAAATTTCATATATAATCTTTTAAAATATAAGTTTCGTGTTCAATAATATTTTAGACACCCACTAAATTGGAAATTGGAATCCCTAGTCCCCCAACCACTACTAACTCTTCTTCCAAACATCCATATTCAAATTTTAAAAAGAGTAGATTCAAGAACGACGCAGCAAAACCCAGATGTAACTTGAAATTAGAAACTGATGGAGGTAAAAAGTCGAGCCGCAACATGATCAAATCTCGTTGCAATTAATATATTTATTGGATATTACACACTTCAGAACAGTAGAGGGTGGTAGAAACTTGTATAGAACTAATGCATCGTGACTCCACCATGTTAACCAGGAGGCCAGTTCATCTGTCGTCCCCCAAGCAGATGAATATGAAGGTGATAGACAGATTGGCCTGCCAAAATAGTCTCAAGTCAAGATCAACCAAATGAAAATTAATAACACATTGAATGCATAAGATAACCGGTAGAAAGCTGACACCTACATCCTTTAGGACCGTCATTAATCACGAGCCTGAAGCCATCCTTAAGGCCTTCTTGTTTAGCAACAAGCTTTGCAGCATAAAGAAGGTAGCCAAGAATCTCGCAATGTTTCTCCTCAGCCTGCAAGATATGACCATAATTCAAAAATAATTGATTGTCAACTGATAAAGGAAGGCTGCCTTATTCTTGAAAATTTGTATAGATTTTACATTTGATAAAGGAGGGAAGCAAGAGAATATGAAAGTTGACAAAGGAAAAGGTTCTGGCACATTTTCAGTCAAATCCAGATCCATGAAGTGCACTAGTTATTGAAATCAATCGAGGGGTCACATGACATAGATTGCACACATGCCTAGCCCCTAAAAGTGGGACTGTGACCTTGGAAAGTGTACACATTATTGAAATTCAAGAACTACCATGGAGTGAGCTCAATCATATTTCTACTAAACAATGAACTCATTCTGAAGATTTTTATTGACTAAGCTCTACACAATGGAGAAATCATCATGAAGATTTGTATTGACTAAGCTTTCTTAGAGTCTTCTAAATTCAATTGACTAACCAAAAATCCGGTCTTCACAAGTGCTCTACTAATGTTTTCCCGTATGACAAAAATTAAGTTTTTCCAATGTAGCTATTGATTTGATAGTTGTACAAACCTGTTAATTGCTTATTATTCTTACAGGTGTTGGTTAGATTACATTCTTCAATAACTTTGCCGGTAAAGCTAGAATAAAACATTCAGATACTCTGGAATCGGGATAGCAATATAAGTGACTTCTACCGATAATCTTGAGATTAAAATTCTGCAAAGTTCTTTAAAAATTGTCAGAATAATGTTCTCTCTACAGCACACAAGTTTCCAACCCATCACTACAATCGATAATCTTGAGATTAAAATTCTGGCAAAGTTCTTTAAAAATTGTCAGAATAATGTTCTCTCTACAGCACACAAGTTTCCAACCCATCTAAGGCGCAAACGAAATCTGTTCATTCAACACACAGTTGGGTAGAAGTGAAACATCTTTATACTACTAGACATGTTTCAGGTTTTAAATGGATTAGAGATCATATCAGTAAAGCGATGAAATCACAAGATACAAGAAGTTCGCATCAAAGACACTAAATAAGTAGGAAAAAAATACCTTTGACACTCCAGTTAAGCCATCTTTCAATTTAGGAACAATCACGATATGTAAATAAGTAGGAAAAAAATACCTTTGAAATTCCAGTTAAGCCATCTATTACTTTAGGAACAATCACGATGTGTATAGGCGCCTGCGGAGCTATGTCCCTGAAAGCTAGAACCTGCCAAAGAGGAATGAACAGCTCTGAGAATTTAAGAAATAATCAAAATGCTTCGAGAGTTGAGACTTGCATACACAACCTCTTAATACAACATTCACTGCCTAAAAAATCAGAAAATCATATACGATTGAAATCGAGACAAGTAAATAACAAATAAACCATTCATAAACTGTTTGTAGAGGACCAAGTGCCAGCTTTTTTTACCAAATTCTATAGTTTGCCGATTCAATTCAAATCATTTCAATCACACAATAAATTGAGTGCCATATTTTGTTGATTACAATTAGGAAGGATGCATGAACCAATAAAATGAAGATATTTTGAGTATCAGAAGTGGAACAAGATCAACCCTCAAACCCAGGTAATTCTCCTATCTAGTTATGCTTCTTTGGATTCAAATACAGTTCATGTGCATTTTGACCTAAGTCGGGTTTCAAAAAATTCAAATCCTGATTGTTTTGATGATCTTCCTATTGCTTCTAGGAAATCTAGTAGAAAATTAACAAAACACCCCCTATCTAAATATATGTGTCCAACGAAAACCTAGCACACTGATTTTCATCCTTCACCACACAACTGTTTGTCTGATGTGGATATACCTAAGAATAAATAAGAAGTTCTACCCAAATGGAAGGCAGCAGTTCATGAGTAGATACGAGCTCATAAAAACTGGTACATGAGAGCATGTTGATCAACATAAAAGAAAAGTTCTAGTTGGATGCAAGAGGGTTTCACAATAAACTTCAATTCCGTTGGATCTCCTGAGCGTAATAAAGCTAGATTGATAGACGAGATCTGACATTGGCTACGCATGCAGTCAGTGTTGCTTGCCAGTTTATGCACTTTCCATGTAAAGAACATCTTGAAGTTGGGTATAAAATCTCAATATATCTTGAAGTGACACCTAGAAAAGGGCCCTTCTTTAAGAAGAGCAATCAGAGAAACATCGAGGTATTTACAGACGTTGATTGGTTGGTTCAGCTACAGATCAAAGATCTACTTTGGGGTACGGCACTTTTTGTGGAGAAATCTTGTTACTTCGAGAAGTAAGGCAGAATTTTAGAGCCATGGCTATTTGTGTCATGAAAATTTATGGATTGAGGTTGTGTTTGAATTCATGGATTTGATTTGATTAAGGATTTGATGAATGAATTTCAAATGCCGCCAGTTTTCAGTGTATTTGAGATCCACCAAAATTGCTTAATTTGATAAAGAGTGGATTTAAAATTTTATCCATCCAAACTAGTCAAAAGAATTTGAAATAATTATTCATCGTGTCAAATCCATGTGTTCAAGCACAACCTATTGATAATTCTTGAAGAATTGAGGATGAAGTTCGAAATGCAAATGAAAATATTCTGACAACAGGGCAACATTCAATGCTGTTAATAACCATATTCAACGCGATCCCCATTTAGAGTCTTTGTATCCAAGAATTAACAAATTATACTCCACATTTTTCACAAAAATCATGTCTACCACAATAGAGAAAATAGCATAATCTAAATTATCACAAGGGCGCATCTTCATAAAATGAGAGCAAAAGGATCATAAAAGACAACCTTTTCATCCTCGAACACGATATTGGCAGGTATCTCCTTGTTGATAATCTTGTCAAATCTGCAGTTTCCAACATTCAATAAAATCAATATTCAAATTCATATACAAGTAAATACATGTATATGTACATATATGCGAGTTGATTTACATGGTGGGAGAATCAGAGGGAACAGCAGCAAGAGCAGCCTCTTTCTCGGAAGCCATTTTCGTCAGCCGCGCTGCTTGGTGGGGTTTATATTTTGAGGTAATTCACTTTTGCCCCCATAAAATACAAGTAGTCTCCAGCTAACCCCTTCTTTTACAGATTCATCCTTCAATATTTCTTACTATACCTTTTGGCCCCCCGATTCATTTTGTGCAATGGTCCAACAACACAAAACGTGAAGCTATTTTTGATTTTGAAGAGAAATATTTGAAGAACCAGCCAACTCAAGTTTCCAGGACAAAATCTCCATAAGGAGGAAGGGATGTGAGAACCCAAAATTTTGGAAATATTATTTTTTTAATATAGACATGTATAAAAATTTTTCGAGTTATGGTATTATCGCAAAAATAATAAACTCAAAAATATTAAATAATACATGGTATTTGAAATTCAATCCAATAAATACATGGAATTCGAAATCCAGTACATGAAATATATATTTTTTTGAAATTAAGCTGAGATAACCATCAAATTTGGAAGAAAATATTATATACAAGACAGTTTTTCTCAACAAGGAAGCATCTCAAAATTATTGAAGAAGCATCTCAATATTTATGGAATGAATATCTCAAAATTTATGGATGGACCATATCGAAATTTTGGAAGGAATATCAACCCAAATATGGTAAGATTTTCACCTCACTCCTATAAATACCACCATATACCATTTGAAATTTCACACCATTCAATCACTCCATATTTTCGAAAAAGTGCTGCTAAATTTTTGAAATTTTGCACTCCAAGTTCTGCTGAGTGTAGAAGCGTTGCTGCAGTCAGATCCAAAAAAAGTTCGAAAATCCCAGTGCATGGAACCCCTCCACATTTTTAATCCAAATCTGAGGTAAGTGGACTTGTTTTAAAATATGTTGTGTATGAATTATTTTGTTTTCGAAAATTTCGATCGAGCACTGTTATTATGTTCTACCCATTTTTTATACGAATTATCGTACGTTCTATGTCTTGCCATTGTAAGGATTCAATTGGATATGGGTGGGACTCCCAAAACATGATAAGTATGGCCCTTACACGGTGAGATTATAACAGTTATACGGCCTCGTCCCTTTCGAAGAGTAAAAATTAAGGACTGATATCAGTGCACCATAGAAAGTAGAAGAATATCAGTGCCTAGGCTAAGTTATGCTTATGTTTACACTTATGATATATGATATGAAATATGTTATGCATGATATTCTGCTTTTTCAAAGATAATGTGTATTTTTTATGTATATGCTCGAACGACCTCCACCTACTGAGTGACGACCATGTCACTCACCACTTAGTCTACCCTCCCCAGATAAATCAGAAGAGAAAATCGAGGAAGAAAAACAAAACCAATTTTGGGGCTGGTAATAAGAATAATTATTTTTCTCTTATTTGAGTGTTTTGTTTCCCGTTGTAAACACTTCCGTATATATTTATCGTTTTAATAATCTACGTTGTAAAGACAATTTTATGATTGATTATGAGTAATAAATTGGTCTTTGGTTTATAACACTACGAGACTTGTTGTTTTCAATTGTATGATTGTGAAACAATGCCGGTGTCGAATAATCCCGGTCTCGGGACATGACAACACATATATATTTTATTGTAAAACATGCTGTAAACTTCGCCATGCCTTCGTATACGAGATTGCGTGCTCAAATTTGTCTTTCACTTGCTCGATTATATACTTAATCTCGAACACAAGATCATGTCTTACAATGCCCAACAATGTAGTTGCCACCATCCCACAACTCAAGTTGTGATGATATATACTGAAATCGGTAGAGATACATGTGTGTGGCCTACTATATTTTGTTATTTTCCAATAATCTAGCTTCGACTTCCAAGAAGCTCAAAGACCCATCGACACCTGACAGTAGATGATTTGTTTTTGCACTGTAGTTTCCACAAAGTACTTGTGCTCTCAACAATACCATACTCACGTCTAGAAACTCTAAGTAAGTAAATCTTTCACATGTGCTATCAAATGATGTTTATCCTTAAAAATCATGTTTACATATAGCTCTCTTTTGTCTGGATTATAAAAATGGGATCGCAAATCAGCAGATACACCAATAGAATTAGGAAGCTCTTCCCCAAATATTTTATCAAAAAATTATGGCATCTCAAACGTGACTTGCATAAATGGTGCATGTTTTCTTTGTAAAGTGGCATGAGGTGGCTCACGTGTTGACATCCCACCATCAGCAAAAGCACACAAGTTATCTTCTTTATCATCATTTATCTCATCTTCTTTATTATTTCCTCTTCTGAAGACTCACCATATGACATCTCTAGCTCAGTATCACTCTTAAAAACATCATTGTTATTTTTCTATCATCTAAAGAACAAGCCTCCACATTAACCACGTGATCAGATGATTCCAAATGTTCCAACATTTTCAGCCCAAACAATTGTTGTATTCGGCCAACACGTGAGATTTTCTTTCAACGAGACTGAAATATATCGATTTCACGTTCCACTTCCATACTCCAAATTTATATTGCTTAATCCCTTAGCAACCTGTGGAATAAATCAACCCGGCTCATAAAAACCCATGTACGTAGAAGTACCTAGTTGGTTTTGGAAATCAACTCCGGCGACATGTGGAATATATGATTCATGTTCATGCCCCCCAAAATCAAGATTCGATATCTGTATTTTCATGTATAAATGTAACATCTACAAATTTTTGCATTGCATTATAAATTATAAAACTTCTTTATCAATAATGTTGACATGTACTTCATTTCGATACGTTTTTTACATGAATGAATATTTAGTTGACATATTGATAGTAAACTTCATTGGATCGATGTTTAACTTCGTAAACGCAACTTGAATTAGCTCCAATAAACTAATAGATCGTAATACTTAAATCGGTATCAGATGTGGGATACTATATTCCGCCGATTTGTTCCCAATAATAAGATCACCACCTAAATATAAAAAAGACCAATTTTATGCAAGAAATATATTGGGAAAATCGGAATATAGAATAACATGTTTAATTTTTTGAGAGAAATGAAGATGCATTTGGAAAAAAATTCAATATAGATTTTTAGACTGATACGAAATGTGTGAAAGAACTGCGAATTTATAGCAAAGACATATAAAAATTTTAAATTTTCCCGAAAAAAAAATCCGAGAATCATTC
The DNA here is from genome assembly GCF_022965805.1 of Primulina eburnea. NCBI lineage: Eukaryota > Viridiplantae > Streptophyta > Magnoliopsida > Lamiales > Gesneriaceae > Primulina > Primulina eburnea. Next base: position 35,462,101 of record NC_133108.1, read on the forward strand.
AAAGTTAAAAGCCTGTAATTGCGGAAAGTTGATTTCCGGGAATTGTGCTGCAACAATGATGAACATTTGTTTTTTCCCCTTAAATTCAATTCACGCGTCTTAATAATTGCTCAATTTCCGGACAAATCTTCATTAAATGAACTTGCTTTATAGGACGCGTTAGTAAATGGACTTGCTTGACAAAACTAGACCTATTTTATTTGAAGACGTGTATAGAGACTAGGACAGGTAGTAGCGTCCGCTGTTGGGCTCGTTTTCGAGCTCGTAAAGCACATAATTGAGCTCGAGTTTGAACTTGTTAATGTTAGAGTAGGTGCCCGTCGAGCCAAGTGTTGGCCGAGTGTTCACGATGAAACTCTATGTATAAACAATCTTTATTTTAATAAAATTTGAATTTATTATATTGGCGCATCTTTATCTGTATACCCATGCTAGTTGCATAGATAAAGTCCTTGAATATACAAATAGTAGAAAGAATATGAGATGCTCATATGATGAGTATCATGAAACTCATATTTGGAATACTGTATATTCTAAACGGTTCCTAGTCGATTCAGCCGCCACTAAGAAGGATATAGGCCGCTCGAGTTAGAGACTAGTATCTGCGATGTGAGTACCATGTTTCATTGGTAGGGGACATTGTGATGTCCGAACATGCAGATAGGTGCTCCTTGTAGAGTGCACTGAACAACCCTCCATAAAAGGACTTTCCAAGTGGTTCTCACTTATCGAGTGGAATAGTCCTAGTTTATAGTTGTACACCATTAGTCCTTATGACCCGGGACAACATTGAGACTCTATGTGCTAGAATTACACTTTGGCTTGTTTACCGACTCTCATGGGGTCATCAGGTGGCAAGGTTGGGTGTTCTGTCGAAACATATAGGAGTCGATGCATTGTAGTCGGGGATTCACCGCTTACCTTCGGGTATGGATATCCTATGTGTCCTCATGTGTATGTAGATTGAAATCCCTGATCAGAGTATGGTGGTAATTATGAAAGGGGTTTCATAGATTACACCATCGATGCAACTACAACATGACACATAGTATCGATTCATTGACAACTCTCGATAAACCAATGGTTGTCGAATCGGTCGGGATATATGAGTTGAAGGGACCGTACTGTACGCTAACCATAATTGAATGGTTCTTGCAGGCACTATCATTTGATACCTAGGGAATCATGTAAGCGATGTTGCTAGGCGTTTAACATGATTCGTTGGGTGCTATCAGACTTGAGTTCTGACGTTCTTGTTATCAAGGAGTTGATAAGTAAGAATGGAGCAATTGGGGTATGCTCATATAAGGACATGTTTAGTCCGAATCACATGGAGATGTGAACCCACGGCTAGTTGTATCAATGAACCATTGAGGGCCACACAAGTGCTGACTTTCTAGATCCCGTTGAGAAGTAAAATTAGTTCAATGTGTTGAACGACTTATAAATGAGTTTATAAGTGTATGGAAAAATAGAAGTATGACTTCTATGAGAGAAATGTAAATTTTAATTTATGGAAGTGTTCCTAAATTAAAATTTGGCCAATTGAATAATATATTTGAAAATTGTGATTTTCATAAACGTTATTATGGAATAAATTAAATTAATTCAAGTGTTGAATTAATTAAACACTAGTGGATCTAGTAGAGTCCAAATAATTAAATTAATTCAAGTGTTGAATTAATTAAATTATATTGAGTCTTGTAGAGCTCAATTTAAATTAATTATTTAACTAGTGGGACTTGGGTAAATTCAAGTAATGTTTAATTAGTCTCAGATATGTTTGAGATAATTAAATTTAGTCCGTGGTTTTTATTTTGATAATAAACCATATAATATGCATGCATGGGAAGTGAAGGGTTTGAGACAACTTTTGCAACTATCAAGGCTTGGCATGCTACTTTTGTCTCTACTTTTTGCAAGTCCAAGACAAGTCTCCCTTCCCCCTCATTGAAACCACAATGGCCGAAATTCTCAAGACAACTCTCCCAAGTTTTTCTCTCAATTTTTCTCTTCAAGTGTTGAGGAAGAAAAATACTTCTCTTTGAAAAATCCTTTTATTTTTCTAGTGCAAAATAAGAGGGGTTCTAGTTTGCTAGTGGTGGGCCTAATTTTGAAGGAAATATTCAAGAACAAGGTGAAGCTTGTAGATTGTCTTGCCATCAAGAGCTTAGTTGTATATCAACTAAGTTGGAGCCATCATCAATCTTTTAAGATTGATAGGTACATTTCTAAACACACTATGAATGTCATTTTTGTGTTTTATTGTATTTCCTACACAAATCTTGAGGTGGCCGAAATTTATATGCTAAAATCGAAAAATTTTGTGCTTCCGTTGCGTTTCCGGCCACCGTAACCGATCCTCTTTCAAGTGGTATCCGAGCTATGGTTACGTTTTTGTGTAGCAAATACAAGATATTATGTTGAGATCGATTTCTAACCGCATGAGTGTATTTTTTGCAACAAAATACCAAGGCCTTTTTGGGGACATTTCGGGCAGCATGTTGCTGCCCGTGTCGGGCAGCTCGGGCTGCCCGAGGGGCTGCCCGTTTCGGGCAGCAAGGGCAGCCCGAGGGGCTGCCCGAACGCCCCTCTTTTAAAAATAAAAAAAAATTTCGGTTGTTACCGGAATCCGGCGACGGCGATGACGACTAGGGTTTTCCAAAAGTGTTTTGGATTATCAAAGTGTCATGGGCCTTGAGTTGTTGAGCCATTGGATGGCTAACATGTTTGTGATTTTAAATGGGCCAAAATGTTTTTGGTGAAAAATAATTTTTTGGGCCCTTAAGTTTAAAATTACAAAAGTTGCAAATATTTTGTCATGAAATAAATATTTTAAGTTGGACTTTAAATATTTATAGTAAATGGTGATTTACAAGAAATTCGGTTATAAATAAATTAATTTGAAAGTAGACAAAGGTGTTTGTATACTTTGTTAATTTAGTTTATAATCGTGGCGGTTAGTGATTGGATCAAGATATATAATATTGGATCAATTAATTATTGTGATAATTAATTGATGGTGTATGATATGTGATATTATGCATGAAGGATGATCAAAAGCCCAGCCCAATTTGCTAGGTGTATGCTAGGATATTTTGTGTTGAATGATTGTAATAATTATCAATTCATAAAGTGGGCTTGGTTTATGGCCCGTTCCCACCCCATGAAATGTATCCCTATTTGCCATGGATATTTATTTGTAAATATTAGTATAGTGGATGATCAAGATTAGAAGATGGTGGCCATGATGATTATGAAGATCGAAGACATGTAAATATTGGAAGCTTATGTAATAGTTGCATTTGCATCCCGTGCATTTCCCTAGGATTGGACCTAGGCCCGTGTTTAGCTCACACGGTCCGTTAGTATTGGGGCGATTGATCATCCTTGTTTGTTTACTGTTTATAATATATGCATGATATGTTATAAATAATGAGTATGTGCGTTATTATTATGATAATAACAAAGTTGCATGTATCCGGCAAACATACGATCAAACATGGCGAGCTTTTAAAATAAAATTAATGATGAGACCTTTCAAAATTAAAAACCCTCATTTTGAATAAGATTCAAAATTAATATCAAGCCCGAAAAGAGGAATTATAAATTTGTTTATAATTTCCTTGTCTTCCATCGACAATGGGTGCATGATGAACGCTACCCGTACTCGGGGCTCGGCTCATATTATTGGGGGAGCTTTGGGTGCCGGAAAGCTGTGACATCCATTGACATGGTGATGTGAACTACGTGGAACTCCCATGATTTCGGCTCATATTATTGGGGGAACTCATGGCGACCGTCCATTAAGGTTCAATATCGATGGGTTAGGCTTGACACGTAAAGATGAACGACGTCATATTATTGGGTCCTAATCAAACGTGAGACAAAAGTTTACGTAGAGGGTTGCATTGTGATGCAATTGGAAACTACCTTTTAGGAATTATGATTGGCTGATATTATTCGGGATCATGATTTGCTAATTGGACCTTACGTACCTACTGAGGAAAGGAGTTTCCCGTTTTCACTAGAGGGTAGTGAAAGATGTCAAAATAGTGGGAGTAAACATTTATAAAGTTAAAGTCCATACTTTATATCTTACTAAATATTTTAAAATAGTCATTAACATTTATCTGTTTACTTTTCAGTACTATTTGACAATGTCTTCAATTCGCAATCCGCTTTCTGCCATACTCGAAAAACATGTGTTAACCGGACCTAACTACCTCACTTGGCTTAGAAATCTGAAAATTGTCTTGAACTCGGAAAAGATTGCATATACACTAAATGAGTCGCCCCCTGATAAGGCTCCGACTGACTGCACTCCTGAGGAATTGAAGACCTACAAGGATTGGTGTGACCATGACTTGAAGGCCAAGTGTTATATGCAGGCTTCTATGAATGATGAGCTGCAGAGGCGTTTTGAGGGTGCAAAGAGTGCTGCTGACATTCATTTGCACCTCAAGGAGCTCTTTGGTGAGCAGACTCGGCCTCTTAGGCATGCTACCGTCAAGGAGCTAATCACTTTGCGCATGCGAGATGGGGCCTCGGTCCATGAGCATGGCCTAAAGTTGATTGGACTCGTGGACAAGCTTGTTGGCATGGATTTGATGTTGCCTTCGGAGTTGACCACCGACGTGTTGCTGTTATCGCTGCCTAACTCATTTGATCCTTTTGTGGTGAATTTCAATATGAACAAGATGGAGCCGACCCTTGAGGAGTTGGTGAACATGCTTGTGACTTTTGAGTCCACCATCAAGAAAGAGAAGTCGGTTCTTTATGTGGGCTCTTCATCTGGTACAAAGACCGATCCACGTGGGAAGGGAAAGAAGCGTTCTTTCCCACGTCCCAAGAAGAACGTGCCCTTGAAGAGGCAAGCTCCGAGTCCCGTTGTGGTAGCTACACCAGATAAAGCTAACAAGACTGTTGATGTTTGTCATCACTGCAAGAAGCCTGGACATTGGAGGCGTAATTGCAAGGAATATCTTGCCCAGAAGGGTTCTGGAAAGGGTATGTTCTATATTGAAGTAAACATTTCAATTAACTCTACTTCTTGGGTATTGGATACCGGCTGTGGCTCACATCTCTGTAATGATTTGCAGGTGATGGGAAGAAGTAGGAGGCTCCGGGAAGGTGAGACCTTCTTGAGGATGGGCAATGGAGCAAGAGTTGCTGCCAAGGCTGTTGGAGATGTTTACTTGCATTTGAACAATGATTTTAAGTTTGTTTTGAGAGATGTTTGTTTGTACCAGATTTGGTGAAAAACATTATTTCCATTTCTATGTTGGACAAAGATGGATTTTCTTGTTTATTTAGCAAAGGTGTTTGCAACATTTACAAGAACGAATGTTTAATTGGTACCGAAGAACTTGAAAACGATCTCTACACCTTAAAATTGAAAGATATTCCACTTAACAATGTCCAAGCTGTAACAACAACAAACAAGCGCAAACAAGATACTCTAAATTCGGCACAATTATGGCATGCTCGATTAGGACATATTTCCCTAAGAAGGATGAACAAGCTAGTGGGAGTGGGCATGTTTAATATGTCTGATATTAATGCTCTCACGACTTGTGAATCCTGTCTGAAAGGAAAGATGACCAAGATTCCTTTTAAGGGCCATGTGGAGCGAGCCAAAGGGTTATTGGATTTGATCCATACCGATGTGTGCGGTCCGCTTAGCATCACTACTAAGCATAGACATGCCTACTTCATCACCTTTACCGATGACTTTTCGAGTTATGGGTATGTGTATTTGATGAAATACAAGTCTGAAGCCTTTGAAAGGTTCAAAGAATTCAGAAGTGAAGTAGAGAAGCAATTGGGACGAAGCATCAAGGCACTTCGATCGGATCGAGGTGGTGAGTACTTGAGTGCCGAGTTCCAAGAGTATCTTAGGGAGAATGGGATTCTCTCACAGTGGACTCCGCCTGCTACACCACAGTTGAATGGTGTTTCGGAGCGTCGTAACCGGACTTTGATGGACATGGTTCGGTCTATGATGGGGTTCACGGAGTTGCCGCCATCATTTTGGGGATATGCGCTTGAGACAGCGGCACTGTTGTTGAACAATGTCCATTCAAAAGCAGTTGACAAGACTCCATATGAGATATGGATGGGTAAGCCACCCAAATACTCTTATCTTAGAATATGGGGGTGCCCTGCTTATGTGAAGCAGGTAGTGGGAGATAAATTGGATAGTCGATCCATTTTATGTTACTTTGTGGGATATCAAAAGAATTCGGTTGGATACTACTTCTATCATCCCCAAGAAACAAAAGTGTTTGTTTCTAGGAATGCAACCTTTTTGGAAAAGGATTTTCTATTGGATAGAAAAGGGGAGATGATAGAACTCGAAGAAGTTCGAGAGACACCCACAATTATAGAACCCACACCCGAAGAGCCAAGAGAGGAGATACAAGCTCCTAGAAGATCCGAGAGAGTCTCGAGACCACCTATGAGGTATGGTCTGCTTCTTGAAGAGGACCATGATGAGCCTAACCTAGGATGTGATCCAAGGACCTTCAAGGAAGCATTATCTGATGCCGATTCATCCAAGTGGCTTGAAGCAATGGAATCTGAGATGAATTCCATGCATTCGAACCAAGTGTGGAATCTCGTGGATCCACCTGAGAGAATTGTTCCCATAGGGTGCAAATGGATTTACAAGAGGAAACTTGGGGCGGATGGGAAGGTATTGACCTTCAAGGCGCGATTGGTGGCAAAAGGATATACTCAAAGACAAGGAGTTGACTTTGAGGAAACCTTTTCTCCAGTTGCAATGTTCAAGTCCATAAGGATTTTGCTAGCCATAGCTGCATGGTATGACTATGAGATATGGCAGATGGATGTTAAGACAGCCTTTCTTAATGGGGATATTAAGGAATAGATTTACATGTCTCAACCCGAAGGGTTTACATCTATCGGAAGTGAGCATATGGTATGCAAACTTCAAAGATCTATTTATGGTCTAAAGCAAGCATCTAGGAGTTGGAACCTTAGATTCGATAGTACAATCAAAGAGTTTGATTTTACTAAGAATCCTGAGGAACCCTGTGTGTATAAGAAGGTCAGTGGGAGTGCTGTGACATTTTTGGTGTTGTATGTTGATGACATTCTACTCATTGGGAATGATGTAGGAATGTTGCAATCAACTAAGATATGGTTAGCAAGCAAGTTTTCGATGCAAGACTTGGGTGAAGCATCTTTTGTATTGGGAATACAGATTTATAGAGATAGATCAAAAAGATTGCTTGGCCTCACCCAGTCCACATACATTGATACCATCCTGAAGCGGTTCTGGATGGATGAGTCCAAGAGAGGACATCTACCAATGTGTCATGGCGTGTCCCTATCCAAGTCCATGTCTCCCAAGACTGATGAAGAGATAGCGGCGATGACACGCATTCCATATGCATCTGCAATTGGTAGCATCATGTATGGGATGATATCTACACGTCCTGACGTGGCCTTCGCACTAAGTGTAGTGAGTAGATATCAATCCAACCCTGGTCTTCCACACTGGAAAGCTGTGAAAGACATCCTCAAGTATTTGAGGAGGACCAATAAATTGTTCTTGGTCTATGGGGGTGGAGAACTAAAATTGGAAGGCTACACCGACTCTAGCTTCCAAAGCGATATTGATGACTCAAAGTCAACCTCTGGATTCATATTCATGCTCAATGGTGCTGCTGTCTCTTGGAAGAGTTCCAAGCAAGACAGTACATCGGATTCCACCACTGAGGCAGAATACATTGCTGCATCAGCTGCAGCAAAGGAGGCAGTTTGGATAAGGAATTTCGTCCAAGAGTTGGGCGTCATTCCTAATGGAGTTGCTCCTGTCCCGGTGTTTTTTGACAACACGGGAGCGATTGCTCAAGCAAAGGAGCCGAGGTCTCATCAGAAGTCCAAACACGTATTGAGAAAGTACCACATCCTCAGAGAGATCGTGGAAAGAGGAGATGTCATGATTGACAAAGTCGACTCCGCAGATAATGTTGCTGATCCACTAACTAAGCCTTTACCAGGACATCATTCGAGAAGCATCGTGAATCAATGGGTCTGAAGTATATGGGTAGTTGGCTCTAGTGCAAGTGGGAGATTGTTAGAGTAGGTGCCCGTCGAGCCAAGTGTTGGCCAAATGTTCACGATGAAACTCTATGTATAAACGATCTTTATTTTAATAAAATTTGAATTTATTATATTGGCGCATCTTTATCTGTATACTCATGCTAGTTGCATAGATAAAGTCCTTGAATATACAAATAGTAGAAAGAATATGAGATGCTCATATGATGAGTATCATGAAACTCATATTTGGAATACTGTATATTCTAAACGGTTCCTAGTCGATTCAGCCGCCACTAAGAAGGATATAGGCCGCTCGAGTTAGAGACTAGTATCTGCGATGTGAGTACCATGTTTCTTGGTAGGGGACATTGTGATGTCCGAACATGCAGATAGGTGCTCCTTGTAGAGTGCACTGAATAACCCTCCATAAAAGGACTTTCCAAGGGGTTCTCACTTATCGAGTGGAATAGTCCTAGTTTATGGTTGTACACCATTAGTCCTTATGACCCGGGACAACATTGAGACTCTATGTGCTAGAATTACACTTTGGCTTGTTTACCGACTCTCATGGGGTCATCAGGTGGCAAGGTTGGGTGTTCTGTCGAAACATATAGGAGTCGATGCATTGTAGTCGGGGATTCACCGCTTACCTTCGGGTATGGATATCCTATGTGTCCTCATGTGTATGTAGATTGAAATCCCTGATCAGAGTATGGTGGTAATTATGAAAGGGGTTTCATAGATTACACCATCGATGCAACTACAACATGACACATAGTATCGATTCATTGACAACTCTCGATAAACCAATGGTTGTCGAATCGGTCGGGATATATGAGTTGAAGGGACCGTACTGTACGCTAACCATAATTGAATGGTTCTTGCAGGCACTATCATTTGATACCTAGAGAATCATGTAAGCGATGTTGCTAGGCGTTTAACATGATTCGTTGGGTGCTATCAGACTTGAGTTCTGACGTTCTTGTTATCAAGGAGTTGATAAGTAAGAATGGAGCAATTGGGGTATGCTCATATAAGGACATGTTTAGTCCGAATCACATGGAGATGTGAACCCACGGCTAGTTGTATCAATGAACCATTGAGGGCCACACAAGTGTTGGCTTTCTAAATCCCGTTGAGAAGTAAAATTAGTTCAATGTGTTGAACGACTTATAAATGAGTTTATAAGTGTATGGAAAAATAGAAGTATGACTTCTATGAGAGAAATGTAAATTTTAATTTATGGAAGTGTTCCTAAATTAAAATTTGGCCAATTGAATAATGTATTTGAAAATTGTGATTTTCATAAACGTTATTATGGACTAAATTAAATTAATTCAAGTGTTGAATTAATTAAACACTAGTGGACCTAGTAGAGTCCAAATAATTAAATTAATTCAAGTGTTGAATTAATTAAATTATATTGAGTCTTGTAGAGCTCAATTTAAATTAATTATTTAACTAGTGGGACTTGGGTACATTCAAGTAATGTTTAATTAGTCTCAAATATGTTTGAGATAATTAAATTTAGTCCATGGTTTTTATTTTGATAATAAACCATATAATATGCATGCATGGGAGGTGAAGGGTTGGAGACAACTTTTGCAACTATCAAGGCTTGTCATGCTACTTTTGTCTCTACTTTTTGCAAGTTCAAGACAAGTCTCCCTTCCCCCTCATTGAAACCACAATGGCCGAAATTCTCAAGACAACTCTCCCAAGTTTTTCTCTCAATTTTTCTCTTCAAGTGTTGAGGAAGAAAAATACCTCTCTTTGAAAAATCCTTTTATTTTTCTAGTGCAAAATAAGAGGGGTTCTAGTTTGCTAGTGGTGGGCCTAATTTTGAAGGAAAGATTCAAGAACAAGGTGAAGCTTGTAGATTGTCTTGCCATCAAGAGCTTAGTTGTATATCAACTAAGTTGGAGCCATCATCAATCTTTTAAGATTGATAGGTACATTTCTAAACACACTATGAATGTCATTTTTGTGTTTTATTGTATTTCCTACACAAATCTTGAGGTGGCCGAAATTTATATGCTAAAATCGAAAATTTTTGTGCTTCCGTTGCGTTTCCGGCCACCGTAACCGATCCCCTTTCAGTTAAAAATTAAATATATCTATGAACTAATTTTAAATCAAACATAAAAATGTAAATTCATTTATAAATAATCAAAACGACAAAAATAATAACTAAAAAAAAACATGAACTCGGTATATTATTGAACAACCCAAAATTCAAGCTTACGAGCCACCTAAACAAGCCGAGCTCGAGTTTGCGAGCCTATTATCGAACATGTTTGCGAGCTCACGAGCCGAATATCCTTATACTTGAGCTTGGTTTGATTAAATTTTTTAGCTCGGAATCGAGCTTGAGCTTGACTTGATACGATTAACAAATGAATTTAAACGAACTTTTTATCGAGTCGAGTTTCGAATAACTCGCAAACGGTTTGGTTCATTTACATCCCTAAGTCTAACCTTATATTTTTATTCATTTAAAATAAAAAAAATCCTCGAGCTAAATTAAAAAAAAAAAAAACCTTCAGTTTATATATATATTTAACATATAATATTCCCAATCATGCAATTTCCTTTACCCCTTCAATTTCTATTTATTTCCTTATTTCGACTTCCAAAGTTTTTTCCTAAACAACAGCCCACATAAGGGTCCCACGTCCTCTTCTACCTCTTTCGACCGAAACACCCATATTCTCAACGGTTTTTTCCTATTTCTTTTTTTTTTTTTTTTTTGTGAGTAAATATTTGAACGCATTTGTTTTCTAAATTGATTTTTGTGAAATTTTGCTACTATATATAAATTTTATTTTTTCTAGTTTGTTATTGGAAAACAAACGTTATCTTGGAAGTGCAGCAGGTGGAACTTGGAAGGCAATATTACTTTGCAGCCTGCAGGTCAGTTTTTGGTAGTAATTCTTTAGGTATTTCTGGGTGCCGGGTTAGTTTCTGTTTTTAGTGTATTTGTTTAACTGGTTTTTATTGAGTTTTGTCTTAAAAGAGTGCAGTTGAAGTAAAAATATTCTTCGAATTGTTAGCTGTATGGATATGTGTACTTCTAGTGTTTTATGTATGCATCTCCATTAACGTGTGTGTATTACATATGGCTAGAGCGAGGAATACGATTCTACCCGTTAGAATTTTAATCTCTAAAATTTTTTGACATTTTAAATTGGTAAATATAAAATTTATCCAAAATTATATAAAAATTTACCTATAAATTTTTAAAAAAATTTTAGGACCACCTACGTCACGCCTCGGGACGGGAGTTGGTTGAAACCGGCGTTGCTCTCAAATTTACATTCGAAAACAACAAGCCTCAGAAGTACAACATTCAGAAACCAGTCTTTTATTCATAATAATCGTTGTCTGATACAAGCTCAATGATAAATGTTTTACAGCGGAAATGTAAAACCATAACATACAATGTCTGAACAGATGCAGCGGAAAATAAAATATAAATCAGAACTAAGATGACGATCTTCATCACCAGCCCCAAAACTGATGTTGTTCCTCTTCTTCTAACAACTCTTCCTCGTTCTTATCTGAGATGGGTTTGGTGGGTGAGTGATATGATTGTCACTCAGTAAGCAGGGGCGGGAATAACTACCATTTTCGAAATCATTTTCATACAGAAACAATAATACGAATAATATACAGAAATTCTTATTTTCATAACAGAAATCAGTATTCAGTATTAAGAAATCAGTAATCAGTAATCAGGAACCAGAAGTTTAACAAGTAAGCACTGAGCACGTTCGTGAATTTCATGGCTAAACTGATATCAGTCCCCTATATGTTCTCTCCTCTAAGGAGTGAGACCAGTAATCAGCAATCAGTAATGTTCAGAATATATATTCCTACCATTAGGTTACTAAGTTTCAGTGCTTCCAAAATCGGATATCAGACATCGAGACTATACTTTGCTTTAAAACAGAAATCATCAAACGGTTTTCAAGATATCTATACATAAGCCCACTTAAAGTAATTTGCTAAAAGTGTTTCGGTTGAAGTCTGAAATCTGCTTGTTCTTGCTAATGGTTTCTGCTGCTCGAAAATCAGCACCCTCTTAGCTCGAAAATTTCAGTAATAATCTCAAGATTTGTGTAACACCAAATCAGGGACTTGAGGCTGTTATTTATAGGCCGAAATCTGACTGTTAGGCTCCCTATTAATGGCCATAGTCTGCATTTAACAGCCTTGATTCTATTTTAAATGCTTCAGTTACAAGTCATGAGTTGGATTAGTAACTGTCTGCTGGAATCTCGTTCTTCTGCTGCTGGATTATATCTGCTGGAATTCTATCTGCTGGAAAATATCAACTTCTGAATATCAGCTGATGCTGAAATTGTTAGCTTCTGTTGGAATTTTCTCTTGCTACTGAATATTGCTAGCTGCTGGAAATATTACCTTCTGCTGGAGTTTTGCATAGCTGCTGAAATGCTGGAAATTCGGGTTCTCACATCCCTCCCTCCTTATGAGAAGTTTCGTCCTCGAAACTTGGCTATACATGATCCTCGAAGAGATAAGGGTATTGCCCTCGCATCTTTTCTTCCAATTCCCAAGTAGCTTCTCTTTCGGTGTTGTTGAACCATTGTATTTTGACATATGGAATAGTTCTTCTCCTCAGTACTTAGTATTTGTTATCCACAATACGAATTGAAATTTCTTCATACTTCAATTCTTCATTTAAATTGCCCTCGACCAGAAGTGGTCCGGCTTTAAGAACATGACTTGGATCGGAAATATATCTTCTTAGCTGCGATATGTGGAAAACATTGTGGATCCTTGACATATCGGGTGGAAGTGCTAATCTGTAAGCAAGTGTTCCCACTTTCCAAGAATCTCAAATGGTCCGACGTATCTGAGATTCAGTTTCCCAGCCTTAATCGGATTACACCCTTCATGGGTGACACTTTCACATATGCCTTCTCTCCAACTTCAAATTCCACGGACCTTCTTTTCATGTCAGCCTGAGCTTTTCTGTCGATCTTGTGTAGCTTTTAGTCGCTCTTTGATCATAGCAACTTTATCTACTGTTTCTTGTATCAGTTCGGGTCCAACGATGGTTTTTTCCCCGACTTCATCCCAATATAGTGATGATCGACATTTTCGTCCATACAAAGCTTCCTATGGTGCCATTCCAATGCTGCTGTGGTAACTATTATTGTATGCGAACTCGATTAAGAGCAGATGTTCGCTCCAATTACCACTGAAGTCTAGAGCACAAGCTCTCAGCATATCTTCCAGAGTTTGAATGGTCCTCTCTGTTTGACCATCGGTCTGAGGGTGATATGCCGTACTAAGAGTAACCTTAGTACCCATAGCTTGTTGAAAGCTTTTCCAAAATCGAGATGTAAATCTAGGTTCTCTGTCTGACAGTATGCTAGCTGGAACTCCATGCAATCGTACGATCTCATTCATGTACAATATGGATAACTTGTCCAAATTATAATTCATGCGGACAAGTAAGAAATGAGCAGATTTCGTGAGTCTATCTACGATTACCCAGATGCCGTCATGGCTTTGTCTAGACTTTGGTAACCCGACAACAAAGTCCATGGATGTTCCCATTTCCATTCTGGAATTTCTAGAGGTTGCAGAAGTCCTCCAGGTCTTTGATGCTCTGCCTTGACTTGCTGGCACACGTGACACTTGGAAACATATATTGCCACGTCTTTCTTCATTCCACTCCACCAAAATTTTTCTTCAAATCTCTATACATCTTGGTACTGCCAGAATGAACTGAAAATTTTGACTTATGTGCTTCAGACATTACTTCTTGTCGAAGGTTATCGATGTCTGGTACACACAATCGTCCTTCCATCCACAAGATTCCTTTGTTATCCGTCTCGAAATCTGGTGATTTCCCTTCTATAACTCGCTCTTTCCGTTTCACCAAAGCGGAATCTCTATCTTGACTTAGTTTGATGGCCTCTCGAAGGCATGGTTGTGCTGAAAGTGATGTCAGGATTACTTTGTTCATATCCTTCCGACTCAAAGCATCGGCCACCTTGTTTGCTTTGCCTGGGTGGTAGCTTATCGTCAAGTCGTAGTCTTTAAAGAGTTCAATCCATCGTCTTTGTCTCATATTTAACTCTTTCTGAGTGAACAAGTACTTGAGGCTTTGGTGATCCGTGAAAATCTCACACTTAGCACCATATAAATAGTGTCTCCAAATCTTTAGTGCGAACACTACTGCAGCTAATTCGAGGTCATGCGTTGGGTAATTTTGTTCATACGGCTTCAACTGTCTTGATGCGTATGCAATCACCCTTCCCTCTTGCATGAGTACACATCCTAAACCTCCTTGAGATGCATCACTGTAGATTGTGAAGTCTTTGTCTTCCATCGGTAATACCAACACTGGCGTGGAGATAAGTTTCTTCTTCAAAGTCTCGAAGCTTTGCTCACATTTTTCACTCCATTGAAACTTAGAGTTCTTCTGTGTGAGTTTGGTGAGAGGTATGGCTATTGAAGAAAATCCTTCAACAAATTTTTGGTAATAACATGCTAGTCCCAAGAAGTTTCGAATTTCTGTCACATTCTTTGGTCTAGGCCAATCTGAGATTGCCTTTACTTTCTTAGGGTCCACTGATACTCCTGCTGTTGATATTATGTGTCCCAAGAATGTGACACTCTCTAGCCAAAATTCGCATTTCTTGAACTTGGCGTACAATTCTTTCTCTATCAGCGTCTGGAGGGTGAGACGAAGATGTTCCTTGTGGTCTTCTTCACTTGACGAATATACTAGAATATCGTCGATGAATACCACAACAAACTTGTCAAGAAATGGCTTGAACACTCTTTTCATGAGATCCATGAATACTGCTGCAGCGTTTGTTAACCCGAACGGCATCACTGTGAACTCATAGTGTCCATACCTTGTTCTGAAGGCTGTCTTCGGAATATCGTCTGATTTGACCTTGAGTTGGTGATAGCCTGACCTTAAGTCGAGCTTGGAAAAGACCGTAGCTCCCTTGAGTTGGTCAAACAAGTCATCTATCCTTGGAAGTGGGTATTTATTCTTGATTGTGATCTTATTCAGTTCTCTGTAATCGATACACAATCTCATGCTTCCGTCCTTCTTTTTAACAAATAGGACAAGAGCTCTCCACGGAGATGCGCTTGGCCGTATCTGCTTCTTATCCAACAACTCTTGAAGTTGCTCTTTGAGTTCTTTCAACTCTGCTGGAGCCATTCGATACGGTGCTATTGAGATTGGTGTAGCATTGGGCACTAAATTAATCTCAAATTCTACTTCGCGATTGGGAAGTTCGCTAGGGAGTTCTTCAGGAAAGACATCCGGAAACTCTTGTACTACCAGAATCTCTTCTAGTGTCAGTGTGGTTCTTTCTTTTACCTCGCTTAACATAGCTAGGTAAACTTCTTCCCCACTTTTCATGGCTTTCCAAGTTTGAGAAGCAGAAAGAAGAGTCTTTCGTTCTTTTGTCTTACCATGAAATAAAAGTTTCTCTTGGTGTAGAGCTTGGATGGTTACCGTCTTTCCATGACAGTCTACTAAAGCATGATTTTTGGCTAACCAATCCATTCCAAGAATTACGTCGAATTCCACCATGTTTAGTTGAATAAGGTTTGCCTTGAAATTCTGATCTTCTATGAGAACACTAATTTCCCGATATAGAGTGCGAGTTTCTAAAATTCGATTTGCAGGAGTTGCTACTCTATATGGTTCTTCTAAGTTATCAGGCTTAGCTCCTAACTTATTGGCAAATCTCTTAGACATGAATGAATGCATAGCATCACAATCAAATAACACATAAGCAGGTATATCATCGATTAGAATGGTACCAGCTACGACATCGTTCGAGTTGTCAGCCTCTTCTTGAGTGATAGCATAGACTCGAGCATTTGGCTTGTTCTCCTTAGGTTTGTTTGGAGTTATTCCGGCTGCTGGGCCATCTCTTGGATCTGGAAAAGGACATTGAGCAATGCGGTGGCCCATTTTTCCACAACAGAAACAAGCTCCAGAATTCTTACGGCATTCTGCAGTATGATTGAATCCACAATTTTGGCACTTGACTTCCTCTTTGCTTGATGGAGAAGAAGTGGTTCCTTTAGCTGGATCACTGGTGAATTGGCTACTTGAAAACCTAGGCCTCTTGAATTGTTGGCCCGGTTGGTTTTGGCTTGACTGAGGACGTTTGGGTTTGTTTTCACCTTCACGCCTCTTAATGTCATTCTCAGCCCTGATGGTGGCTCCCATCAATTCATCAAAACTGTTGGGCTCGATAACAGCAAGGGCAGATTGAATACGGCTGTTCAATCCCTTCTTGAAGCGATGCATCTTCAAGGCCTCGTCTCCCATGATGGTTGGGGAGCAAGTTCCCAATGAGTGGAACTTAGATGATTACTCCAGCACTGACATGTTTGGTTCTTGAACCAAGCTTTCGAATTCTGACAGCTTCTGCACTCGGACTGCTGTCGGGAAGTACTGCTTCAGAAATGCCTCTCGGAACCTTTGCCAAGTGATAGGTCCTGCCCTTACCATAGCTGATGAGACTCATTCCCACCATTTGGCTGCTTTATCCACAAGAAAAAGTGTAATCACATCTACTCTGATCCCTTGTGGAACCTCAAGTAGTCGAAGGTGATTCTCCACTTCTTTCATCCAATTTTGTCCGACCTCTGGATCGGAGCTTCCATAAAAGTTTGAAACTCTTGCTCTTCTGAGAGACTCATAGTGTTGCTTAGTCTCATTCTGAGCTGGAGGTGGTGGCAGTGGCTGATTAGCATTAGGGTTCACTAACCCTTGTAGCGTGGTCGCCACGATTGTGGCTATAGCCATCAAGTCCACCTGACTTAGGCCAACTGCTGGTGGTGGTTGTGGTTGTGGTTGTTGTTGCTGTTGTGCATCCTCATCGTTGCGGTTATTATTGCCGTTTCCATATCTTGGGCTGCGGTTGTTTCTCACTAGTCTTCCGTCCATTTCCTACAAATATGAAAGCTCTAAGGTTGTTGGCAGAATATGGACTACACAAATGAAGCACGATGGTAGAGTAATTGCTCAAAGTTTAAATATGAAACCAATGGAATTGAAATAAATTTTATTGATTTCCACAAAAGTGCAATTACAAATGATCTTCGAAAATTTAAACATAATGCAATTGGGACAAGTGTCATTACAAGGAAAACTACTACTGATGTTCTAATCTATCACTTCTCCTAATCTCAAATCCATAGGATCCTCTTCAACTTCTTCTTCTTCTTCGGGATCCTCCTCGGGTTCTTCTTCATGATTGGCTACTACTGCTTCCAGATGTTCAATATGACCATGCAGAACTGCATTCTGGTCGCTAAGAATTTCAACAGTGTCCTGCAGTTCTTGAATCTGAGCATTAGTTTGTTTACTATACTGATTATGCTGGTACACGAGTTGGTGATTTTGATCCTTAAGTACTTGAATCTCCTCTGCCAAGGTATCACGTAACTTGATGAATTCGGCAACAGTCTCTTGAGAGGTATCAAAATCTTCTTGAGTCTTCCTATTCCTCTCTTCTGCTTCATGCAGATAGTGAGCATATCGTTGAACATCACACCTCAGGTGTTCTGCTCGACACTGTAACTCGTCTTTGTCCAGCTCTAGGCAGTAGTTATGCTCCTTAAGTTTCTCTAGCTTCTTCTCTAAGCTCTTAATGTAGCTACTCTGGTCAGTCATGTCCTACATCCAAAACATGAGAGTCAAGGTTCAGAAGTGATCTCAAGAATATAGGTCAAGTTATAGACAAGTACTGGAATGAATAGAATCAGTAAGCCTATAACATTCAATAGTAGAAAATAGCTCAAAAAATTTTCGATCTCAGAATTGTGTGAAAATTTTACTAAAATCCTTCACATCAAGAACATGAATGGTACCAAGTTTGGTACAAAAATACTAAGCCATTTGGAAATGAAAATTCCTCAAAGTTCCAAAATTTTGGAAAATTTTACGGAAATTGTGATATCCCTATCTTAACAAAGGATTTTGGGGTTCGTCGGCTGTGCTAGAACGTTTGAATGGTTCTAGGTTGGGTTCTCCTCGTCGAGAGCTTTCCAACGCCTACTTTTAATAGTAAAAATTCATCTTGGATCAAAAGTTACGGCCGTTTGAAGTTTGCACGAAATACACCTCAACTTCCATGCCTTTTGTAAGGTCTACTGCATTCGCTTGCTGGAATTCACTGTCTACTGCAATTCTGATGCTACTGCAATCAGTCTGCTGCTTTTCCAGCACTGTCTACTGCTTTCCAGCACTGTTAGAACCAGTCTGCTGCATTCCGAGTCTACTGACTCAGTCTTCTGCATTCAGATCTACTGGTTTCAATCTATTGGTTCTGGTTTCAGACTACTGGTCTGATACTACTGGTTTCCATCTACTGGTTCTGGTTTCCATCTACTGGTTCTAGTTTCAGATCTACTGGTTTACTGATTTGTTTCCCTACTGATTTTCCTAACTGTACGTATTCACTATATTATTTCAGTAGTCTATTATAGTAGCCCGAAATTTTCAGAACTTATTTTCAGAAGTCTATTAGAACTTATTATTTCTAGTTCCTCCTCCCCATATTATGAAACCTGGTTTGCTCTGATACCACTTCAATGTCACGTCCCGGGACGGGGGTTGGTTGACACCGGCGTTGCTCTCAAATTTACATTCGAAAACAACAAGCCTCAGAAGTACAACATTCAGAAACCAGTCTTTTATTCATAATAATCGTTGTTTGATACAAGCTCAATGATACATGTTTTACAGCGGAAATGTAAAACCATAAAATACAATGTCTGAACAGATGCAGCGGAAAATAAAATATAAATCAGAACTAAGATGACGATCTTCATCACCAACCCCAAAACTGATGTTGCTCCTCTTCTTCTAACAACTCTTCCTCGTTCTTATCTGAGATGGATTTGGTGGGTGAGTGATATGATTGTCACTCAGTAAGCGGGGGCGGGAATAACTCCCATTTTCGAAATCATTTTCATACAGAAACAATAATACGAATAATATACAAAAATTCTTATTTTCATAACAAAAATCAGTATTCAGTATTCAAAAATCAGTAATCAGGAATCAGAAGTTTAACAAGTAAACACTGAGCACGTTCGTGAATTTCATGGCTAAACTGATATCAGTCCCCTATATGTTCTCTCCTCTAAGGGGTGAGGCCAGTAATCAGTAATCAGTAATCAGTAATGTTCAGAATATATATTCCTACCATTAGTTCACTAAGTTTCAGTGCATCCAAAATAAGATATCAGAAATCGAGACTATACTTTGCTTTAAAACAGAAATCATCAAACGGTTTTCAAGATATCTATACATAAGCCCACTTACAGTAATTTGCTAAAAGTGTTTCGGTTGAAGTCTGAAATCTGCTTGTTCTTGCTACTGGTTTCTGCTGCTCGAAAATCAGCACCCTCTTAGCTCGAAAATTTCTTTAATAATCTCAAGATTTGTGTAACACCAATTCAGGGACTTGAGGCTGTTATTTGTAGGCCGAAATCTGACTGTTAGGCTCCCTATCAATGGCCATACTCTGCATTTAACAGCCTTGATTTCATTTTAAATGCTTCAGTTACCAGTCTTGAGTTGGATTAGTAACTGTCTGCTGGAATCTCGTTCTTCTGCTGCTGGATTATATCTGCTGGAATTCTATCTGCTGGAAAATATCAACTTCTGAATATCAGCTGATGCAGGAATTGTTAGCTTCTGCTGGAATTTTCCCTTGCTACTGAATATTGCTAGCTGCTGGAAATATTAACTTCTTCTGGAGTTTTGCATAGCTGCTGAAATGCTGGAAATTCGGGTTCTCACAACCTCAGCTAAGGACTGTGGCTCCGCCACTGCATATGCCAATCAGCCAATGGACGTTGAGCACTGATGTGTAAAACTTACTGAAAGGAGCGTGTTTCAATGAAGAAGTTGCTTTCTTGTTTTTTTAGATATGATAAGGATCTATTCAAGTAAAAAATTCCTTTTTTAAGAATTAATTGAAGCTTGTGTCTCCTGGATTCCTCTAAAAGTGATGCAACTATGGTAAATTTGACATTCGAAATCACTACATTCTATGTATGCTTCAACCAAAATTTAGTTTTGCTGTGTCTCATGAATTATCTCCTCTATCATTATCTTTGTGATGTGTAATGATGAAATGATTTCAGAAAGAGAAACTGAGTTGGTATCAACATGGGGTTTTCTAATTTGTAATGTTTCCTTTAGAACATTTCAAACCTGCAATTATGCCTTTGTATACTTCTTTGTCCAATGTCCATGATTAAACGTCTCCAAAAATAGCCCTGTTTTGTTAACTAAATATATGAATCATAGTTATTAAAGTCACCATGTGCGCTAAGGTAACATGTGCCTTGGAAGCCAGGCACAAGTTAAAACATGCACGAGGTGCACATAGATGAATAATATTTTAAAATCTAGAAACATCGAGTAAATTGTGTCTTACAGCGTATGGTATATAATTTTCAGTCCATTTGACAACAAGAAAACAAATTTATCCAGCTAATATGAATGATTATAAAAGCAAATTTCACATAGAATACATAATCCATTCATTTAAGATGCACCAAGATGCATGCTTTAGGCTCAAAGTACATGCCTGATAAGGATTGTGTTTGGCATGTCATCAGCACAAAGGCTGGTTTTGCTACATCTTGAGCCTGAGCACACCCCTTATTGGCCTTTTTATAACCATCGTAAGCTTGATGTTCTTCGTAAAATATATGTTTAATTAGTGTTTTTACTCATCCATTTGAATAGTTCTGGGTTGATTATTACAGATTCACACAGAAAGCTTTTTAAAAGTCTCAACATTTAGTTCAATTGCTGACAGAGGAAACAACAGTTGCGATTTAGAAGGTATATTTTGCATTGATTATTGATTGGCTGAGTACTTTTAAGTTTGGAATCGTTGCATCAGATATGGTTGTAGTTCATTCTTTTAAACCATAACATAAAACTTGCCAATATTTTTCTCTCATTTGACACTTGCTTCTTCAATCTGATAGAACACTTGGATTTCTGAAGATCTTGCAAAATGTAAACTGAGAAACTTTCCAACTCCCCTAGTTGTCACGATTAAGAGAAACAATGCACATTTACAGTAGCTGGAACATGATGTACTTACTGGTATGCATATTGCCATCGATTGGATGGTTAACGTTCTGTAATAAAATTAGCAAAGTAATAGTGTGGTCAAACTCTTTGAAATATCATCCAAAATGAGAAACTCTATGGTTGTACAAAATCATTTAAGACATGGCACAAGTGCTTTGGTTAAGAATAAAATACACGTAAATGAAACGTGTTGACGACTAACATGCACCAATAGCGACAAGGTTCGATATAAATTTCTAAAACCCTAAGTCATCCCACTTTGTTTCTGTCTCCCTTCCTTCTGTGCCGCCTAGAAATTTTCATCTTCAACAAACATCTTTGCAATTTAAGCCATGTTGTTATTCAACATCTGGGAAAAAAAAATTTGAAGAGAAAAAATTTATTTATTCAGTCTTACTTTTTTCATTGCAGTAACCATTTTTTTGTTGTGCACAGACTGTGACCTGGACATCTTCACTCAGATAGTGAATAGAAGTCAAGTGCTAGAAAATTGATTAGCATTAATTCTAAGGCAAATTTTGGTAAGATTTATTCCTTTTCATTTGTTTGCTTTGCTTTGCTTTGCTGTGATTTTGATTTTATGATTCATCATGTTTGATACTCCAATTTTGATTGCAGATCAGCAATCCAGATATAGTGTTCACATATTTCTAACTGGTATGAGTTTAGACTTCCTCTTTTTATGCTCTCTTTGTCCTGACCAAATCTCCAGTATGATCTTTGAGGATTGCAAAGTAAATAGGTGTCCCTGGTTGCATAATTCGTAACGTCTAGATCCACGATCTGTGTCATGCCAATTAGTTTGTATTATCACACTTACCGTCGAATACAAAATTTAATGAACTAGTAAATGGTGATTCAAAGTTGTCTTATTATTTCTCCTCATCATGTGCATCTAGTTGAGATTTAAAAACTGTGACTTAAAACATTTTGAGATCTAATTATGGGTAAGGCCTGTTCTGGACCCATGATGACGGGATTAATTCCATTAACGAGGCTAAAGAAGCGTGTAAGACCCATAGCGAAAAAATCAGTATTTGTTAATACACCCTCTTAGCATGGGTATGGACCATATTGTCTGAGGCGAGTACTTTTCATGCAATCATTGTGAGATAATTCCGAGTTTATGTACCACGATATAAGTATATGCTCAATTTCCCTTTGACAAATGTATACAATATATGTTTTGAAAATGGTTTATGTTATTATTAGTATTTTATTTCATTTGTATGTTTACTGAGTTGGCAACCCACTCTTTACCTGAAATATGATGCAAGTGTTTCATATGAGATGCCGGAGGAATGGAGTTAGTTCGCTCTGGAGGTTTAGAGCACAAGGATTAAGAAGTCAGGATCGAGAAGTTGGGCCATACTTTAATATAATTTAGAAATTATGTTAAAATGTTTGGGATGTATGAGACAAATTCCTTTTACATCTTCTTGGAGAAATGCAGTGAATATCATTTGACTAGGTAATTTTATTTAGTTGAATTCCCAGTTAAGAAGAATTATAATCTCAGACGATAAATTATTTTTCTTTTCATTTCCTCTTTGTTCTGTTTTTTTTAGTATGTGATCACAGCCATTCCTATGTCAAAGAGAGACTTTGCTTCCGCAAATCATTTGTTTATAGGTTTAGATTTAGGTGTGAATTCCCGATTTTATTTATTTCTGCTAAGGCATCAGAATCTAAGAGCTTGGTGATCAATAGATTGGTCATCAAGCCACTTGCCTCTATAATTTGGGATTGTGGTAGGAAAGGAGCAATAAAATAAAGACCCTTTTTTGTCCCCTTAAATTCTTTTTTGTTGACATTCTTAATTGCTTTATGTTTTAAACTGTTTGTCAGCTTTGGCTTGAGATGCTTCATTTTCATCTTCTCCTTTCTGGTATTACATGACATTATCTCTTTTTCCACCTTCACCTGCTAACCAAATTTTCTTCTACTTCTCTAAGGTTTAATTTCATGGATACTATTGCAGGCATTTCTCGGTGTAATTAAATTCCTCAAATAGAAGAATGGCTGATATGAATTTCAATGAGCAGTTGTTGATGGAGAACTTGTCTAAACTAAACAGTTCTCGACAAAGCATAGAATGTATCCTTTCTTTTGACCCTTACCATTTTGTATTGAATGCGATAATGTAGATATATAATATACTGTGGTTTCTTTCCACATCCAATCACCAATCAGCTTTGTCTCAATGGTGCATTTCTCACCGGAAAAGGGCCAAGCAAGTTGTTGAAATATGGGATGGGTTATTTAAATCTGCACAAAAGGAGCAACTAGTTTCCTTTTTATACTTAGCTAACGACGTCCTACAAAATAGCAGGCGTAAGGGCCGTGAATTTGTGAGCGACTACTGGAAGGTCCTTCCATCAGCTCTGAAGGTTGTTCATGAAACTGGCGATGAAAATTGCAGAAAAGTCTTGTCTAGATTGGTACTTTTTTTCTACTTACTTACTCGATTGATCCTATAACTTCATTTTACTCTTTTCTTGTTCTTGCATATGCGTGGCTTGCTTTTGCCATGATACTATGAATGATTATGCACTTTTTTGTGTCCTATACAAATAGTCATGCCTTTCTGCTCTATATGTTTGATGAGGATTGCTTCTTAATTTTGATAGATTATCCTATATATTATGGCACCAATCCAAATTTTAACCTGACCCAATAGAACCAAGTTTCTTAAAAGTAAGCACAGTTCTGTCTCACTCTGGTTAGCTTCTGTTAACTAGGTGTGTGTGTAAATGGAACTAATTTGGGTAAAGAAAATAAGAGATGTAACAAAAATAATGGACTTTAAAAACGCAACCATGCTAGGGAGGGATATTAAGCCAATTATTATGGGAACTCTGAACGGTGGGTGGGAGTGTACATCTTGTACTTACTGAATTTAGTTGTGAAACCATAGAACTTCTGTTCATTTCTCGCTGATTGAGATTACAATTCTAAGTTGGAGTTGTCGTCCACTACCTATCTTTTGAATGCTGCACTTTTAGTGAACTCCATACTTTTCTGAATCATAGTCTGTGATCCTTTTCTAAGAGCTTACTACTATCAACGACCCTTTAGTTTGTTGTCATCTTCTTGATTACTGACATCTTGCACGCTCTTTACGGTAGGTTGACATCTGGGAAGAACGGAAAGTATTTGGATCGAGGGTTCAAAATCTTAAAAATGAAATGCTGGGAGAGAATCCTTCTGTAATCCACAGTGGAAGTCCTTCTCCTGATATTACCACTCGAAAGAACTCTGATCCTATCAAGGTTTTAAAAAGAGATGTAAGTATAATTCCATCGAGGCGCGAGCTTAATCGGTCCAGGTTTCATCCGATTGCAGCAGTATTTTGGCTTTCTGCTTCTCAACTTTCACCTCATACGTTGGTCAATTTCTTAACAGTATGTTCCCCTTTGGTTGATCCTAGAAATCGGCTGTTGGAGGCTTTCCAAGAAAATTTTTAACCACTTTCCATTTGGTACGAGAAGAAGAAGTAAATGAAGAAACCACCTTAAACATTTGTGGAAATGCCGTTTCTAGCATTCAAGAAATAGTCGATTTTGTAGATGCTTCTTCTCAAGGTATGATTTGGGTGAGTTTCCATTAGATTTGCTTCTTGTTGGAAATGGATTATAGGCGAGTTTGGAAACAAAATCAGATAGCTAAATAATATTTTATTCAGCAAGGCTTTGCTTTTGAAAGTATTTTTGATACAAAGCAGTAGTAGTTGTTAAATGCAAAGAAATGAGCTGAAAAACTTACTATATTTTTTCAAGTATTCAGTTGTGCTGTGAAGGATGAATACAAGTATTTAAGCCGCTATCTTTTGTAGCCGTAAAAGTACAAGTTTAATACAAAAAAGATAAAAAGTAAAACACGTTTTGTTCAACTCTATATAACCAACACCCCCTCCCTTGAGGTTGATACAAGTTTCGAGTACCAAGCTTGGACAGTAGATACTGATGCTGATCCTCTCCCAAGCTCTTGGTGAAGATGTCAGCAAGTTGATCAGTGGTAGAGATATGAGCGGTTTGAAGGAGTCCCATCGCGATCTTCTCACGGACCACGTGACAATCTATCTCAATATGTTTAGTACGCTCATGGTACATTGGATTAGCAGCAATGTGAAGTGTGCTGCTTTATTGTCACTATAAAAAGTTGCTGGTTGAGGAAGTGTGACTCCCATATCATGCAGAATACCACAGATCCAAACGATTTCACAGGTGGTAGCTGCCATAGCTCGGTATTCTGCTTCGGCCGAAGATCTCGACACGGTATTTTGCTTCTTGGTTCGCCAAGATAATAAGGAATCACCAAATTTAACACAGAATCCAGTCAATGAACGTCTGGACATAGGGCAAGAAGCCCAATCGGAATCACAATAAGCTGAAAGAACTATAGAGTTCTTTGATGTCAACAAGATACCCAAACCAGGAGAACACTTGAGATATTTGACCACTCGAATAGCCATATGAGATTGTTTTGGTGAATGCATGAATTGGCTAAGATGCTGAACCACATAACATATATCAGGCCGTGTGATAGTAAGATAGATCAACCGACCAACCAGTCTTTGAAAGGAGTCTGGACTGTGCAACAAAGGATCATGAGGATTACCAGGTCTGTAGTGATCAATAATGTAATCCAACTCCACAGTTGTCAATTTCTTATTTTGTTCCATAGGTGTATCGAGTGGTTTGCTCCCAGCTATACCAGTATCTGCAATGAGCTCCAATGCATATTTGCGTTGATTTAGATAGATTCCCTTAGGTGATCGAGTAATCTCAATGTCAAAAAATATTTTAACTTGCCAAGGTCTCGGATATGCAAACGAGAGTGCAAGAAATGCTTCAGGTTTGCAATTAACTCTGAATTATGTGATGAAAATGTCATCCACATAAACCACTAGAATGGTGATATGCTGGGAATCTCATGGTGGGAGTTATCTTGGTGGGATTGTGTGTAATCAGCATCTTGCATTATCACTACAAATTTATGATTCCATTGCCTTGAAGCCTGCTTAAGACCATACAACGACTAGCGCAAATGACATACTTTATGATGACCTTGAATGTGATAGCCAAGCGGAAGCGTCATAAAAATCTCATCATCCAAATCACCTTGAATAAAGGCATTAGCCATATCCATTTGTGTTAGAGATAAGTTATTAGTTGCTGCCAAACTAAGCAAGCAACGGATGGTGACTATCTTGGCAGTAGGAAAAAAAGTGTCATGGAAATCAATTCCCAGTTGTTGCATATACCCTTTGGTAACCAAAAGGGCTTTGAATTATCAACTGATCCATGCGGGTGATGCTTTACTTTGTACACCCATCGACAACCAATGGGTTTAACATTATCAGGAAGATCAACCACATCCCAAGTACGATTAGAATCCAGGGCTGCAAGCTCTAATTCCATAGCTTTTTGCCATCTAGGATCTCTTACTGCCTCATGGTAAAAGCGAGGCTCTGAAAATGAGGAAACGACAGCTGCAAAGTTTTGATAGGGTGGAAAAAATTTGGAGTAAGAAAGGTGTTGAGAGATAGGATACAAGCATTGAGTAGAGTTACTTTGAGGCAACGTAGGACAAGAAAAATCTCTCGTCCACTGAGGAATTGTTCTAGTCCTACAAGATCTTCTCAATGGTGAAACATGATCACTACCTGGCAGTGGCAAAACCGAAGACTCGTTTGTGGATTGAAGATGGCATTCATCTTCATGGAAAGTTTCTGGACAAGTAGACGAAGTTGGAAATGGGGAAACAAATGGCACATTCTCAGCAAAAAGAAACAAGTCCTCATGGAAAATAACATCTCGTGAGACAAAAAATTTCTTGTTCTAAATATTCTTGACTTAATATCCTTTTTGGACATTGGAATATCCCTAAAAGACACAATCTATGGCACGAGCAGAAAATTTGTGATCAATGGTGGGGGATGTAACATAACAAAGACATTCCAAAACTTTAAGATGATTATATGCTGGACTTCTGTGAAATAAGATCTCGAAAGGTGTTTTGTTTCCTAGAACAGGACTTGTTGTTCTGTTGATGAGGTAAACTTATGTCAACACACAATCACCTCAAAACCGTAGAGGAAGAGAAGCTTGAAATCTTAAGGATCAAGCTATGCCAAGGATGTGTCTATGCTTGCGCTCAACCACTCCATTTTGTTGTGGTGTATAAGGGTAAGAACTGAAGTGAACAACACCTTGTGAGGCAAAAAATTTGCTACACTCAGATTTGAAAAAATCAGCTGCATTGTCCAACCTAATGGACTTAATTTGAGCAGAGAATTGTGTGTTCACTAAGGCGAAAAAACTGTGTAAGAATCCCAAACACATCTAGCTTAGATTGCAACAAAAAAACCCAAGTTCATCTCGAAAAATCATCAACAATTGTTAAGAAATATCTCTCCACAGTATATATAAGTGTATTAAATGGACCCCAAATGTCCATGTGTATGAGTTGAAAAGGAGACAAGGTTTTTGTCAAGTTTAATTTGGGAAATGCTAACTTAGATTGCTTTGATAGAGGACAAATCGAACAATGCTTTAATTAGGGGTGGGAAAAATACCGAAATTACCGAAAAATAATCATACCGTACCGACATTTTTTTAGGTATACCACATTTTTTCGGTATATCGAATTTTTTTTCGGTATCATTATGGTATTGGTGTGAATTTTTTCCATAGAAAAATTTCGGAATTTCGGTAACGGTACCGGTATGAATTTTTTGATATCGATATTTTTGCCACGGTATACCGAAAATCCACCCCTAGCTTTAATGATATATTCTTTGTCAAAAAGGGTAACAAATACATCCTAGAAACAGACATATGTCCTAATCTGTTGTGCCAAATGTCACAGTCAACCGATATTGAATTCTGACACACAAAATTATTCTGGTAATGCAAGGTATTACAACTGGGATTAGAAGAAGGCAATAAAGTTACAGTATAAGAGGGGTTGAAGTGCTGGATCAGCTGATTGACAAGATGATACAACCCATTTTTTTCTTTACCAATCCCAACTATCCTCCCACTTGTTAGGTCCTGAAACAAGCAAAATCGCGGATAAAAGGTGACACAACAATTATGAGATTTGGCAAACTTGGAAACAGATAAAAGATGAAACTGAAAATGAGGAACACAAAGTACATTATGCAAGGTAATTGATGGAGATAGAAATACTGAACCAATGTGGCTGATGGACAGCTTATTACCATTTGGCAACTTGACAGAATTAGATGAATTGGCCATGGGTTTTGCAGCAATGATGGACATCCAGTCATGTGTTCATTTGCACCTATGTCTATTATCCAATCTGTATAAAATTTTGGAAGCACGTTAATTGCCATATTAGCGACTAGTGTGTTCATGCTATGGATGTTATGGCCTCCCAACAGCTTTATTATCTCAGCATATTGTTCTTGAGTAAAAACTGGAGCAGGGGAAATGCTATCTTCTGTCAACAATTCCTTAGGAGCATTGTCTTCAGCTAAGTTCACAGCCACAACAAGTTTCTTTAGTTTGAGAAACCTGTCCAACACTTGTGAGCAGACTCATCATAAGGATTTGGCCCCGAATTGACATGTAGCTATCATTCAATCCTATGAGAAACTGAAGTAGTTTTTGTTGATGATCATGACTCGCGTATTTCCTTGCTGTGTCACATTCACTAGAAGGAAGCGTAACCAACGAAGCATACTCATCCATTGATGTTTGAGTTTCGAATAGTAAGCTGATATTGTATTATTTCCTTGAGTCATACGGCTGATATCACGATGAATAGAAAATATTCGAGAACCATTCACTTTATCAAACTGTTCTTTCAAATCATTGCAAATTATTGAAGCATCTGTTGAATATACAATCCCTCCGTAAATCTCTTTAGAAATAGTATTCATAAGCCATGAAATACTAAAGCATTGCATCGCTCCCACTGTTGCAAAGAAGCATGTCCAACCGTAGGTCGTGGATAAGAATCATCAATAAACGCAATCTTATTTTTAGCTCTTAATGCGAATATCATAGCTCGACTCCAAATTCCATAATTCTCGACCCCAAGCAGTTGATCATTCACCAAATTCATTCCTGGTGTATCAGAAAGATGCAAGAACAAAGGATCGTTGAAATTACCTGAATTTGCCATGACTCGAATTAAGCACTGATCAATTAAGCTAATCGTCAGCAGCTACTTTGATCAGGTTTCTGTCTGTCTTCGCAATCTTCGCTGTTCAATTGCGACAATCACACAATAGATCCCAGCCGAGTGAGCTAGATCATGTATCGCATCAAGAGGTAGGATCGAAACACACTCTCTGATACCATGTTAAATGCAAAGAAATGAGCTGAAAAACTCACCATATTTTTTCAATTATTCAGTCCTGCTGTGTAGGATGAATACAAGTATTTAAGCCGCAATCTTCTGTAAGTGTAAAAGTGCTAGTCTAATACAAGAAAGATAAAAAGTAAAACACGTTTTATTCAACTCTATATAACCAACAGTAGTTTCATGTTTGAATATTATGCTTAAAAAACTTTCTTCTTTTCATTTTTTAGAAAGAATCAGAATCTGTAAATATGACATTTGCCAGCTTGTAGATTTGAGTTTTTTCGAACTCTTTATATTTTAAAAGCTCAAGCCAACGTCAATTTTTTTTTTTCCTAGAAACACTTTTTTATTAAGAAAGCAAATGTAGCAAAAGTTTTATTTTATTTATTTAAAGCCAAACACGATATAGACCTTGCTTCAAACTTCTAAAAAGCACAGAAATTCGGTTGGTTCAGCAATCACACACTATAAATGTGATAACGTGTGTGATAGCTTTTGTTTTTTTATTTAATCGGTTGGTTGTACTTTATGCAGGGCCGTGCCTATTCTGAGTCCAAGGAGTCAATTGACTCAGGCCCAATCTTGTTTGGGGGCCCAAAAATCTCAAAAAAAATTTATTATATATATACTAAAGTATTATAAATTTATAAGAGATTCTTTTGCAGCTCCAGTCGCTCCTTTTGTTTCCCTTCCTCCGGCAGTAGCTCCCGTGAGTTCTCCACCCACGGTCTCAACTTCTCCGCCGGATTCCGAGCCGGTGAGTTCACAACCGACAGCCGCTCCTGCTCTTGTTCAGTCGCCTCCATCTCCTGCACCCGAGCTTGGACCTTCACCCGCTCCTTCTACTGTTAAAGATCAGGTACTTGTCAATTGTCATTGTGAATTCCTTGTCGATGTTTGACTCAAGCTTGTAAATCAGTTTTGCACACGCATAACGCATCCAGATCTGGAACTATGGGCCACATTATTCCCATAAATTTACCTGATTTCCAATAATAATCGTGTAGTACTGTAGTCTGTAGCCTGTAGTGGAGTACTTCACACTAAGCTGTGCTCCTTGCAGAAATTAATTTATGGGAATAAATTAATCTTTGTTGCCCATGTAGTTAGGCTCTAATTATTAATCCCGGATCTATATTATTCGCACCAAAACTAAGGCTGTCAACTCATTTAATGTTACAATTACAACTTACAAGTACATTGTGAAACGTTTCTATTAAGTACTGTGATTGGTTTGGTCTATTGATGAATTAATTATATGAAAAAATAGATTAACTTAATCATAATCACATTTGAGAATTTAGGGATATTGGAGAAAGTGTAAAATTAGAATAAACAGTGGATTGTATCTGAATTCTGTGTCATTTATTTATTAAATTGTTCATTGAATTATTTTTTGAATTCTTAGGTTAATCATGCCTCCTAAGTA
This sequence comes from Primulina eburnea, assembly GCF_022965805.1. Classification (NCBI taxonomy): domain Eukaryota; kingdom Viridiplantae; phylum Streptophyta; class Magnoliopsida; order Lamiales; family Gesneriaceae; genus Primulina; species Primulina eburnea. The sequence continues at coordinate 35,493,087 of NC_133108.1, forward strand.
TATGTCTGGGTCTCAAAAAAGAAAAAGAAAGCTAGAGATTGAAGAAATGATTCAAAGTCAAGCTGGAGATATCAACAAGTACTTTGTTTCAAACAAAAACATAGTTGCAGAGGTTGAAAACACGGTTGATAATTCAATTAGCAGAGAACAAGATAATGAATTGGATGAGAATGAGATTGATACTAAAAAAGTCCTTGAGTCTGTCGATGTGGATGTATTCACTAATCATGAGAAAGATGAAGAGTTTGTTCAATATGAGAACTTGAATCAGGAAACTTGGTCTGATGATCCGGCAAAGTGGGACAACATTGATCAAAAAGTTAGAAACTTTTTAGTAGAAAGAGGTCCGAATAGAGATGTCATAAATGTGTTTCCTAAAGATAGCGCTAACAGGCATTTCAATGTGTCACATTATAAGAGAATTTTGCCAAACGGGGAAGAAAGTGATAGAAGATGGCTATTATATTCAGTTTCTTGTAACAAGATTTTTTGTTTTTGCTGTAAGTTATTCAAGAAGCAAGTAACCAAGACTGGATATGGTCAGTTAGCTAATGAAGGATACAATGATTGGCATAATTTGAGTCGATGTCTTGCAAATCATGAAGCGAGTAAGGAGCATATGGAGTGTATGACGAATTGGCTTGAATTGGAAAGAAGATTGAAGACAAATAAAGTGATTGATGCAGGAGTACAAATACAAATTAATAAAGAAAGAGAGCATTGGAAACAAGTGTTACAGAGGATAATCGCAGTTGTTCAACGATTGGCAAAAAATAACTTAGCATTTCGAGGAAGTTGTGAAAAACTTTATGTTGAAAACAATGGTTTGTTTCTACAAATGATTGAAATGATTGCAGAGTTTGATCCAGTAATGAAAGAGCACCTCCGACGGATTCAAGACCATGAGACTTATACTACATATCTTGGTTGCAGAATTCAAAATGAGTTGATACAGATGTTGGCAAGCGAGGTAAGAAAAACAATACTTGCAAAGGTAAGACAAGCAAAATATTTTTCAATCATATTAGATTGTACTCCTGATATCAGTCACAAAGAGCAAATGTCCATTGTCATACGATGTTTAAATGATTCAAAAAGTTTCACAAAAGTAGAAGAATATTGGGTGCAATTTTTAGATGTTGATGATACTTCGGGACTTGGGCTTTTTATGCATCTTAAAAATGCTTTAGTCAATCTTGAGCTTGATATTGATGATATTAGAGGTCAAGGATATGATAATGGATCTAATATGAAAGGTAGACATAAAGGTGTACAAAAAAGGTTGCTTGAAATGAATCCCAGAGCTTTTTATACTCCTTGTGGTTGTCATAGTCTCAATTTAGCTTTGTGTGATATGGCGAATTGTTGTCCTAAGGCTATGTCATTTTTTGGAGTAATACAACGGATATATACATTGTTCTCCTCTTCTACCAAGCGGTGGAAGATTTTCAAAGATCACGTGAAGGGTTTGACAGTTAAGCCATTATCACAAACAAGATGGGAAAGTCATGTTGAGAGTGTTAAACCTATAAAGGAGCAAATTGCACAAATAAGAGATGCTTTGTATGACTTGGCAAATGACAGTGAAGATCCCAAAACAAAGAGTGAAGCTGAGTCCTTAGCGTTATATGAACTTGAGAATTTTGAATTCTTGCTTGGTGTGGTAATTTGGTACAAGTTGTTGCATGCTATCAACACTGTGAGCAAATTTCTTCAATCTGAAAATATGGATATTGATGTTGCTATCAAACTTTTACAAGGAATTGTTTTATTTCTTGAAGAATTTAGAGAAGATGGTTACGATAAGGCCATGGTTGAAGCTAAAGAAATGGCATGTGAGATGGGCATTGAAGCTGTATTTCGAGAGAAACGTGTTATTCGAAGAAAGAAACAATTTTGTGAAAGTAACAGTGAAGAAGTGATACAATCAGCTGCAGAATCTTTTCGAATTAACTACTTTCTCTTTATAATCGATCAAGCTCGTTCTTCTATGAAAGCTCGATTTGAACAGTTTCAAAAATATGAAGAAACATTTGGTTTTTTGTTCAATCTAGAGAGGTTACAACGTGCAGATGATGAAACTTTGTTGGGGTCTTGCAAAAATCTTGAAAATTCTTTGACTCATAAGGGTTGTTCTGATATTAATGGGGATGATCTATTTTCGGAGTTGACATTCTTGCGGTGCTCATTACCAAGAGAAGCAAAATCGGCCATTGATGTAGTGAATTACTTGAAGAAAATGGATGGATGTTTCCCAAATGCTCATATTGCTTATAAAATCTTGTTGACTGTCCCGGTCACCGTAGCAAGTGCAGAGCGAAGTTTCTCAAAGTTAAAGCTGATCAAAACTTTTCTCCGATCAACAATATCACAAGAAAGATTGAATGGATTAGCTATGTTATCGATTGAGAAAGAAATTACTGAACAACTTGATTATACAGACTTGATTAGTATTTTTAGCTCTAAAACTGTTAGGCGGGTTGTTTTTTAGTGATCATTTTGCACATGTTTGATATTTTTATTCATTTAGATTTTTATATTGTCTTTAACGTATTGATTTAATTTAAAAAATTGCTATGGAACTAAAAAAAATATGAACACACATTATGATTCAGAGGCCTCTTTTTAAAAGTTAGACTCAGGCCCAAATATTGTTAGGATCGGCCCTGACTTTATGCTTAAGATACCCATTCCTTAACTTGTTAACATCAAATATTGATCTTTGACTTTGTGTTTAGGCAACCTGCAAGGTTCTGACATAGTGGATTACATTCAGAAACAAGAGAACATCCTTCAGCAGTGCATTAGCCAGCTTGAGAGCTCCACGGCAATTAGAGTCCCTCTAATTTCTCAGATCAAAGAAGCTCTGCAGGATCAAGTATGGTCTTATTTCTTGGAAATTATTTTTGTGCAATGAAGTTAGTTATGTGGATTTGCTTATGCATTGTACTATTGTAGTATTTGAATTCGATCGGTCTTATTATTTAGTTTAGTGTCTCAATTCTTCGTAAAAATGCTAAATTGATCTAAGAGAGTGATAATCACATGGTCTACATTTTTTGTCGTCAGTTGTTAAATTCTGACAAATTATTTTTTCCAGGAGTCAAAGCTGGATCTGCTTCAAACTGAGTTACATGTAATCTCTCTATCTCGTTCATGCACTTATATATAGCAAGAACCACGTGCATTGCACGGGAATTTACATTCTTGATTGATATTGTCTTCAGTTTATTCTTCTATTGAAGAGAGAATATGGTGGACGTTTGCAGTGTTTTTGTTTTCGTTTTATGAGTTAGTGATGGTGGTGTCTTGTGCAGGTCTCGCCATGATTGCCATAAGTGCGGGATCTTATGTTTCCTTATTTATATGATAAGTAATTTTATTGTTTTGTTATCTATTGATACAAAATCAAAAAGATACGTACAAGCGTTTTTGTACTGTGGCAGCAATGGATTTAAAAATTAATCAAATCCAAAATTTCTTAGATTCAAACTATGAAGTTTCTGATTTTCTTGATATTTGGCTGCGTTATCTTGAAAGATCATATTATTTGTGCGCCTTTTGTGCATTAACAGTTCTTGTGACGTGTAGGTTGCTCAGAGCCAGATCAAGAAAGCAGAAAAAATAAAACTGAAGCTAGCATCTTCCCCAATTCTTCGGACAATGAATCAACCTATGGTTGAAACGGGGTTTTCAACAGTGAAAAATCGGGTTGGGCCTTCGTTGTCCTACGAAGAGGAGCGAACGAAGGCGGCAGCTGCTGCTCTAGCCGCACAACTTACCTCCATATCATCTTCTGCGCAGATGCTTACGTCCGTGCTCTCATCTCTCGTAACAGAAGAGGTGGCATCAAGGAGTGCTGGGTTGAAACGGCCCAAGCTAGAATCACCACCACCACCACCACTACCTTTTTCTAGCTTGAACAATGCCGAGGTAGTTAGTTCTACCTATTTTCCTCAATTGATCCCATCACAAGCTCCGTATTACCCACCAGTTGGTAGCTCTTATAACCATGGTTTGAGCAACCAACTACTGCCTCCAACTATGGCATATTGTGGGCCTGGATCATCACCGCAGCAACCCAGCCAGCAGCCGCCATCTCAGCAGCATCAGCAACCTGGAAGTGGTGGACATTTCGTGACAGTGGGTACCGGATTCTATGGGCACCAACCGTCTATCCCTCCTGTACAGAAACAGTGACATTTTCGTATAATACCATGATAGTTACTGATAGCGTAGGGATTTTTTATGATGTTTTTGTTGCATTCGTTTATCCCGGGTATGATAGGATTCTTAAACTACAAGTAGAAGAGTATATAACCGTAGATAGAACGTAGCCAAAAATCAACTTGGAAGTTGACATATATATATATATATATATATATATATATATATATATATATATATATACACACACACCTGGTAATTTTAAGTTTCGGAGTTTTACTTGTCATATTTTTCCTGTTAACTTAACAAAATGCACGTAATCTGCACGTTTATCGCACGTAAAAATACCATAACACGAAACGAATCTAAAAAATTCAATGTTCAAATATTTGTAATGTTTATTGATTGATATACAGTTTCTGTTCTGTTTTAGAAATCGTTAAAAGCTAGCTGTTTCTATCTTCATAATAAATTGAAACCATATTATAATGTGTTGCATGATAAAGCATTAATATAGAATGTTTTTGAAGGGTAATCACTGCCCTTACGCCTGCTATTTTGTAGGATGGATGTCGTTAGCTAAGCTAAGTATCTTCTTTTTTTTACAAAGTTATTTGAATGATATATATCTACTTGAATTGTATAGCATCTTGGCTGGCTTGGCTGGCTTGGCTTGGCTTGGCTTGGCAAATTATTATATTGTTGGATCCCATATTTTCTGAAAAACTGATCATAACAATTAAGTTACAAAATATACTCGAAAACTAAATTTTGTTTACTTTTCTTTTCTCCCCGACCAGTATTTTTTGATATATTTAACAACTATTTTTATCTGCTCTTACTTCGTAAAAATAAATACCAAAACAAACAATTTTACGTTAAATATACGTGTTTTATGAGAATATTTTTTGGAATTTATAGACTTAATGAATGGAAATTAAGTAAACTAAGTTGGAGTAAACTCGAAACGGTAGCATCGAGAGTAACCTGAGCTCCAAAAGCGTATAGGACGCGTCGGCCGCCCAAAAAAGGACAGTGCAGGGCGGTGCGCTTGAGCTGCCAATTACGAAGCTCGCTGATTCACGAATTAAATTATGGTTTTTCGTGTTTTACATACTTCATGATGACTTTTGGTGGTTTATACATGTTCTTTGATCAAAGGGACACATCATATGACTAAGCAACATGTCCTTGCAGATTTAAAAAATAAACATTAAATATATGATCTTTGATTCTTGACAACCACTTTTGAATCATATTTTGAAGGCATTTTTCATGCACTCGTTTTTCTTCTTTATACTTTTGTCTAAACAAGAGAGAGTACACTACATTTCTGGTTATTGTTCTTCAAAATCCTGTGTTGTATTTGCAAAAGGAGTCGTCGTATTTTCGGAGAGAATTGTCATAAAACCGAAACACCAACGAGGGGAAAATAAGAAAATGTTCAACACTTGCCTCAACTCTCATTCGTAGAATTCATTCACCATCTTCAGGTTTTTCAAGGTCTTACAAACAACAATCTTAAGAAGAATTTTATTCTACTTCATCGATACACTGAAAAATCGAAAGATAGTCTCTTCATCTACTACAACAAATGTCCCAATAGCGCAAGGGGAAAAACCAAAGAAGTTCAATGGCGCAGATTTTAAAAATGGCAACAAAAGATATTATTCTACCTTACCGCACTGAGTTTGGCAAGGTTTTTAAAGAAGATCCTCCCATCGTTCCCAGTAAAGAATTCTACCCTAATAAGAGGGCTGCACTAGATACATTGAATCAAAGTGATTTTCTGTGCATGAACTATATTCTGAATGGACTGGAAAATGAACTCTATGATGTGTATTTTCAAGTCAAGACTGCGAAGTAACTCTATGAGACTGCAAAATACGTAGTAAACAAGATTCCACACAATAAAAATGATTAGTCTCCTTATGAGTTGTGAAAATGCAATAAAACTTCTTACAAATACCTCAAAGGATGAGGATGCTTCGTCAATATTGAAATAACAAAGCCAAAACAAGTCAGAGTTAGGCCAAACAAGGTCGACTGCATATTCATTGAATATGCACATAATAGCAGTTCCTATAGATTTATAGTTCACAAGTCTTAAAATTTTGAAATGAGTGCAGACATGACAATTGATTCAAAAAATGTAGCGTTCTTTGAAAATATAGGAAAGGAAAGAAGAGGGATCTAGCAAAAGAAAGATAGAAATGGTAGTTGAAGGTTCTGCACCTACTAATGAACCTTCACAAGATAAAAACAATGGAACACATAGAGGTTCTTTTAAGACAAAAGAACCTCGACGAAGTGAAAGGGCTAGAACCTTGAAGTCCTTTGGTCCAGATTTTCACACTTATATCTTGGAAAACAAACCAAAGAACTTACACGTTGCTTTGTCTAGTCCTAAATATCCTTATTGGAAAAAGCCAACAATACCAAAATAGATTCCATATTGCAGAATCATACTTGAGAACTAGTGTATCTTATACCAGATATCAAACCATTGGAATGCAAATGGGTCCTAAAAAGAACGTATAAAGTTGATGGAACAATAGAAAAATGCAAGGCTAAATTGGTGGCTATGGTGGCTAAAGGCTATAGGTAGAAGGAAGGCCTTGATTTCTTCGATACATATTCATCATTTTCAAGAATAACTTTCGTTCGTGTAGTAATTGCAATTGTAACTTTGTATAACCTTGAGATATGTCAAATAGATGTCAAAATTACTTTCTTGAATGGTGATCTTGAGGAATTGATATACATGGAACAATCGAAAGTTATATTGTTTGGGTAAGGAAAGAATAATATGCTGACTCATTAAGTCTTTGTGTGGACTTAAACAAGCTCTTAAGCTATGGCATGAGAAGTTTGACAAAATAATGTTGTCAAATGGTTTTAAGATTAACTAATATGACAAATGTGTTAACATTAAAAACACGTGAGAATCTTATGTAATAATATGTCTATATGTAGATGACAAATTTATAATGGAGAGTAGTCAAGACATGATCAAGACAACCAAAAAAAAAATGTTGAAGAAATATTTTGATATGAAAGATATTGGCATAGCTGATATTATAGTAGAGATTAAAATCTCTATGAATTCTGACACAATATTCATATCTCGGTATCATTATGTTGAAACTATCTTGAGGAAGATTAATGCTTATGACCATTCTCGTGTAAAAATGCCTCTTGTGAGGCCTAGTTATTATAATTAGTATTAATTATAAACCAATCATGATTAAATTTAAATTTGCAGTGGACAATGATTTAAAATACTTAAAAATGGACTTATGGCCTGAAAAAATTTCGGCACAACCTCCCCAAATAGGACACATCAAAAATTGAAAATACATGTAAAAGAAAAATGACTCAAGGAAGACACCGCTACATCCATAAACAATCACACACAAGTTCCGACTAGGAAAAAATCAACAATCCACAGACAACAGTTCCAATAAAGTCAGCAAGGCTAACAAGACATAAACTAAATCCAAATTCACCATAACAACTCCAAATTACCATACAAATACACGGGTATCTCTACGGTAAATAGACTCTGACATAAAATGACCAGACTCCAATATAATAAAAATGGACTAACTGCGAGACTTCAACTCTGAGAATCGAGTAATCTTATCTCAATCACGAGCTTCACTGGCAGACCTTCTGCCTGGTGCTGCAAAACTACTCGAGTAACCTACCATGATTCCCAACAGCAACCACAATACCCTCCTTAGTATAAAATATTGATGTTAGGATTCTGGTATGTAACAATTAAAAAATAATAACGATAATCAAAAATCATACATATACATATAGTACAATGAAATATACAGACTCATCCAATAAACGGTATAATAACAACAAGAATAATGCTCGAGCAATAACACAGGGGAGCTACATCATCATCCAGCTAAATTGTCTTGCCAAATATATGAGGTATGTCTTGTTGTGTCTAATAAACATACATGACTGGCCTTCATACAGCTGATAATGATACAAAAGGAAAGCACGATAACGAACAACGTATGATGTCAATGTTTCAAGTGCATGTCACACATAAAATGCATAAAAAAAATGACAATCATAATTTCAATATCAAGGATAACTCGATTCGAAAGCCGCCGGTTGATTCCAAAATAACCATGAGTGCCAGGACTAAAATATAACAAGAGGAATATGTCACAAGAAAGATATGGCTCAACATGAATGCCATAAAATCATGCCCTAAACTAAATGTCATAATTATGTCAAATAATTGAATATAACATCAACAAGGTATTTAACAACTCATTTGACTCCACATAATAACATTAACAACTTTGAATCATACAAATATGTCTAAAACAAACTTTGTGGTCAACAAGCTCAACTTTGATCTCATCGATATAACAAATAAGATAACATGTCGAATATTTTTTACGTCAATTCACAATAACAAATAATCCATATAAAACTTTCCAAACTTCTCAACCTAGAATGATTTTATTAGAGATTCAACTCAACCAAATACTTATCCAAAATATACTTATTATACGGCTGAAAATCCTAACTCAAACCATCATATTTCAACAGAAGACATAAATGTGAGATTCGATCATTTCGACATGCTTATACACCCAAAACTAGATATCAAGTGCAGTTGGTTCTGTCACGGTTTGCGGATTTGACACTTAATAGCATAAAATTTATATTTAACTCAGTATTGATTCAAATCAATATCCGTAAATTATTAATGAAATAAAACTAAAATATCTAGTTTCTACAATTGAAAACATAATCAAATTCTCAATCGTTTGTGGTCAAAATTTATTAGAACACACTGCATTAACCCAATTCACGGACAGAATTATGTAACAGAGCAATTCTAAGAAAACAGGTATAACTATCTCGATTCTTAATGGAATTAAATGATTCTGGTTTCATTTCAAATATAACGCGTAGACTTTTATGTGAGCTAAAATTCTTGAATCCTAGTGCACGCAGCTCATATTCCCGAGATACAGTAGGTTTTCATCCCAACTCAAATACAAAATATAGTTTGGACACATTTTGATAGAAAATTCATATCAAATTCATAATTGATTGAAATTCAATTATTCAAGTGGCCAAAAAAGTAACACAGAGCAGTACATGTTCTATTTTGATCATAATTAAAAATTCTCATTGAATAAATCGCAACAACCAGAAAACAAGCATATTATACCACAAATCTCAACCTTGAACCAAAATGAATCGAAGTGCTTAAACTTTGAAGCCTAAAAATTGGTATATCTTAAAAAAACTCTGGGCTACAAAATAAAGCAGGACATGAGATCTTCAATCCCTAAAGTACAAAGGGAAATGAGAAGAAAAGTTGGAATCTACGAGTAGCTCAGCCCCCCTTCCACGCGCAGAAAAAAACTCAAAAACAGAGCTCCGTGCGGACAGAAACGAACATAAAAAACAACGATTCATGGCTCATGTGGCTAATCCCACTTGAAAAATTCAAAATATTTGAACATGCATTTAATGATTTTACGGTATAGTTTTTTTTTTGAAGGAATTTTACAGTTTAGTTATTAAGCGTTGAATCTAAATATATATAAATGAAGAATTTATTATTATATATATTGTTGGGTTATATTTTAATTAAGCTCAAAGTTAGACAGACCCAAAATTGGGTCTTAATCAAACTTAGGAAGAGAAAGTCCATTAATTCAAAATTGGTTCAAATAATTCAAATGACTTGCAAATAAGAGGAGATTGTGTGAAAGAAATATGGGTAGATCGCGAGTCATGGAGAGAGTGAAAAAAACCGTATAGTCAGTGGCGGAGCTACATGCCCATGTACTCGAGCCTGGGTGGTCCAATTTTTTTAAAAAATTTATATGTAAATTTTGTATAATTTTGGAATAATATTGTGAGAACCGAGTCTTTTAAGCAATTGAAATCATTATTTCAAGGGAATTATTGGGATATTGTATTCTTGGAATAAATGACAATTATATTGTTAATCCTTGTATTGGAAACATTTTATGGGAAAATTCTTATTGTCAAAAGAATTATTCATGCACTAGTACAAATAAATTTTCGAAAATAAGGAAGGGAATTTTCTTGCAAGATTTGAGTATCACACAAAGTAAAGAATTGAGACATAATATTACATGGGAGTTTCGAAAATCCCCTTAGGTTAAAGGCAAAAACTTGTGTGAGACGGTCTCACGGGTCGTATTTGTGAGACGGATCTCTTATTTGGGTCACCCATACAAAAGTATTATTTTTTATGCTAAGAGTGTTACTTTTTATTGTGAATATGAGTAGGGTTGACCCGTCTCACGGATTAAGATCCGTGAGACAGTCTCACATGAGACTCATTCTAGGTTAAATGCCAATATTTTGTAAGGATTAGTTGCTTGGTTATTTGGAAGGAAATCATTTCAACTTTGCACCGAAACCGTTGGATCAAGCTACCATATGTTCAAACCAAATCAAGGGCCATGAGATCAAGAAATCTCACAATATAGGTAGCAGAATTTTCGAATTTTGGACAAGGATTTGAAGTCAAATATGAAGAGATTTGAAGCAAACTTTGGTGGGGAACAAACACGTCAATAATTTTTGAGTTACGACGTCGGACGGAGAAGTTTTGATGATTATTTTATTGATGCTACAATAATGACGAGAAAAGAGGTTGGGGATGGGTTTTCTTCTTCTTTTTATTTTATTGGAATGAGAGATGGTGTTTGTATATGTGTGTATTATATTTATTTAATAATAATAGTAATGTGTGTCAATTTATCCTGATTTCGTCTCTATTTTGTTCTCGTATGTTATTTGAACTCCAAGTATATTTTATATCGCATTAAATCCGATATTCTAAAATACATATTTTTTACAATTTCAAAATTTATTTGGTATAATTAATTATTTAATTAATAAACTCAATAATTATTATAATTATGTCAAATTATCAAATAATTAATTATAGAGTCTTATATTTCTTAACCCCTTAAAAAAAATTTGTCATCGAAATATATGTTTATACACATACATTTTACGTACTATATGAATACTAGAATCCAATACTAAAAATCAAACAAATATGGATTAAAGTAATCCGAGCTTGCCAAAAAGGGAAGCTGTTGTTGCTTGGATAATTCCAGGCAGCAGCAGGCACTTTGGGACGGCCTAAATGCTTGAACTTTCTAGGCAGCAACAGGCGTGATGGGGAAGCCAAATCTGGTCGTTCCAGTGCGATGCACACTGATTCACGAACTAATGATGGTTTTTCGAGTTTTACAGACTTCATGGTGTCTTTTGGTGGTTCATACATGTCCTTTGATCAAAATAACACATCATATGTGTGAGAACCTGAAATTCCAGCAGTAGCAGCAGCTGGTCAATTTCAGCAGAAACTAACAATTCCAGCAGCAACTCATATTTCAGAAGATGATATTTTCCAGCAGACAAAATCCAGCAGCAGAAGAACGAATTCCAGCATACAGTTACTGATTCGGCTATTGAGTTGTAACTGAAGCATTTAACATGGAATAAAGGCTGTTAATGGCAGATTATGGCCATTTATTTGGGAGGCTAACAGTCAGATTTTGGCCTATAAATATCACCCTCAACCTCTGAATTGGTGTTACATAAATCTTAAGTTATCACTTGAAATATTTGAGATAAGGGAGTACTGATTTTCGAGCAGCAGAAACCAGTAGCAAGAACAAGCAGATTTCAGACTTCAACCGAAACACTTCCAGCAATTTATTGTAAGTGGGCTTATGTATAAATATCTTGAAAACCGTTTGATGATTTCTGTTTTAAAGCAAAGTATATTCTTCAATCCTGATATCTGATTTCGAAGCACTGAAACTTAGTGAACTAGTGGTAGGAATATATATTCTGAACATTACTGATTACTGATTACTGGCCTCACCCCTTAGAGGAGAGAACATATAGGGGACTGATATCAGTTTAGCCATGAAATTCACGAATGTGATCAGTGCTTACTTGTTAAATTATGATTTCTGAATACCGAATACTGATTCCCGACTACTGATTTCTGAATACTGATTTCTATTCTGAAATAAAGAGTTTCTGTATATTATTGTATTACTGTTTATGTTGAAAACGATTTCGAAATGGGGAGTTATTCCCGCCCCTGCTTACTGAGTGACAACCATATCACTCACCCACCAAAACATCTCAGATAAGGACGACGAAGAAAGATTAGAAGCAGAGGAGCAGAACCAGTTTTGGGGATGGTGAAGGAGAAGACTATTACTTTCAGTTTTAGATTATATTCTCCGTTGTATCTGTAGAAGCAATGTTATTTCTGGTTTTACATTTACGCTGTAAAACATTTATCATTGAGCTTGTTTCAGACAACGATTATTATGAATAAAAAACTGGTTTCTGAATTTTGTACTTCTGAGGTTTGTTGTTTTCGAATGTAAATTTGAGAGCAATGTCGGTGTCAACTAACCCTCGTCCCGGGACGTGACATTGAAGTGGTATTAGAGCAAGCCAGGTTTCATAATCTGGGGAGGAGGAACTAGAAATAATAAGTTCTAATAGACTTCTGAAAAATAAGTTCTGAAAATTTCGGGAATATACTACTGAAAATAAGCTAAGACTACTGAAATGATAGAGTGAATACGTACAGTTAGGAAAATCAGTAGGGAAACAAAGAAGTAGACCAGTAGATCTGGAACCAGAACCAGTAGATGGAAACCAGAACCAGTAGATAGAAACCAGTAGCCCGAAATCAGATCCAGTAGATGGAAACAAGAAGCAGTAGATGGAAATTAGAACCAGTAGATGGAAAACAGTAGATCTGAATGCAGTAGACTGGGTCAGTAGACTCGGAATGCAGCAGACTGGTTCTAATAGTGCTGGAAGGCAGCAGACAATGCTGGAAAAGTAGCAGATTGATTGCAGTAGCATCAGAACTGAAGTAGACAGTGTATTCCAGCAAGCGAATGCAGTAGACCTTGCAAATGGCATGGAAGTTGAGGTTTTTTCGCGCAAACTTCAAACGGCCATAACTTTTGATGCAGGAGGAATTTTTACTATTAAAAGTAGGCGTTGGAAAGCTCTCGATGAGAAGAACCTAACCTAGAACCATTCAATTATTCTAGCACCACCGACGAACCCCAAAATCCTTCTTTAATATAGTGATATCATCATTTCCGTAAAATATTCCAACTTTTTGAAACTTGGAGGATTTTTCATTTCCAAATGGCTCAGCATTCTTACACCAAACTTGGTATCATTCATGTTCTTGATGTGAAGGATTTTTAGTAAAATGTTCACGGGATTCTGAGACAGAAAATTTTTGAGCTATTTCTTCTATTAAAGATATTGGCAGTACTGATTTTGTTCATTCCAGTATTAGTCTATAACTCGACCTATATTCTTGATATCATTTCTGAATCTTCACTCTCATGTTTTGGGATGTAGGATATGGCGGACCAGAGTAGCTACATTAAGAGCTTAGAGAGGAAGCTAGAGAAACTAAAAGAACATAACTACTGCCTCGAGCTGGACAAGGATGAGTTAGAGCGTCGAGCAGAACACTTAAGGAGTGATGTTCAAATATATGCTCACTATTTGCATGAGGTAGAAGAGGGGAATAGGAAAGCTCAAGATGAGTTCGAAACCTCCCAAGAGACGGTTGCAGAGTTAATCGAATTACGTGATACCTTGGTTGAGAAGATCCAAGTGCTTAAGGATCAGAATCACCAACTTGTGCATCAGCATAATCAGTATTGTGAGCAGACGGATGCTCAAATTCATGAGTTGCAAGATACTTTTGAAGTTCTTAGTGACCAGAATGCAGTTCTGCATGGTCATATTGAACATCTAGAAGCAGTAATAGCCAACCTTGAAGATGAACCCGAGGAGGATCCCGAAGAAGAAGAAGAAGTTGAAGAGTTTCAGATGGATTTAGATTTGGGAGAAGTGATAGATTAGAACATCAGTTAGTAGTTCTTTGTAATAACACTTGTCCCATTTGCATTTCTGTTTTCATTTCGATGTTTCTTTGTAATTGCACTTTCTTGAGAAATCAATAAAATTTATTCTATCAATTGGTTTCATATTTAAATTCTTGAGCAATTACTCAATCATTTTGTTTCTTTTATTTGGTCCATATTCCGCCACAACCTTAGAACTTTTGTATTGTAGGAAATGGACGGACGACCAGTGAGAAACAACCGCAACCCTAGATATGGAAACCGCAATAATAACCGCAAAGATGAGGATGCACAACAGCAACAACCACCACAACCACCATCACCAGTTGACCTCAGTCAAGTGGATTTGATGGCTATAGCCACGATTGTGGCCACTACGCTACAAAGGTTAGTGAACCCTAATGCTAACCAGCCACCGCCACCACCTCCAGCTCAGAATGGGACTAAGCAGCAATATGAGGCTCTCCGAAGAGCAAGAGTCCCAAACTTTGATGGAAGCTCCGATCCTGAGGTCGGACAAAATTGGATGAAAGAAGTGGAGAATCACCTTCGACTACTTGAGGTTCCACAAAGGATCAGAGTAGATGTGATTACACCTTTTCTTGTGGATAAAGCAGCCAAATGGTGGGAAGGAGTCTCACCAGCTATGGTAAAGGCGGGACTTGTCACTTGGCAAAGGTTCCGAGAGGCATTTCTGAAGCAGTACTTCTCGACAGCAGTCCGAGTGCAGAAGCTATCAGAATTCCAAAGCTTGGTTCAAGAACAAAGCATGTCAGTGGTGGAGTATTCACTAAGTTTCACTCATTGGGAACTTACTCCCCAACCATCATGGGAGACGAGGCCTTGAAGATGCATCGCTTCAAGAAGGGATTGAACAGCCGTATTCAATCTGCCCTTGTCGTTATCGAGCCCAACAGTTTTGATGAATTGATGGGAGCCGCCATCAGGGCTGAGAATGACATTAAGAGGCGTGAAGGTGAGAAGAAACTCAAACGTCCTCAGTCAAGCCAATACCAACAGGGCCAACAATTCAAGAGGCCTAGGTTTCCAAGCAACCAATTCACCAGTGATCCAGCCAAAGGAACCACTTCTTCTCCATCAAGCAAAGAAGGAGTCAAGTACCAAAATTGTGGATTCACTCACACTGGTGAATGCCTTAAGAATTCGGGAGCTTGTTTCCGTTGTGGAAAGATGGGCCATCGCATTGCTCAATGTCATTTTCCGGATCCGAGGAATGGTCCAGTAGGCGGAGCAACTCCAAATAAGCCTAAGGAGAACAAGCCCAATTCGCAAGTCTATGCTATCACTCAAGAAGAAGCTGACAACTCAAATGATGTCGTAGCCGGTACCATTCTAATCAATAATATACCTGCTTATGTGTTATTTGATTGTGGTACTACGCATTCATTCATGTCTAAGAGATTTGCCAAGAAGTTAGGAGCTAAGACTGATAACTTAGAAGAACCATATAGAGTAGCAACTCCTGCAAATCGTATTTTAGAAACTCGCACTCTATATTAGGATATTCGTGTTCTCATAGAAGATCGGAATTTCAAGGCAAACCTGATTCAACTAAACATGATGGAATTCGAGGTAATTCATGGAATGGATTGGTTAGCAAAGAATCATGCTTTAGTAGACTGTCATGGAAAGACGGTAACCATCCAAGCTCCACACCAAGAGAAACTTTCATTTCATGGCAAGACAAAAGAACGAAAGACTCTTCTTTCTGCTTTTCAAACTTGGAAAGCCATGAAAAATGGAGAAGAAGTTTACCTAGCTATGTTAAGCGAGGTAAAGAAAGAAACCACACTTACACTAGAAGAGATTCCGGTAGTACAAGAATTTCCGGATGTCTTTCTTGAAGAACTCCCTGGCGAACTTCCCGATCGCGAAGTGGAATTTGAGATTAACTTAGTGCCCAATGCTACACCAATCTCAAAAGCACTGTATCGAATGGCTCCAGCAGGATTGAAAAAACTCAAAGAGCAACTTCAAGAGTTGTTGGATAAGAAGCAGATACGACCAAGCGCATCTCCGTTGGGAGCTCCTGTCCTATTTGTTAAAAATAAAGACAGAAGCATGAGATTGTGTATCGACTACAGAGAACTGAATAAGATCACAATCAAGAATAAATACCCACTTCCAAGGATATATGACTTGTTTGACCAACTCAAGGGAGCTAAGGTCTTTTCCAAGCTCGACTTAAGGTCAGGCTACCACCAACTCAAGGTCAACACAGACGATATTCCGAAGACAGCCTTCAGAACAAGATATGGACACTATGAGTTCATGGTGATGCCGTTCGGGTTAACAAACGCACCGGCAGTATTCATGGATCTCATGAACAGAGTGTTCAAGCCATTTCTAGACAAGTTTGTGGTGGTATTCATCGACGATATTTTAGTATATTCGTCAAGTGAAGAAGACTACAAAGAACATCTTCATCTTACCCTCCAGACGCTGAGAGAAAAGGAACTTTACGCCAAATTCAAGAAATGAGAATTCTGGCTAGAGAGCGTCACATTCTTGGGACACATAATATCAGCAGCAGGAGTCTCTGTGGACCCAAATAAAATAGAGGCTGTAACGTCCCGAAAATTTAAAAGTCTACGTGAACCACATGCATGCAAATTATTAAATTTCTTTGGTATTTTATTAAATTATTTTAAAGCATAAAATACATGTTTATTTTATTAATTTGTGTTTAATTATTTTTATGTATTTTATGCATTACTATTGCATGGTAGAATTTAATTCATGAAATGTTAAAAGTTCATGCACTATGATTTTAAGTTTCATTTCGCGCACGAACGAGAAGCGGCGACCGGAGAATTTTCAAGAAAATTATTTTTATTACACGATTAATTTTTATTAATTAATATAAGATGTTTTAAAGATATTTTTCATGAATTAGAATTTATTGGATATTTTTATCCGTATGATTTTAATTTTTAACGATACATAAATTTTATCGAATCGGGTGAATTTCTGAGGGTTCGGCTAATATTTTCAAAAAAATGTTTCAACACAAAATATTTTTCGGGAGTGTGTTTGAATTTAATGGGCCAACTTTTAAGATTATTGGGCTTAAACTCTTTTAATTCTTTTTAATTTAAAATAAGGACTCATTAACATAATAATTAACTATTTAAATAATACATGGTTGACCCCAAACCAATTATCACCCTCCCACCAACCGACAGCCTCTTCATTCATCATAATTCTCCTTGTTTTCCATTCCATTCTCTCGGTTTTCAGCTCCTTCTTCAGACAAGCTTCGGTGATCACTTTTGCAAAGAAGAAAATTTCTCCGGCGTTTCCCCGTTGCTCATTTCTTCGACGTTCTTGCGTAGGAAGCATCAAGGCACGCATTGTATCATTATTTCTGCATCATTCACGTCATATATGTGCTGTCATGTGTATTATGTTTATGCATTTTTCGGTATTGGAACGGCAAAGCTTTTATGCTCTTGGTTTGGCACGAAAACCGTATTTTGTTGCATACATCTCACGTTTTTGTTACTATGGTGCAAGGGGCTGTCGAATTAATTAAGGTCCTAAGGTGCTGAAAATGTTGAGGATCGAGATGGCTATAAGCTGGAGTCGAGACATTGAGAGCTGGTTGTAGGCCGAGAGTTGAGGTTTGAGGCACTGTGTTGGTTGTGGGACTCGGTCAGGTGTATGGATCGGCTGAGGGCCTGAGGCTATGGTCTGGTGCGTGTATAAGGGTCCTAGGATGAGTCTCTTTATGGTGGTTCATGGCCTGGAGCGGCAGCCAAGAGGCTGAACAAAGAAAGCTGCGGCTGTACAACTTGAATTCACGTAGAGCAAGTTACGGCTGTGGGGTTTGGGGCGGTTGCTGGACGGGGCCAGGGCATGGGGCAGTGTCTTGGGTCGTTCCTTAGGGTCCTAGGGAGGGCCTGGTGGTGTTGGTTCAGACTGGGTTGGCTAGGGAAGGTGGCTGGACCAGTAAGCAACCAGCTGCACCAATGGAAGACGGGTTAGGCTAGTCATGCTCTTGCTTGCTTTGGGGCTCGGGAGTTAGTTCTGAGTTTGAAATGGGTGTTTCATGGTCTTAAGTTATGTCTAAGGGTTGGGTCTAGGGCCTGGTTTGGGTCCGGTTCGAGTCGGTTTAAGCATGGGAGTCGAATTAAGGAAAGATGGTGACTAAGGCTTTCGGGTTAGCATTTGCTGGAAATTCCAGCAGCTTGCTGGCCTATTATTCAAGTCTCTAAAGGTATGGTTTTGAGGTTTTTAGGACCTTTTAGATGTTTATTAGGTGTGGTAAAAAGATGGGAAAAATTCGGTTAAGTTTCGAGTCAATTCGGGTTAAAACCGGGACTCCGGTCCAAGTTTTAAAACAATTCGGTTAAGTTATGAAATGGGCTCGAGTTTACGTCTAGGGATGCTTTTAAATATGTTTTGGGATATTTTTAGGAGTTTCGTAAGCTTCGGATCAAAATAATGAGTTTTGGAATTATTCGGGATTTAATCGCCGCACGAAACTTTAATTAAAGATTTAATTGAAACGTCTAGATTAAGCTTAAATAAATTTATGGAAAATTTTATTTAAGCTCAAATAATTATTAGAAGTCTAAGTTTTTAATTTGGGAATTCTATGCTAAGGTTTGGTTTAATTCGGGATTAAAACGCATTAATAGGTTATATTTAAAGATTAATTTAAAAGTCATAGATTTAAGCCAAATAAAAATATGGGAAAGTTCTTGTAAGCTTAAATAATTATTTGGGACGTGTTACGGTCAATGGAATTAAGAAAATGTCAAAGAAGTGAAATTTTACGTCTATGGGCAAAATGATAATTTTTGGGTTTCCAGGGGCAAAATGGTCATTTAGCACCTGGGGTGAGATGTTGGTCCTGGCAGCGCCCTGAGCACATTTTATCATGATTTAAATGTTTATGCATCACGTTCATGATTTTTATGTAATTATGATAAATGCGTTGCATGCTTGGTTTAAAGGAAAAAAATTACGTATATGCATGATTTTATTAAGTGATGAATATGATGACACGTTTTGAAGGAAGTGATTTAGTTGTGACTAATACGATAACAAGATGACATGATGATATGATTGGAGATATCATGAGGGAAAAGGCCCCAGAGGGAGCCCGTTTACGGGAGAAGGCCCCAGAGGGAGCCCGACGATCGTATTTCCATTGACACGATATGATGATATGATAGGCCAAGGCCCAGTTGACGGGTGAGAGTGTCGCTGGTGTCCCCGCCGCCCAGTACTGTGGTTATACGTAGATGGATCCATCGACTGACATGATGACATGATGATACGAAAGTCACAGCTAATGAACTGAATTCAATTAAAAAGAAAATGTATACGTATATGATGACATGAGATGACATGATTTTACACGACACGTATATGTATATGATGACATGATTTTAATACGATATGATTTTACACGACACGTAAACGTATATGATGACATGAGATGACATGATTTTACACGATATGATTTTTACACGACACGTTTACGTATATGATGACATGAGATGACATGCTATGATTATTACCATGTTTTTAAAGGACACGTTTACATATATGATTTTTACTGCAGACACGAATGCTTTTAAGTTCATGAAATATATATTGAGTATGATATTTTTCACTGCTGTGTGCTACGTATATGTACTTGTTATTAACGGTGCAGGTGTGTTGAGTCTTTAGACTCACTAGACGTGTGTGATGCAGGTGATCTTAATGATGAGGAGACTGGAGGTGCTGAACTCTTAGTAGGCAGACCTGGTAAGGTGACACGACCCGAGGACCACATGTTTTCCGCATTACGATTTATGAGATTGAGAGGAGATGAATATTTTCATACGTTGATGATTTTAAGAATTTTTATACGTTTATGTTTACGTATGATTTTAGACGAGTTGAGTTATTTTAAACTGCGATATTTTTACTGACAAATATTTAAAATCATTTTTAAATGTTATATTTTTCTGTTACGATTTTTACTCCTTTTTATTTGCAAATGCTTATGAGTATTTTTAAATGATATTTTCAGTACGACATCACGCCTATTTTTATGTTAAAATAAATATGATTATTTTAAAAGATGAGTGTGATTATTTTTAAACGACGCTATTTTATGTTCGAATATTTAAAATCAATTTTTGAAATGTTATTTCGAAAATACGAGCTTTAATAAAAAAAATATATATATATTCCGCATTTTTTTAAAAATGAGTGAAATGTTACAGAGGCAATCTCAGATTGGCCCAGACCAAAGAATGCGACCGAAATTCGAAGTTTCTTGGGACTAGCAGGCTATTACCGAAAATTTGTTGGAGGATTTTCTTCAATAGCCATACCTCTCACCAAGCTCACACAAAAGAACTCTAAGTTTCAATGGAGTGAAATGTGAGCAAAGCTTCGAGATTTTGAAGAAGAAACTTACCTCCACGCCAGTGTTGGTATTACCGATGGAAGACAAAGACTTCACCATCTACAGTGATGTATCTAAAGGAGGTTTAGGATGTGTACTCATGCAAGAGGGAAGGGTGATTGCATACGCGTCAAGATAGTTGAAGCCGTATGAACAGAATTACACAACGCATGACCTTGAATTAGCTGCAGTAGTGTTCGCACTAAAGATTTGGGACACTACTTATATTGTGCTAAGTGTGATATTTTCACTGATCACCAAAGCCTCAAGTACTTGTTCACTCAGAAAGAGTTAAACATGAGGCAGAGACGATGGATTGAATTCTTGAAGGACTACGACTTGACGATAAGCTACCACCCAGGCAAAGCAAACAAGGTAGCCGATGCTTTGAGTCGGAAGGATATGAACAAAGTAATCATAGCGTCACTTTCAGCATAACCATGCCTTCGAGAGGCCATCAAAATGAGTCAAGATAGAGATTCCGCTTTAGTGAAGCTGAAAGAGCAAGTTAAAGAAGACAAGGCACCAGAATTCGAGACGGGTAACAAAGAAATCTTGTGGATGAAAGGACGATTGTGCGTACCAGACATTGATGACCTTCGACAAGAAGTAATGTATGAAGCACATAAGTCAAAATTTTCAGTACATCCTGGCAGTACCAAGATGTACAAAGATTTGAAGAAAAATTTCTGGTGGAATGGAATGAAGAAAGACGTGGCAATGTTTGTTTCTATGTGTCACGTGTGCCAGCAAGTCAAGGCAGAGCACCAAAGACCTGGTGGACTTCTTCAACCATTAGAAATCCCGGAATGGAAGGTTTACATCTCGATTTTGGAAGAACATTCAACAAGCTATGGGGACAAAGGTTACTCTTAGTACGGCCTATCATCCTCAGACCGATGGCCAAACAGAGAGAACAATTCAAACTCTTGAGGATATGCTGAGAGCTTGTGCTCTAGACTTCAGTGGCAATTGGAGCGAACATCTGCCCTTAATCGAGTTCGCATACAATAATAGTTACCACAGTAGTATTGGAATGGAACCATACGAAGCTCTGTATGGACGAAAATGTCGATCACCACTGTATTGGGAGGAAGTAGGGGAAAAAGCCATCGTTGGACCCGAACTAATCCAAGAAACAGTGGATAAAGTTGCTGTGATCAAGGAGAGATTAAAAACTGCACAAGATCGACAGAAAAGCTGGGCTGACCTGAAAAGAAGGCCTGTGGAATTTGAAGTTGGAGAGAAGGCATGTGTGAAAGTGTCACCCATGAAGGGTGTAATCCGATTCAATAAGGCTGGGAAACTGAATCCCAGATAAGTCGGACCAATTGAAATTCTTGAGAAAGTGGGAACACTTGCTTATAGATGTACTCCCACCCAACATGTCAAGAATTCACAATGTATTCCACATATCGCACCTGAGGAGATATATTTCTGATCCAAGTCATATTCTGGAAGCTGGACCACTTCTGGTTGAGAGCAACCTAAATGAAGAGCTGAAGTATGAGGAAATTCCGATTCGAATTGTGGATTTCAAAGACCAAGTACTGAGGCGACGAACTATTCCATATGTCAAAATACAATGGTCCAACCACACCGAAAGAGAAGCCACTTGGGAGTTGGAAGAAAAGATACGAGCACAATATCCTTACCTCTTTGAGAATCATGTTTAGCCAAGTTTCGAGGACGAAAGTTCTTATAAGAAGGGAGAGATGTGAGAACCTGAAATTCCAGCAGTAGCAGCAGCTGGCCAATTTCAGCAGAAGCTAACAATTCCAGCAGCAACTCATATTTCAGAAGATGATATTTTCCAGCAGACAAAATCCAGCAAACAGAATCCAACAGACAAAATCCAGCAGCAGAAGAGCGAATTCCAGCAAACAGTTACTAATTCGGCTATTGAGTTGTAACTGAAGCATTTAACATGAAATAAAGGCTGTTAATGGCAGATTATGGCCATTTATTTGGGAGGCTAACAGTCAGATTTTGGCCTATAAATAGCACCTTCAACCTCTGAATTGGTGTTACACAAATCTTAAGTTATCACTTGAAATATTTGAGATAAGGGAGTGCTGATTTTCGAGCAGCAGAAACCAGTAGCAAGAACAAGCGGATTTCAGACTTCAACCGAAACACTTCCAGCAATTTATTATAAGTGGGCTTATGTATAAATATCTTGAAAACCGTTTGATGATTTCTGTTTTAAAGCAAAGTATATTCTTCAATCCTGATATCTGATTTCGAAGCACTGAAACTTAGTGAACTAGTGGTAAGAATATATATTCTGAACATTACTGATTATTGATTACTGGCCTCACCCCTTAGAGGAGAGAATATATAGGGGACTG
The DNA here is from genome assembly GCF_022965805.1 of Primulina eburnea. Taxonomy (NCBI): domain Eukaryota; kingdom Viridiplantae; phylum Streptophyta; class Magnoliopsida; order Lamiales; family Gesneriaceae; genus Primulina; species Primulina eburnea. The sequence continues at coordinate 35,516,009 of NC_133108.1, forward strand.
ATATCAGTTTAGCCATGAAATTCACGAATGTGCTCAGTGCTTACTTGTTAAATTATGATTTTTGAATACCGAATACTGATTCCCGACTGCTGATTTCTGAACACTGATTTCTATTCTGAAATAAAGAGTTTCTGCATATTATTGTATTACTGTTTCTGTTGAAAACGATTTCGAAATGGGAGTTATTCCCGCCCCTGCTTACTGATTGACAACCATATCACTCACCCACCAAAACATCTCAGATAAGGACGACGAAGAAAGATTAGAAGCAGAGGAGCAGAACCAGTTTTGGGGATGGTGAAGGAGAAGACTGTTACTTTCAGTTTTAGATTATATTCTCCGATGTATCTGTAGAAGCAATGTTATTTCTGGTTTTACATTTACGCTGTAAAACATTTATCATTGAGCTTGTATCAGACAACGATTATTATGAATAAAAGACTGGTTTCTGAATTTTGTACTTCTGAGGCTTGTTACTTTCGAATGTAAATTTGAGAGCAATGCCCGTGTCAACCAACCCCCGTCCCGGGGCGTGACAATATGACCAAGAAACATGTCCTTGCAGATTAAAAAAAACATTAAATACATGATCTTTGATCCTTGACAACCACTTTTGAATCAGATTTTGAAGGCATTTTTCCTGCACCCATTTTGCTTCTTTATATTTATTTCTATACAAAAGAAAGCACAATCTGTTACTGGTTATTGTTCTTGCAAATTACTGTGTTGCATTTTAAAAAAAAAAATTGTTGTATCTTGGCAGAAGATTGCCACATAACCGAAGCACCGAGACAGAGCAAATTCTTCTCAAGGAGAAAATATTTAACACTAGTCTCAACTCTCATTCGTTGCAGAATTCATTCACCATCTTCTGATTTTTCATGGTTTGATCACAAACAACAATTTTATCATTTAAAAGGACAAAATTCATACAGAATGACGCCAAATTAATATCCATGTTTTAACTATTGTACGTGAAAATATATGTCTTGATCTCCAGGGTAGTTAATCCTGAAATCTAACAACCGAGATAGCTGCAATTGATAAGTACAGTTTCGTTGATTTATTTAGATTAAATATGCTATGATAGCACAACACTTCTAATCTATCGTTACTCATGTACCAATCGTTCATGAAAATTACGGATCATTGAATTCATGGATTGCAGTAGAAAATTATATATCGAATTAAATTGTCAGATTAATCAACATACAACTTTCATATAAATAAATCATAAATCAACAAATACTTTAACAAAGCACGAATATTAAATTAAAGCACAAATGCCTCACAGTGATAAATTGAAATAGTAAAAATATCCCCTGAATAGAACTAACACTTAGCCTAAAGTTGTGGAGAGGTGTTGAGAGAAAATCCTTGCGCCTTTCTTTTGCTCTTCACGTGAATTGTTTTTCTTTTGTTGGAGGAGGTTGGGAGTTTGATTGTGCCGCCTCTTGTTGAACGTGAGTTTTTGTAGGAAAGAAAGGAATTGTTTTTATTTTTAGGTCCAAAAAAGTATAAAAGTCCAAATATCTAAATTTAAACCTAATTACTAAAAAATAAAAGATATTAGGAAATATCCATTAAGAATATAAAAAACTATGTCTTCTATTTATTGTTTGATGTGAAAATTCTTTATCTCACTAGGCAGCTTAGGAATTGTCACAAGGCGTGATCACGCCTTATCCAAAAACATCTTCTGAATTTTTCTGCTTCACGTCTTCCACTAAGATCATACCGGCAACTTTAATTGTGATGCAAAATCACTCTTTTTAGCCCAAATTTATCGCAAGAACAGAAAACTTACTTCTATAATAAAATTACAAAAAATGTGTCAATTAAGCACGTTGGTAGTTGTAACAATGAAAGATATGACAATAAAAATACAAACTATTATGAGCCTATCAAGCATTCGCACGCATCGCAATGTTGTGTTATTTTTAATTATTTTTTTATAATAATTTTTTTATATTAAAATGAATTAAAAAAAATTCACTATGATACAAAGTTCCTTATTCTAAGAAATTCAAACTTAATAATATAGTATCAACTGAATATTACTGATATTTTTTTTCCTGAGAACCAAACGGCAATCATTGGACGGAGACAGAGTTATAAAAGCGTAGCTAATGCAAAGATTAAGCCTTGCTCAAAGTTGGGATCAAGAAAATATTCGGCATCATATAATCCCTCCAAAACAAAAAGCAGTTGCCACTCGCTAATGTCTAGGTAGAGACAAATGAAATGACACACAAGTTCAGACCATGACTTCTTGTAATTAATATTTGTTTGAACTTGAACACAAATAGAGACCCTTAAAATTAATTAAGGGACTAATTTAATAATGAAGTATAGATCAGATTAGTATATTAAAAATGATTTTCTTGTTAATTTGGAGGGAGAATATTTAAAAGCCATCATAGGCAAAAAAGATGCCAAGTAGACGGCATAAAAACCCATCTTCTTGTACCCACCCACCAGCTTCTACACTATATAACACCCTTAGGAGCCCATTAATTTTCTCATCTCAAAATCACTCAAGCATGCCCAAGATCATGAATACCGGTGCATTGCCAACAATTATCTTCGCGTTTTTGGTGGGGTTTGCACTCTGGTGCTGCCTTACCAATCCTGCATCTGTTCACGTTCCTTCGAATAGCAACGAGTACCCTGTTTCCAATATGAATCTTACTGCCGGATTCAAGAAATACCTTGGAACTTTAATGGAGAATGGTTCCACAGAGAGATACCAACGGAAACTGGATGACTGCCTGTGTGACTGTGCATGCAATTGCCCGCCCAGACTTTGCCTATTCTGCTGCGGCTCCAAGACCAAAAATGGGACTCATGTCTGATTTAATATTGTAAACTCTGTATTAACTTAAGCTGGTTTGATACTGTGGTCGACCAGTTAGTTATTTGTAACAGAGTGGTTGGTTTTAGAGACTTTGAATCTCAAGTTCGAGGTTGTGTGGTGAGTCTAAAATAAATCTAGAAAATGAGTATTGTACTGTCCTTCGATATTCATACAGCTTTCTATGAAATCGGTGTGTTGCATTAGCAATAATGTATTTCTTTTCTTGTTCCAATTATAACCAATCTCTCTTCGCCTAAGAAAATTAGGAATGGGGACACACATAAATTTAAAGCAAAATATTGTCCAGGAAAGCATGATAAAATGATTAACCCGATATTAAGGATAAAATAAACAGTTAAGATTTATTGAGGTGTAATAATCGTTCCTGATATGCAGAGCGGTCGAATCGTGTCTCTTGGGCTGCTATAAAATTTAAAATATGTGAGTAACTTGTATCATTATCATAAGTTATATCTTTTGATAAAGAGACAAACACTACGAGATTATTCTTACGTGTTTTTTTTGGTCGAAATTGGGATCAACAAAATGCTATCCTCCAATACGATAGTAAGCAAGACAAAGACATGAAAAAGTTGTTTCTTGAAATAAGAATTAATTTTCTCACAATTCATATTAACTTCTTATTCCGTATTTGAAACATCAGCAGGTTGAAGTTACAATAACAGTCAAATAATTAAACAAAACTTTACAAATTCAATTAATCGTTAATGGGTTCCAATTTGCAAAAAAAAAAAAAAACGAAAAGAAAAGAAAAGAAAAGTCAAGAAAATTAAAATATAAGAACAGTATATCAATGCTAACCTAAATAGTACAGAATGAATATGGATAAATATTAATATGTTCAGTCTGATCGATTAAACAAAAAATCACATTTTTTTTTCTTTTCTTTACATTTAGATATACCATGATATCTGAATGTTTATATTTCCAATATTGGCATTGAAAAGTATTACACTAATAAAAAAAAACAAAAAAAAAATCCTGCGCACTAAATAATTTTTAAAAATTTTACACAAATTTTGTATATAAAACATATAAACAACAGAAAGAATGAAAAAAAAAAAATATGACGTTCAAAACAGAGAGAAATGGAAAGTATTTTGGTGTTGCTTGGGCTAAAATTGTTTTTTCTTAATTAAATTCACTGAAGCCCAAGGAAAAAAATTTGACAACAAAAACATTAAATTAAAAAATAATTTGAATGGGTCTAAAGTGGGTAAACAGTCAAACCAGATAAGATCGTGGCGATGATAATGTAAAATCGAACATGGAGTGGACGAAACTACACAGGTTGAACAAAAGAAGAAATCGGAAGAAATGATAAAGACAGACGGACCCGGATCTCCTACAGTGGTGGTAAGCATATCATACGATGATGTTGTGCTTACATGGTATTTTTTTTTTTTTTTCTTTTTTTTTTCACTTTTTTCTCTCTCTTTTTCTATTTTGTTTTACGTTTATTTTCTTCTATTTTTTTTTCCTCTTCCACAAACATTATTCACACATGTAATATAAAATAATATAAACATTTTAATTCTTTTATGTTAAATTAATAATTTTACAATTAAAATTTTCTATATTAAATTTTTTCATGTGAAAAATCGTATCATTTTTTTCGAATTTGATGAGTATTATTAATTTTGTTTTTCAATGAACAAAATTTTTAGCAATATAAAGCTATTAACATGTTAATGCTTAAATTAAAATTTAGAACATTTTCATCATGCAATATCAAAAACTAAAATTCAACACCACATTCCATCAAAAATAAATAATTCACACGTTTTGAGACTTCATTTCAACTAACGATGTTAATCGGCTATTTTTAAATAAAAAAAAACTACTCAAGAGCATTATTGGATATATCTCTATTGAAATCAATGGTTTCAATAGAACGGTGAGTATGATCAAATTGTACCTATATTATAAAAATAAATATTATAAGAATTAAAATTTTTTTGGCTTAAGATTTTACCCACTACAAAATTTTTAGATATCACCAAATAGAAAGTTGATAGGTGAACACAATTGCCAAATTATTAATTTAACATACAAAATTAAAATGTTTATATTATTTCATATAAAAATGTGTGAATAATGTTTGTAGAAGAGGGAAAAAATTGGAAGAATGGAAGAAAAACAAAAGAGAAAAAGAGAGGGAAAAAATTGAAGAAAAAGAGAAGAATTAAAAAAAAAAAATGCCATGTAAGCATATCATCATTTGCTGTGCCTACCACCGCTATAGGTAATCCGGATTCCAAGACAGACACCTCAACATCCCTCAAAACAACTAGTTCTCTGCAAATTACAGTTTTATATATTCAATAATTTTTCATCTATTTAGTCTATTTTCAAATATTTTACGTCTTTTTCATTCCAAATTTCAACATATTTTATTATATTTTTAATATTTTATAAATTCTTTATGATTTATAAATACATAATAATAACAGGAATTTATTTATTCGATTTTCATATTGTTTTATTCGTTTATAGCGTAATATCCACTCATTTCAAATGTGCATTTCGAAATTTATCACCAATGACCAAGCATTTGTCGACATGTGATATTCAGATTTGTAACAATATATTAAGATCCCCTTAATTTAAAATTCAATGGCCAAGTTAAATGCCTTTTTTTGAACAGATCTTTAACCACCATTCAACCTTTAGTTTATATTTGAATATCATATTTAACTAGCCATTATGCAGACAATTAGTGACAAATTTATGACTATAAAGAGGCAATTTAATGGTAATTATCATAATTGAACGTCAAGCTTCTGTGCACCCTATAAATGTCTCTACCTTGTGCATGATAGTACAACACAAAACAAGAATCAAACCCCTCTAAATTTCGAGCCATGTTGACCTTATACCAAGCCATCTAAATTTTAGTTCTAAAACCATATTGACCAAGTATTTCAACCACCTTAATGATAGAATTTAATAGGTTTATAACAGCCATTACAAGTCCGTAACATTTCGCCCTCGATAAAGAGCTCTGAATGTGTTATTCCATGTTTCTCGAATATACTAAATCGAGTTCTAAATATGTTGTACAAAATTCAACCCCATTCAATATTTACAATTACATCACCGACCTCCGCAAGAAAATTGCAGAGATTTTATACGAGAAAAACGACAGCTTCTATTCTTTGCCCATACATTGATTCAAATTAACTCCATCATCAATCTTCACCGTTCATAATTTATTTGATCCCATTTCAGACGTACTCACCAAATTTCAGGTTGATCCAATGGTTCAGTATATCGAAAACGTTTTTGCAAATTTGCTGAAATTCAAAAAAAAAAAAAAAGTATCCTTGTGGATGATAACAATGCAAGAAGAATTGTGGTCATTAGACATGAATAAAACTTAGGATCTTGTTACACTACCACGAGGGAGGAAAGCCATTGATAACAGATGAGTCTATAAGATCAAGCTTAATTGCAATAGCCTAGTGAAGGGTGTTAGATTGGTGGTAAAAAGATATGCTCTAAAAGAAGACATTAATTGACTTTAATGAGATATTATCTCTTATTGTTTGTTATACAATAGTCAGAGTAGTGTTGGCATTGTTTGCAGTGTTTGACATACATCTAAAACAGTTAGATGTGAAAACGATATTTCGTCATGGAGATCTTGAAGAAGAAATCTCTTCAAATAACCTAGCAAAAACGTAAGCAGCGGAAAATGACAAGATTGAAAAATATATGTTGAGATATATTTGATTTCCAATCAAGTCTCCAAATGAGATAAGATGAATGGTTCCCATATAGCATTGATGGTGAAAGATGATATTCGACATATAGTATTGATGAATTGTCATAATTATGGCAATGAAAAATTTGGTTCTTGTTATCCGAATGAAAATTCAGTGAGATGCATCTATAAATTGATTCGTAATTGGCTCTTTAAGACATATTTTCATCAAGTTTTTTCTCTCACAGTACAAGCATATTTATTTGATTGCTTATTCTTATAATAGTTATGTCGATGTATTTTTTCTTGTTGTAACTAGTAAGAGAGTGTTTTCTCTTTGAAAGCATAGTGAAGGTTGTAATTACAAAATATTATAGTTGAATTCTTTCATCTTACACGTAATTTTTACCCTAATAAATTTTATGGATTTTTCATGTAATCTATGTATCTAATTTTATATTTTATTTTCATATTTGTATCGCAAAATGTTGCACCTGATATCAAGAGAAAGCTAATTACAACAAGCGAATAAAAGAAGAACACATTCGATCTAAGATCCAAGATATTTTTCATCATGTGATCAAAATCAAACAAGAAATATTAAAAACAGATGAATTCTCAAGGAAAAAAATTGATTAATTGTAATGTATCATTTCTCATCTTCGTCTTTTGAAACATATATTATATATATATTTCAACCTACGGACAACTCATGAGTCACTAGAACAAAACCCAAGTGCTGAAGCTTTCAATACCCATTATCAATCTCCACCAATAAACACCAAAATAAAATGACAGAAAAATTTACATGCTGGCGGTTGGAAGTAGGTGAAATATATTTTATTGGAAGATTTCCAATATATAGCTAGCTGGTTGGTTTTAAAACTAAGAGTAGGTCTCTTGTGAGACGGTCTCACGAATCTTTATCTGTGAGACGGGTCAACTCTATCGATATTCACAATGAAAAGTAATACTCTTAACATAAAAAATAATTTTTTTTATGGATGACCCAAATAAGAGATCTGTCTTACAAAATATGATCCGCGAGATCGTCTCAAATAAGTTTTTGCCTAAAATGAAAAGGTTCTTTTGCAGATTCTTTCACGAGTGGGAAATGATTGTCAATGACGGGTTCACTTAACCGGCGGATGGAAGTATAGGGGATGATTGATCTCAAGATTTGTACTGAGGTGGAAAACAATATTTAGTTGTTGGTAAAAAAATAAAAAATATTTAAAAACAGATTATTAGTTTTTGGTCTCTTTTATTTTTTTATTTTTTTTGTAGTTCAAATTATTTTGAATAAATTCGATATTTATTTTCATTTAGTTTGATGCAGTTTTATTTTCTTCTAGGATTTTTCAATAAGTCCAAACACGTTGCTGAAACAATGTTTTATAATAATTTGATTTGCTCATACTTATTCTAAACAATTAGAAGAATTCGAAAAATTGGGTCGCATTTGAAATCTTGAAATTTAGCTTAACGAAGTTATGCGTCTCCTATTTTTCTCTATCGGGTTTGTCTATGCTACACACATAATAACATTCTCCTGTTTTACTTCCACAAATTAAAAAAAAATTGTTGGGGGGTTTGGGGATTCATTGCATCAAGAGTAATGGAGGTGGATTTGATTGTCCATTTATTATTATATTAATTATGGAATTAGTTGCGTTTTTATTTCAAAATATTACACGATATGTTTATAAATATGAAAATTAAAATGTATATATTAAAAAAGACAATGTATTATTTGAATTTATTATCTCTAATAGAAGATGTAGAATAAATGAAACATGAAGAATGAAACAAACGTTAAATATGACTTTAATTCATTCAAATATCCATTTAGTACCAACGGATTCTCGATTATGTCCCTAAAGATTTTTGCGGACCAATTTTGTACCTTATATGTTAACATTTGTCCCGACATCATCCCTACCGGAAACTCGTCATTTGTGGTAGGGAATGGAGTCGGAAAATTTATGGGGGTGGAGGATTTTTAATAATAAGTAGTTGTCAAAAAATAAATATAGCAATCGATACAAATTAACAAAATAATAGCACCTTTCCGTGGATCGTTGGCTGCGATGGCATCGGGAGCAGACAATGGCTTCTTTCGACCACATTGATTTTTTACGTTTAAAGATCAGCGATACACATATATGGTCGAACAAGGCCGGTGCGTGCTCCCGGCGCCATCGAGGCCTGCAATCGATGAAAATTCAGCGGCTTGGAAAGAAACTGAGACAAAAAGGATTATGCAATTTGGATATATTGCAAGAGCATATACAATCGGGTCTTTATTTTAGGGACACACTCACGCGTGCCCTGTTGGCATTGCTCGTCAGAGTCGATCCAACGGCTCGGATTTTTCCGAGTCACTTTTTTTTTTTTTTTTACAGGGAGGTGGGCCCGGATCACTCATATGGAGTGATCCGGGCCGTTCATATTGCCTGCACGGGCAGGGTGAAACAAATCCTCCCGCGTGATGCACGTTGTGATTTCGTCAGCCACAAATGATGGAGTTGATTGAAGGGATGATATCAAGATAAATATTAAATGAAGAGGGACGAATTGGCCTCTAAAAATATTTAGGGATGATTAGGTTTTTTTTTAGACGATCTCACGAATCTTTATCTGTGAAACGGATCAACTCTATCGATATTCACAATAAAAAATAATACTCTTGACATAAAAAGTAATATTTTTTCATGGATGACCCAAATAAAATATTTGTCACACAAAATACGACATGTGAGAACGTCTCACACAAGTTTTGGTCTTTAAGGATATAATCGAGAATCAGTTAAAACTAGATTAATAATTTATAAAATAAACCCATAAAAATGCATTGATGCTCAAAACAGACAGAAATAAAATACATATTTTGGTGCATATACACATTTTGTACGATATTTTCTAATACAAATTTTAATTTTCAAAATTCTTAAGAAGCATAGATTGAGCTAAAAAAAACTCATCACTGATGATAAATAGTGAAAACATGAGAAGTATAAAAAGAAATGCACTTAATTATTTCACTATCACAAGAAAAAAGAACTAATAACGCTCAAATTTCAATGCAAGCGAGAGCAAATACAATAGTTTCTCACGAGTCACTAAAAGAAATCCCAAATACAAATCTACAAAAATGGCACGAAAAAAATAAAATTAAATCAAGGACAAGAATTTTGGGGGTTTTTTTTTTTGCATTCAAAAGAATTAGACACGAAATTCCCCACGCTCTGTATCATGTTCCTAGCTAGAACTCGATTAGGCAGGATCAGTCGCTTTATTAGCCTCATCAGGAGTTTTCAAGTACCATCTTTTGAGCCGTGCTGAAGCTTTCAATACCTGTTATGGCCGTTTTTAGTCCCGACCAAATAAACACGAAAGAAAACGATAGAAAAATTAATCCATCCGGCGAACGAAGATCGAATACCTCTTCATCCCAGCTTATTCTCCACATCATGAAACTCAGAGCAAGTGTCAGACTGATAACTCCACACAGCAATCCGATCCAAAGTCCCTGTTAGATCATCGTCATTTTTCAAGTAAAAGTACGGTGTCATGATGTGTCAAGGAAAATATCGAGTTCAAGATTGAAAACCCGAATTTCTGTAAGCTAACAAAGGAGGTTTGGTATAGTGTCTGTGTTCTTGATTGCTGAAAGTTGGATATTTTCTTAGTGATCATCCGAGCTCTCAGATGGAAGAGTCAGGATCATATAAATCTATAGTATTTACCCATTTCGATTCAGCTATAGACTGTGTTACTTGTTAGATATTCTCTAAATTCGCTACTTGAGTGAATCGAATTGTAAATATATATATATATATATATATATATATATATATATATATATATAAATATATATATATGTTTAGTTAGTTGTATAGGAAACGCATGTATTACCTTTACTTGAAGATCAGTCACATATCCAAGAAACAGGCCGATTGGTAGACCGATCAGATAGAAGCAAACTCCGTTGATCATAGCCACTGTTGCTTGCAAACCAGCTCCGACAGCCACACCTGAGATGACGACGACAAAATTCCGGGATTTTTCAAGCATGACATACAGATTTGAAATTCACGTGTTTCATTTACTTGAAACATTTACAAGTCACTAAAGCGTAGCTTAAAAACTAAGGTTTAGAATTTCATAGATGGAGAAATCTTTCAATCCGGATAGTGAAGTTGAAATAAGGAAAACCTGAGAAAACTGGATAAATGCTATTGAACAACATGGAGAATGCGAGCAGAACAGAGAGATCAGACACTCTCTGGGCAACATTTTCATCGTTGCTAAACAGGTATCCAATTTTCTTGCCAAACACTAAGCAAAGAATCCAAAAGAGGATCCCTAAGGCAGCTGAAGTGGAGAGTAGGACTTTGATTGAAAATCTAACAGCTTTTGCATCTCCTCTCCCAAGTTCATTTGCGACCCGCACGCTATAACATCAAAAGAAGCCATTCGCCAAACAAAAGATTCAAATCTTTAGTGATAATATGTGGATTTGAATCGAAGCACGTAAGATACATAACAAATTCTTACCATGCCGCACCAAGTAGTCCTAAGCATATCATGAATTCCCAGCCGGTGATGTTGATACTGAGAGTCTGAGGATTTTAGTGGCCATCTTTACATTAAACGCAAAACAGGATGAAAATGAATCAAATTCTTACCAAACGGAGAAGGCTGAAATGGAAACTTCTGCATTTTTCATGTATCCTGCCACTAAGACAAGAATGGCATAGTACCACAACTCCAAGCTATACAATAACTACCCTTGATCAATTAAACAAGTATACGCTATTCACGTAAGTCTGTAACCTGAACATTGAAGGGAAACATTTTACCAAATCATAAGACCAGAAGAAATCGAGAGTTTCACAACCGGGAAAATATCCTTCAGTGCAGCCACATTAAATCCTTTCCATGAATCACCACACCAACCACCAAAAATGTATATAAACTCTCCAAACACAACAAGCCATGAAGATACACACAGAGAACCCATTGCACCTGCAATCCCGAAATCCAGGAAACGAACAAAAAGCCAAGATAGGGGAACATGGATCAGCGAGCTGCATAACCGAAAGCCATGCAATGACCATGTTCTTTTGCTGTGCTTGCAGATACATTTGTATTGTCAAGCTAAAGACGAGGGCATAACAGAAGAGTATGAACCATAGAGAAATATATCCTGCAGCTTTCGCGATGGTCTCTTCTTCACCCAGGAGCTTAAAGATTGGAGTTGCGAAGAAAAACAAGGGAAGCAAGATTGTCAAAGTGATGAGATCAACGAACCATGATCTTTGCAAGAAAATACCCATCATATGGTACTGTTTTGCTCCAAATGCTTGGCCGCATAGAGTTTCAGTTGCACTAGACATTCCTAACTGTGGAAATAGACATTAGTAAAAGGGAATGTGTGGCCAAATATAATCTCCCATATAGTTTTAACACATCAAGAGATTCATGAAAACTCGAAACATCTAATCATTATCAAGAAAACTGAGTTGCAGAGATGCAGTTAAAGGAAGACATGTAAATGGTCACATAGGCCGAATTACCAGTATCCCGTTAACGAATCGGACGATCAAAGTCTGAACAAGTGCGTAACCAGCAAGATCCACAGAACTTATGTGCCCGATAAACGATTGGGTAACTAAAATTGCGCTGAAAGAAGTTACTCTCGAGATTACGCTGGGCAACGCAACCCTCCATATCTTTTTCCATTCTTGACAAATTCTCCTTTTCAAATCACCCTCCTGCCCTGAGTCGAGCAGCCTCTGTTGGATTTCCTCGTCCATAGCTCTACAACAAAGAACTTAGACTCAGACTTAACTAATAATACGATTAACCACTGCGAGCAAATGGCATAATTTCTCCTATGAATCACACTTTTTTTTTTTTTGCATAATTCACAAGGCACAAGTACCTTTTGCCACTTCACCAAGTCAAGATCTTGGTTCCAACCCAATGCTCTAAATCTAACTCTACTTGCTCAAATATCTAACACAAGGCATTAATCTGCTTGTGCATGAATAAACTCAAGACTGGAGTTCTTACTATAAGAAATGTAATTCTAAATGCAATAAAAAATAATTAAACCTTCTTCCCCGAAAATGAAGGGTTCACTTAACCGGCGGTTGGAATGAATGGTTACGATTTCCAAGGAGTCAACCTCGACAATTGCACGAGGTGGTGCGTGGTTTGTTAAATATATTCAATTTAGTATCTACAAAAACTGATTATTAGTTGAGACGGGCTTCTAGCCCAATGGTCTCACCCGTCGGATTAGCTGGCCTCCCACCCCGGGTTCGATCCCCCTCTCTGCGTGAGTTGTAATAAAAAAAAAAAAAAAACTGATTATTAGTTTGTGGTCCGATAGATACCATTTAATATAAAGTGGATTTCATGCGAGACCGTCTCACGGATCTTAATTTGTGAGACGGATCAATCTTACACATATTCACAATAAAAAGTAATACTCTTAGGCTACGTTTGGTACGAGTGATGATATAAGTGAATGATTAATAATCAAAGGGATTAAAGAATGAAATATATGGATTAATAACATGGTCGGATAAATAACATGTTGTTTGGTATGAATTTAAAATGGGGGATTATTTCTTCACAATTTAATGTAATGACCTAAATACCCTCAATTCTAATTAAAATAATATTTTTAGTTTTTTTGTATATATAATTAAATAATTAACTTTACAATATATATTTACTAAAAATAACACAAATGTAATTCGTAAAAATTGGGAGGCACCAGAATTTCTTCGTCAACCGAAATCTCAACCCTTACCACCTCCGTTGCTGTGGGAATCTCATACCGATTTCTGATTTCGTCATCGTTGCCTCGCAAAATTGGGTGTAGTGAGGACGACTGAATTGGTGAATATCTTGCATAGTAAGTTTTACAAATTTTTTTTTCATACCTCCATTTAATTTATCTTCCATCAATTACAGGTCTCATACGATTTGGTTTATCTTCCATCCATCTTCCATCAGTTACCTCCAGACACGGATGCTTCCAAAAACTGCTACAGAAGAAAGAAAAGTATGTCACCCAAAGAGCTTCGAAGCCTGAGAGGGAGTAAGAGAGGCATCAATGGAAGAGAGATGAGAAGAGATTGGTTTTTTGGGTTGGTGAGCTAAAAGGGTAAATTGGGAACGAGAAGCATAAATATCAACTACTGTTCACTTCAGGATTCACTATACCACCAAAAAGTTGGGACAAATTTCTCTTGTTTTCAGTCTCGTACAGTGTTTTTATCACGGGCCGGAAGTTATCAAATGTAAGCTAAAAGACGAGTCAAACAACGGATAATATGTGATTCGTTCCTTAATCCTCCCATAATCTATCCTACCAAACATAGCGTTAGCATAAAAAATAATACTTTTTCGTGGATGACTCAAATAAGATATCGGTCTCACAAATAAGACTCGTGAGATCGTCTCACACATGTTTTTATCTTTAATATATAGTTCAGTCCATCATTACATTTGACAACGAAACCATAAATTAACCCGACAACATCTGACAAATGTTGTCCCCCGGCTACATTAATACACGAGCGATAATATTTTTTCAAATTTAAGGACACAGGACTATTTTTACGTGGTTATTAAACAAATGTCACTGCCATGTTTTAATATTATTGTCACTGATTACATCGATGAGTGTAAAATCATCATGATCATGTCTTAATCATACATAATTTGCTATTTTTAATTTCTACCAATTTCGACTTTATAATATATATATATATATATATATATATATATATATATATATATATGTGTGTGTGTGATGATGATACCCTGCATACTGGTGTACAATAAACTTGTTTTATTATTATTATTATAGGTAAAAATTTGTGTGAGACGGTTTCACGGGTCGTATTTGTGATACGGATCTCTTATTTGAGTCACCCATGAAAAAGTATTACTTTTTATGTTAAGAATATTACTTTTTATTGTGAATATGGGAAGGATAGACCCGTCTCAGAGATTATGATCCGTGAGACGGTCTCACATGAGACTCACTCATTATTATATTTTTTAAAAAGAAAATGGATGGATTCCATTTTACGATCTGCACATCAGAAGAGGGTGAGTCAGAAGAAGAGAAAAAGGTCGACAAAAGGAGAAACACCGGACAACACCTAATCTCCGTTGTGTGACTTTCCGTCCGACCCACTTACCGATAAACCAAAATTTTGAACCATACCGGCAGGGCTAATTTTAACAATATTTGAGCTTGAGTCTAACTTTTAAAAAGAGGCCTCCGAATCATAATATGTGTTCATATTTTTTTTCGTTCCATAGCAATTTTTTAAATTAAATCAATACATTAAAGACAATATAAAAAACTAAAAAAATAATAATATCAAACATGTCCAAAATGATCGCTAAAAAACAAACCGCATCACAGTTTTAGAGCTAAAAATACTAATCAAGTCTGTATTATCAAGTTGTTCAGCAATTTCTTTCTCAATCGATAACATAGCCAATCCATTCAATCTTTCTCGTGACATGGTTGATCGGAGAAAGTTTTGATGAGCTTTATCTTTGAGAAACATCGTTCTGCACTTACTACTGTGACCGGGACAGTCAACAAGATTTTATAAGCAATATGAGCATTTGAAAACCGGATAAGCTTTACATCCACCAAAATTTCAGTCAAAAAAAACGTAGATATAAATACCACATAAAGTCCCGAAGAAAATAAAAAATTACAATAGAAAATTAGAAACACGAACAAAACAAATACAAGAAAATAGACTTACAGCTCCTCACGGATCTTTCAATCAAATTTAGAGACGACGCAATGACTGGAGTCGATTAAGGCTTGTATGCAGATGAATATTGGGAAAGATTGGGGAATAAATCGATAACATGCTAAGCAAGTTCCATTTAATAAAGACTTGGTTTTGGTCTATCTAATAACTAGTATTATATATAATAATTTTTTTTAAAAAAAATTGAGCTCGAAAAAAGAGATGGACCTGAGTTATTGGACTCATTTGCTTCCTAATCGACACAGCCCTGCATACCGGACGAATCCATTTCACCATCTTCAACAACCGCCCCCTCCATCTCAAGTACCAAACGTCAATGATGGTGGCAGATCTGCTGGGAGTATAGGTCACTAATGGCACGGATCGGATGTCTCGCTGTTTCGTATTTTTTAAAAAAAAATGAAAATAAAACTTTGACTCCAGTTTAAAGTTTTAAACTTTAACACCAGCAAAAAGGTTGGAAAAATGTTGAAGAAGTTGAAATTTCGTGAATGTTGTAGTAAACATACGATCTCGTTCATTGATGTATAAAAATTATTAATATCTATATATTATATTAACTTTTTATTAAAATTTTAAATTTTAATAGAATAAAAAAACATAATATTCATGAATGTCTCAAAAGATTTCAGCTTCAAAAAATCGTTTAAACGCTAGACGATAGATAATCGTCAGCTTATCAGATAGAGGCCTAGTGCTAAAATTTTGGTAAGAAAATAACTTAATTAATATGTTGTACAGAAATAAATGTTTCGGTAAAAATATTACACATAAAAAACTGTAAATTTGGGAAAAATATTTTATCCAAATTTTTAATTAGGATTCAGTCTCTGTGTATTATCTTTTGTAAATTGGTACTTGAGAAAGCCTATATTTTAACCTCAACTCTCTTTTAACTACATTTTATTTTTTGGTCCTTATATTATTTAAATACAAAAATAAAAGATAAACATTATCACCCAAATAATAAAACTCTTTGTTAATTTATATTAATATTAAAAATTTAATAAAATTTTAATTCTTAGTAGTTATATTTTTCAGTAATAACATTATATTTTTTATTAGTTTATGATGAATATTCTATTATTAATTTATTTCTTATCTTTCATTGTTATATTGTTGTTTCCAATATTATTTTATTAATTATTTAATTATATATTTGAAGCAAAAATAATCGAATAACGATTTTGGATTATTTAGTATAAATAATCTTTTACAATAATTAATTATGATATCATCTAATTTTCTATATTTTTTTCATATTTTTTATTTAATTAATATTATCATTATAATTATCAACCCAATATTTATTTTCATCACACAAAAAAATTATTTTAATTAATTCTTATTATTAATAAAACTATAAATTATTTTTTACGAATCAATAACAATATTTGTAAGAATATGATTTATTATTATTAATTATTAGTATTAGTATTATATTTACTAGGTATTATGGAGTTCAAAACATTGACAAACATGAACTCAAAACATTGACAAACATGAGCTCAAAATATTGAAAAACAAGAGTTCAAAACATTGAAAAACAATTGTGCCCAAATTTTTGACTAAAATAATTAAATTTTTTTAAAGCATGAATAAATTATAAGAATTATTATCCAATCTTACCTATAAATAGATGTTTTGAGAATAAGGGAAGACACAACATAAACCTCTCAAACTAGAGCATGAATGAAGCTTGAACACCATCAACCTTTTCTTGAGTGATATTTTCGAGCAAGAAATTCTGTTCATTTTCGAGAGAAACTTCCAGTCCAACGGTTTATTCAAATCTAATCTCCACCGTTCATATTACACTTTCATATGTTTTAAACATCATATCAAAATTTCAGCCTCATCCATACGGTAAAATTTTGTGAAACCCTTCGGCAAGAAAACTGCTCGGATTCCAAACGAGTTTAGCTAATTTACGGATTTTCGGACGATAAATTCCAGCTTGTTTCTTCCGTAATTTTGGAACACCTTTCTGTAAGTGGGCTTATGTTTTAAAGTATTTAAGTATGTTTCGAAAATTCGATCGACATGATATATTCCTTCGATTTGATATATGAATATTTCGTTTCGATAAATTGTTAAGCATGTTTAAATCAATTTCAAGTGCATGTTCCTTTCATTTCAAAATTTTGTTGTCTTCGTTTCATGTTATATTCTAATATATATTCTTAAACACCAAATTGGTGTATTCTAAGAATTATGTTTAAAGGCACTGTTATGATTCAAGTTAGAAATGGTAAAAAGGAAAATTTTCCTAAAACATGATAAGATATGACAAGTTTATGGCCCTGATGCGGTGGGTAATAATAACCGATATATGGCCTCACCCCTTAGAGGAATTACATATAGGGGACTGATCAGTAACACCATGGATAATAAGATGAAATAACAGTGCAATACGAATAATATATGATATGTCTATATGCATATGATAAGTTATATTTGCTCATTGTTAATATCATGTCTTGATTTTGTTATGAATAATTATTGTGACATAAAATTCATTTAACATTTACATAAATATATATAAGTTATGTCGTATCTATCATTTTGTCTATTTATTGTTCCGACGTTTGTTGAGACACGGAGAATTTCGAATTGTTAATATCTATATATTTATATCCTTGTGTTATTATGATCGATCGGCCCCCACTTGCTGAGTATTTCACAAAATACTCACCCTTACACCTCTCACTCCCAGATAAGAATGAAAAACAAGTTGAAGAAGAAGAGCAAATGCATTTCTGGGGATGGTAACAAGGTTTCAGTTGATCAAGACATACTTTGGAATTTGGCTATCTTTTATTTTTACGTTGTTCGCTTCCGCACTCGTTTGTTAAGTTGATTACGTTGTAAAGACAATGTATGTTTTAGGAGAAAGACTAGTTTGGTTGTACACTGTACTACGAGGCTTGTTGATTTTGAATAATTGTAAAACAACGCCGGATGTCAACTCACCCCGGTATCGGGACGTGACATTTAAGTGGTATCAGAGCCCTCCAGGTTCATAATCCGGCTGGGAAATTGTCATAGGAAATTTGACAAAGTCAGTTTTTGGCAAGACCCTAGCGACTTCGTACCAATGAACAATATTCACTATTCTTATCGTGACATC
Source organism: Primulina eburnea (assembly GCF_022965805.1). Classification (NCBI taxonomy): domain Eukaryota; kingdom Viridiplantae; phylum Streptophyta; class Magnoliopsida; order Lamiales; family Gesneriaceae; genus Primulina; species Primulina eburnea. The sequence goes on from NC_133108.1 coordinate 35,534,551, forward strand.
TGAAAATCGCAAAATTCTATTGTTGAAGCATCCAAAAATCACGTTTTGCCGTTTTTGGTAATAATCGTGAATATCATAACTCCTTGTTCTAAGCCTTTCCATTTGTTTTATTTCAGGAAATGGCTCCCTGTACTCGCGCTGAAATACCCAAATGTATGCGTGAACTCTCCCTTAGCGACCACGAAATTGCAACGGCGCATCTTAGAGCGCAACTTTACGAGGAACAACAAAAATATCATGATCAATTGTTAGCCAAAGATTTGGAATATGAAAACTTGAAGAAGGAAAAACAAGAACTAGAAGATATCAAAGATCATCTTCGGGCTGACGTGCAAAGGTTTGCTTATTATCTTAACTCAGAAGAAAAACAGCACGAAATGACCAAGAACAAACTAGAGGCTTTCCAAACAATCGCCCTTGAAATGGATGGATTACGCCAACGAATGTTAGAGGAATTCCAAGCACTACAGTCTCAGATTCAACAAATTTTGCTAATGGAAAAACAACGCCGTCAGCAAGATGAGGCAACCATTCAAGAACTGCAGAATTCGGTGCAGAATTTGACTATGCAAAATGAACAATTGCAGAATCATGTTCATCATCTTGAGGATGCCATCATTATGGCATTGGAGCCGGAAGTAGAACCGGTAGAAGAACAGATGAAAGATGAAGTACTAGGACCAATCACATGGAAAAGATTTCGAGAAGCATTCTTGAAACAATACTATCCAGCAGAGTTGAGATTAAAATTGTTGAGTGAATTTGAGAATTTTACTCAAACCCCGGATATGTCTGTTGTGGAGTACACTTCTAAATTCAACTCCCTTGGAACCTATGCTCCTGCCATCATGGCAGATGATATCCTGAAAATGCATCGTTTCGAACGAGGTTTGAACAGCCATATCCAATCAGCTCTGGCAGTTTACCAACCCACGGGTTTTGATGATTTAATGGGAGCAGCCATTAGAGCTGAGACAGATATCAAGCGTAGAGAAAATGAAAATAAAAATAAACGACCTCTTACTGGACAATCTTTTCAAGGTAAACAACCAGTTAAAAGGTCAAACCAATCGAGTGGACCATTCAAGGGAACTCCTTCCAATTCAACTACGACATTCTCAAGCATAAAACCGTGCCCATTATGCAACTACCGACACATTGGAGAATGTCGAAGGAACACTGGTGCTTGCTTCAATTGTGGGAAGATGGGACACCGAATTGCTAATTGTCCTGAACCATTAAAGAAAATGACATGGTCATACACTAATGCTACCTCCAACAAACCAAACGAGAATAAGACCAATGCTCGTATGTTTTCCATAACTCAAGAAGAGGCAGATGATGCAAACGATGTCGTGGCAGGTACCATTATAATCAATAAAATTTCAACTTATGTGTTGTTTGACTGTGGTGCCACTCATTCATTTATTTCTAAGAGATTCACTAAGAAGTTAGGGCTTATACCAGAGATACTTGTTGAACCTTTTAGAATTGCTACTCCCACCAGTAAAACAATTGAAACACATAAGATACATCGGAACTGCATAGTATATATCAATGAACACACATTCAACGCTGAATTGATTCAAGTCAACATGGTGGAGTTCGACGTTATTCTGGGAATGGATTGGTTATCCAAGAGTCATGCAATAGTAGATTGTCAGCGTAAGATTATCAAACTCTGAACTCCAAGCCAAAATGAAATCACATACCATGGCAAGGCTAAGAAACGTAAATCCCTCCTTTCTGCATCTCAAACCTGGAAAGCCACGAAGTCTGGAGAAATAGTCTATCTAGCAATGGTAAATGAAGTGAAAGAAGGAGTCGAGCTCAATATAGAAGATATTCCAGTGGTACAAGAATTTTCGGATGTCTTTCCAAAAGAGTTACCTGGAATGGTCCCGGACCGTGAGATAGAATTCAAGATTAACTTGGTACCAGGTGCTACACCAATATCAAAGGCACCCTATCGAATGTCTCCAGCAGAACTCAATGAGCTAAAAGAAAAACTCCAAGAGTTGTTAGACAAGAAACAAATCAGACCAAGTGTCTCTCCTTGGGGAGCTCCAGTCTTATTTGTAAAAAAAAAAGATGGAAGTATGAGATTGTGTATCGATTATAGAAAACTCAACAAGATCACAATCAAAAACAGATATCCTCTTCCAACGATAGATGATCTTTTTGATCAACTCAAAGGAGCCACAGTATTTTCCAAGCTTGATTTGAGGACATGATATCATCAACTGAAGGTCAAACCAGAAGACGTTCCAAAGACAGCTTTCAGAACAAGATATGGCCATTATGAGTTTACGGTAATGCCATTTGGATTGACAAATGCTCCAGCAGCTTTCATGGATCTCATGAACAGAGTATTCAAGCCATTTCTCGACAAATTTGTTGTGGTATTTATCGATGACATTCTCGTATATTCCCCAAGTGAAGATGATCACAAAGAACATCTTCAACTGACTCTTCAGATGTTAAGAGAAAAAGAGTTATACGCGAAATTCAAGAAATGCGAATTCTGGCTAAAAAGTGTGACTTTCTTAGGCCATATCATTTCAAAAGAAGGAGTATCTGTGGACCCTAAAAAGGTGGAAGCAATCACCGGCTGGCCGATACCTAAGACAGTAACTGAAAATCGAAGCTTTCTGGGATTGGCAGGTTACTATCGAAAATTTGTTGAAGGTTTCTCTTCAATAGCTACGCCTCTTACAAAACTCACACAAAAGAACTCAAAATTTAACTGGAGTGAGGAGTGTGAAAAGAGCTTCCAAACGCTCAAGGAAAAGCTTGCATCTACACCAGTACTAGTTCTACCCACTGAGGACAAAAGCTTTACCATTTATAGTGACGCATCAAAAGAGGGTTTAGGATGCGTAATCATGCAAGAAGGAAGAGTAATCGCATATGCATTAAGACAATTGAAGCCGTACGAGAAAAATTATCCTACTTACGACCTCGAACTAGCTGCGGTAGTTTTTGCCTTAAAAATTTGGAGGCATTATCTTTATGACGCCAAATGCGAGATCTTCACAGATCATCAAAGTCTCAAGTATTTGTTCACACAGAAAGAATTGAACATGAGGTAGAGAAGATGGATTGAATTGTTAAAAGATTATGATTTAACAATAAGCTAGCACCCGGATAAGGCAAATAAAGTAGCTGATGCTTTAAGTAGGAAAAACATGGGTAAAGTGATCCTAGCTTCACTTTCTGCACAACCATGTCTTCAAGAAACAATCAAGTTAAGACAGAATGAAGATCCTACTTTGACAAAACTTAAAGAACAAGTCAAAGAAAAGAAGTCACAATATCTTCATATAGACGAGAAGGGAGTTCTGTGGATGAAAGGACGATTGTGTGTACAAAAAATCGAGAATCTTCAACAGGAAGTAATGTCTGAAGCACATAAATCAAAATTTTCGATCCACCCCGCCAGTACAAAGATGTACAGAGATTTAAAGAAAAATTTTTGGTGGAGCGGAATGAAGAAGGATGTAGCAGAATACATCTCTAGATGCCATGTCTGTCAACAAGTTAAAGCTGAACATCAACGGCCTGGAGGACTTCTTCAACCCTTGGAAATTCCAGAATGGAAATGGGAACATATTTCCATGGATTTTGTAGTAGGTTTACCAAAGTCTAGGAAAAGTCATAATGGAATATGGGTAATCGTAGATAGACTCACAAAATCTACACATTTTCTACCTGTCCGCATGAATTATAATCTGGAAAAATTGGCTACCATATACATGGACAATATTGTGCGATTACATGGAGTTCCGGCAAGCATTCTGTCTGATAGAGATCCAAGATTTGTATCTCGGTTCTAGAAAAGTTTTCAACAAGCTATGGGGACTAAGGTTACTCTCAGTACAGCTTATCACCCTCAAAATGATGGCCAAACAGAGAGAACAATACAAACACTTGAAGATATGCTACGAGCATGTGTTTTAGAATTCAGTGGTAATTGGAGTGAATATCTACCTTTAATTGAGTTCGCTTAGAATAACAGTTATCATAGCAGTATTGGAATGGCTCCATACGAAGCTCTGTACGGTCGAAAATGTCAATCACCTCTACACTGAGATGAGGTAGGAGAGAAGTCCATAACTGGACCTGAACATGTCCAAGAAAACGTGGACAAAGTAACAATCATTAAAGAAAGACTCAAAATTGCTCAAGATCGACAGAAAAGTTGGGCTGATCTAAAGAGGAGGCCAGTGGAGTTCACCGTTGGAGAAAAAGCTTAGTAAAAGTTTCTCCCATGAAAGGAGTTGTTCAATTCAATAAAGCTGGGAAATTACATCCTCGATACATAGGACCTTTTGAAATTTTAGAAAGAATCAGAACATTGGCATACAGACTAGCATTGCCACCAGATATGTCAAAATTCATAATGTATTTCATGTTTCACAATTGAGGAAATACATCCCAGATCCAAGTCATGTTCTTGAAATTGAACCGCTCCTGATGGAAAGTAATCTGAATGAAAAACTAAGATACGAAGAAGTTCCAATTCGAATTTTGGACATCAAAGAACAAGTATTAAGGCGACACAACATTTCCTATGTTAAGATACAGTGGTCTAATCATACCGAAAGAGAAGCTACTTGGGAACTAAAAGAGAAGATGTTCGAGCAATATCCCTATCTATTCGAAAATCTAGAAAACTCAAGTTTCAGGGACGAAACTTCCAATAAGGAGGGATGAATGTAAGAATATGATTTATTATTGTTAATTATTAGTATTAGTATTATATTTACTAGGTATTATGGAGTTCAAAACATTGACAAATATGAACTCAAAACATTGACAAACATGAGCTCAAAACATTGAAAAACAAGAGTCCAAAACATTGAAAAACAATTGTGCCCAAATTTTTGACTAAAATAATTAAAATATTTTAAAGCATGCATAAATTATAAGAATTATTATCCAATCTTACCTATAAATAGATGTTTTGAGAATGAGGGAAGACACACCATAAACCTCTCAAACTAGAGCATGAATGAAGCTTGAACACCATCAACCTTTTCTTGAGTGATATTTTCGAGCTAGAAATTCTGTTCATTTTCGAGAGAAACTTCCAGTCCAACGTTTTATTCAAATCTAATCTCCACCATTCATATTACACTTTCATATGTTTTAAACATCATATCAAAATTTCAGCCTCATCCATACGGTAAAATTTTGTGAAACCCTTCGGCAAGAAAACTGCTCGGATTCCAAACGAGTTTAGCTAATTTACGGATTTTCGGACGATAAATTCCAGCTTGTTTCTTCCGTAATTTTGGAACACCTTTCTGTAAGTGGGATTATATTTTAAAGTATTTAAGTATGTTTTCGAAATTTCGATCGACATGATATATTCCTTCGATTTGATATATGAATATTTCGTTTCGATAAATTGTTAAGCATATTTAAATCAATTTCAAGTGCATGTTCCTTTCGTTTCAAAATTTTGTTGTCTTCGTTTCATGTTATATTCTAATATATATTCTTAAACACCAAATTGGTGTATTCTAAGAATTATGTTTAAAGGCACTGTTATGATTCAAGTTATAAATGGTAAAAAGGAAAATTTTCCTAAAATATGATAAGATATGACAAGTTTATGGCTCTGATGCCGTGGGTAATAATAACCGATATATGGCCTCACCCCTTAGAGGAATTACATATAGGGGACTGATCAGTAACACCATGGATAATAAAATGAAATAACAGTGCAATACGAATAATATATGATATGCCTATATGCATATGATAAGTTATGTTTGCTCATTGTTAATATCATGTCTTGATTTTGTTATGAATTATTATTGTGACATAAAATTCATTTAACATTTACATAAATATATATAAGTTATGTCGTATCTATCATTTTGTCTATTTATTGTTCCGACGTTTGTTCAGACACGGAGAATTTCGAATTGTTAATATCTATATATGTATATCCTTGTGTTATTATGATCGATCGGCTCCCACTTGCTGAGTATTTCACAAAATACTCACCCTTACACCTCTCACTCCCAGATAAGAATGAAAAACAAGTTGAAGAAGAAGAGCAAATGCATTTCTGGGGATGGTAACAAGGTTTCAGTTGATCAAGACATACTTTGGAATTTGGCTATCTTTTATTTTTACGTTGTTCGCTTCCGCACTCGTTCGTTAAGTTGATTATGTTGTAAAGACAATGTATGTTTTATGAAAAAGACTGGTTTGGTTGTACACTGTACTACGAGGCTTGTTGATTTACGATTGAATAATTGTAAAACAACACCGGATGTCAACTCACCCCGGTATCGGGACGTGACAATATTATTATTAAAAATATGATGCTTAACAAGATAAAATAAATTTAATTATTTAGGATGTGATTCTAATTTCAGTAATTATAATGAACATGAGAAAATCGAAATAAGATATATTTTAGAATTATTAAATTATAAAATGATATATGTTATAATCTTGAGTAATTAAGAATATTTTTAAAAATAGAATTTTTTTATTCCCTTAATTAAATTTAAAGACTGAGATTTTATGATTATTTATGAATGTTATTTTCTTAAAATAAATATGTTATATACTCATAATGGAATATGAGTAAATACTTATTTGATAATATTGATATTAAGACTAGATTAATTCAGTTATGGTGTGAACTAAACCAACAGATGCTCTAATAAGTTAAATCAGTTTGACAACATTAGTTAAAAAGTTAATTACACAAGATATGTTTATGGATGTTCGGAGACTTCAACTGCTCCCACGTCACTAGAGGTGTTCATCGGTCGGTTCGGTTCGGTTTTCGGTTTTTTATTTCGGTTTTTCGGTTTTCGGTTTTACAAATATATAATCCGATATCCGAATCATTTTTCTTCGGTTCGGTTCGGTTTTCTACCGAAATGGTTCGGTTATTTCGGTCGGTTATTTCGGTTTTGATATAATTATTTAAATTAACAATATAAAGATATTATAAAATATAATATGTTATCTTTTTAAATGATTTCTTAGTAAAATATTTAAATATAAAGTACAAATGAATTACATAAACAATAATCAACTAAATATTATTCAAAATAATTCTTCATTCACTAATATCATCTCAATAAATAATATAAAATAAAAATAACATTATTAATTTAATTAAATTTCGGTTTTTTCGGTCGGTTCGGTTTTAACATTTATAATCCGAAACCGAACCAAATTAAATTCGGTTTTAACATTTATATCCGAATTATGAAATTCGGTTTTCGGTTCGGTTTAGTGTTCGGTTTTTTCGGTTTGGATTTTCGGTTTTTCCGGTTTTATCTGAAGTTTGAACACCCCTACACGTCACCCATTCTATCACCTCGGATAGGATTCACTAGAAGACTTTGATCGATACAAATATTTGTACAAACCCACCCAACTTAGGACTTACCTACTGCCTAACTGAACTCCTAGACTAGACTGAAGTCAGCACCTTCCAGTCAACACTTCTTTAACGTCAATGTGAGAAACACTACATACACAAGTTTAACGTCTTTGTGCAAGACTGTATTTGAGTGGTGGGTTGCGTGTATGTGTGAACTGATCTCTGAAAATTATCCGAAAGTGTTCTCACACACTGACGGAAATATGTTTCTAAACTAAAGCTGATAACATGTTTAAGTGTTCCCTCGACTGGACTGAATGCTTCTCTCTTAAGCTGATATTACATTGAAGCGTGACCTTTTCTTTTCTCTCTTGTATTGTATATTTTTTCACTGATCTTTACCCTCTATTTATAGGCACGAAGTTTGATCGTACAGATAGACTCAATTATTGTATCTGTTGCATTTTGAATATGTTCCTCGAAATTTTTCTTGTTCTTTCTGGAACACTTTTGTCTTTAAGCTCTGATGCAACGTTTATTATTGTCCTTTGACTGGACAAAAGCTTTTGTACCTTTGCATACAGCTGAATTCCACTTATATCAGCTTATCTTGATCTGCAACTGATTGCTCCTAACTGATGTTCTGAACTGGTCAGTTGAACTGGTGTTCAGTTGGGCTGGTGAAATCAGTTGACTCGAGAATTGAACTGATTTCACTCTTTTTCAGTTGAACTGATCTCAGTTGGGCTCTTCATCAGTTGAACACTCCTTCAGCTGGCCGGGCTTTTGAGGTTCTCCTGCTGAATTCACCTATCAACTAAACATTCTGTTGAACTCATTTACGACTCATCAGTTGATAACTTGTTCAGTTTGGTTGATCAGTAGATGTTTTCAATTGACGTCTTCAACAGCTTTAGTTTTGGCTCATAACTGATTATTTCAGTTTCAGCTATCTACGCACTAGGATAGATTATTAAAAACAAACAAACAAGTTTTGTTCACATCAAAATTAAGATTACGAACATGAAATGTTTCAACAATCTCCTCCTTTTTGATGATCACAAAACTTGAACGATTAAAGTTTAAAAAAGAAGTTCTCCCCAATGAGAGAAACAAAGAAATAAAAAAAATCTTTTCAGTTTGAGAAATAGCAGAAAAACACTCCCCCTCAACAACTGAATGAAATAATTTGAAAGCAGTTTTCAGTTCGAGGTATAATAAGCTCAAAATCAGTTTTAAAGAATAGCTCCCCTTAAAAACTGAATCAAAAACTCCCCCACAAAAATATAATCATAAACGTGATTAATGAAGTTTTAGCGTCAATCAAGCACTTCATGAAACGTCTCGCTCATTTTAAAAGTTCTACTGGACATTTTTTTAAAATAAAAGCTTCGCAATTTCGAAATAACATTTAAAAATGATATTACATATTTGACAATAAAAATAGCGCAGTTTTAAAAGTTCCAAACTCCTCCAAAATCAAACGTAAACGTAAACGAATAAAAATCTTAAAATCGTCAACATATAAAAAGGTTCATATCCTCTCAAATCTCATAAATCATAATGCGGAAAACATGCGGTCATCGGATCGTGTCACCGCACTAGAGCTGTCTACTCAGAGTTCAGCACCTCCAGTCTCCTCAGCAACAAGCTCACCTGCATCACACACGCCTAGTGAGTCTAAAGACTGCGCACATCTGTAACCATTAATAACAAGTACATATACGTAGCACACATCAGTGAAAAATAACATAGTCAACATACATTTCGTGTCTGCAGTAAAAATCGTATAAGTAAACGTGTCATTTCAAAACATGATAATAATCATAGCATGTATCATCGAATCAGCATATTCTTGTTAAATCATGTCATCTCATGTCATCATAAACGTATCCATTTTCTTTTAATTGAATTCAGTTCATTAGTTGTGACTTTCGTATCAGCTCTATCGCTTCAGCACAAACCTTGCCGACCTAGCACAACAGCCCCTTGCATTACACATCAGAAATCGTGAGTAGCAATTAAAAGAAATGCATGGTAAAGATGAAAACCGAAGAGAATCCTTCCTGCTCATGAACTGATCGAATAGTTAAACACATCAGGTATATATATACGTGAATTATGCAGCCAATGGAATACAGAGCATGCCTGAAACGATGCACAAACACTAGGGACTTGAGGTGGAAGCAAGAAGGAGTTTCTTTGCAAGAACAAGCCACGACCGTGCCTTCAGCTGGTGTTCTTCTCTGAAACCGAGGGCACTGAATTCAGAATGGGGGTGTCGGCTGATTAGGGTGTTTAGGTTTAGGTTAAATGACACTTAGGTGCTTAAATATGTAGATAATACTTAGTTAACGGGCCACATTTGTAATTTAAATTTTTTTAAAAGGGTTTTAAGCCCAATAGGCTTAAAATTTGACCCAATAAATCCAAACGCACTCTCGAAAAATATTTCGTGTTGAAAATATTTTGAAAATATTAGCCGAACCCTTAAAAAGTCTCCTGAATCGATAAAGTTTGCGTGCCGATAAAAATAAAATCATGCGAGCAAAAATACACAATAAATCCAATTTTTAGAAAAATACCTTTAAAACATCTTAAAGTAATAATAAAAATTAATCATGTAATAAAATAATTTTTATGATAATTCTCTGGTCTTCGTTTCTCATTCGAGCGTGAAATACACCTAGAAACCCTAATGCGTGAACTTATAAAATTTATGGAATAATTTCGGGTTTTTTTTTAAAATATTATAAATTAAAAAAATCATTGTAAAAATGTGTCAAATTTTGAACTTTTGCAAAACTATAACAATCTGGGACTTACTGTCTCGGATTCATATTTTTTTAATTTTTTTTAAATAAAAAAGGAAAAAAGAAAGTGGAGCAGGAGCACGGATTTTTTTTTTAAAAAAAACAGAGATCGGCGACGGTTGTGTAAACCTGTCGCTATTAGCGACGGTAACACAAAACCGTCGCTATTAGGGACGGTTTGAACACAAATTGTCCGCTAAGGCAAATCCGCGCAAATCTGTAACGGATTCTAAGAATTAAGTCCGTGCCACCTTCTTTCTTTAAGTAAAAATGCGGTTATTCTTTCCATTATCGTCGAAAATAATTGTTCCTCGTATTCATTTTCGCAACTCATTTCTTTCATTTGATTTATATATGTAAAATCTATCTTTTCTACTTCGATTATATATTAATATTATTTGTTGATTTTATCGTCCATTTCATTAGAAGAGATACAAAGAGGTAATATTTAATTTCGTTGATAATATTATAATTATATATTAAGAAGTAATTTTTTGTGTAATTTTTTTTAATACTTGTCATTTATTTCAGATATTAGCGTCGTCACTTGATATTATTACAAGTTCCGTATACGTCTGAGAATGTAATTTAATTAATTTTTTTAATATTTTGTTTGTATTATATATATATATTATATTAATGTAATTATAATTTTATTCACTAACATTATATGATTTAGTAAAATAGTATATTTTTATATTAATCGCGATATTAAAAAATAGCTTGAATATTAAAAAAAAATAAATATGATTTTTTGATTTTTGAAAATATTTCAAGGTTAGTATTTTTAATATAAATAATTAATTTAATATAAGAATTAGTTAATATTATTGTATTTAATACTAATGAAATTATAAAATATTTTTTTACGTTTTTAAAGTATATTGAGAATAAGTTATAAAATTTCAATTAATTTTAACCTCCGTAATTTATAACACAATTAATATTATAATTATACATATACTATACATAAAATTTCACGTAAATATAAAGTATGTATTTATATACATATTCTAATTCCAATAAAACAATTAATATTATAATTATTGTAATTATTGTAGATATAATATTATAGCACGTAAATTAAATATAACTATTGTAATTATTGTAGATATAATATTATAACAAGTAAATATAATTATTGTAATTAATTTAAGTATATTAATTAAATTTTGTAATTGGTGTAGATATAATATTATATCACGTAAATTAATTACAATATTAAAAATATATTATTTAAATAAATTATACTTAATCATATAATGTTAGTGAATAAAATTATAATTACATTAATATAATATAAATAATACAAACAAAATATTAAAAAAAATCTATTAAATTATCTTCTCACACGTAATTGTACGGAACTTGTAATAGTATCAACGGAGGATGTTAATATCGTAAATAAATGACAATTATTATAAAAAAAATTATACAAAAAGATTACTTATTAATATATAATTATAATATTATCACCGAAATTAAATATTACCTCTTCGTATCTCTTCAAATGAAATGCACGATAAAACCAACAAAAAATATTAATATATGATAGAAGTAAAAAAGATGGATTTTGCACACATAAATCAAATTAAAGAAATGAGTTGTGAGAATGAATACGAGAAGCAACTATTTTCGACGATGATGGAAAGAATACACGTATTTTTACTTAAAAGAAAGGAAGTGAAATGGACCTAATTCTTAGAATCCGTGAGAGGCTTGCACGGACTTGCCTTAGCGACGGTTTTTGATAAAACCGTCGCTATTAGCGACGGTTTGTTATACCGTCGCCAATAGCTCGCCGATCTCTTTTAAAAAAAAAAATCCGTGCTCCTGCTCCACTTTCTTTTGTCGTTTTTTATTTTTTTTAAAAAATAAAAAATATGAATCCGGGACATTAAGTCCCGGATTGTTATAGTTTTGCACACATTCAAAATTTGCCACATTTTTACAACGCTTTTTTAAATTTATAATATTTTTTAAAAAACCCAATAAATTCTACCATACATGAATTATGGATAAAATACATTAAAATAATTAAACACAAATTAATGAAATAAACATGTATTTAATGTTTTAAAACAATTTAATAAAATATCAAAGAAATTTAATAACTTGCATGCATGTGGTTTACGTGAACCTTCAAATTTTCGGGACGTTACACTTTAGGCAACAAGTCTTAAAATAGCAGTTCAGTTATGTAAAGGCTAATTAGATGAACAAGATGTTTATTTAATCAAATAAATGTCCCTTTTATTATACATCTGCGCATATCAATCAATGTAAGGGAAATTGATACTCAACTAGCATACTTTAAATAACATCAAACATCAGTTAGTTTACACATAATAGAACTGAATATACTAACAACTAGTCGCTTTGAATGGTTTGAATGTTTGCAAAGATTTTGAGTTTTTTTTTTCCAGAAGATCAGCTAATTAGCCTTTGGACTTGATCTCTGTGCTGGCTAACTGGTCGAGCTGACTCAAACTGGACTCAACTGGTGCTGAACCGCATTGATCATCTATATTTGATCTGGTATGGCAATTAAGCGGCGGCACTTCTGATGATTGAGCTCCAATTAACTCATCAGTTTCAGATGGTAGTTGGGTTTTGTTTGATGATCAGTTGGACTGGTAGACTTGCAACTGAAATATTATCCTTGAGCAGTTTAGTTGAACTGCTGTCAGTTGAACTCTGAACCCTGCAAGCTACTTAGAACAATAAACGCATAAAATATTTAAGAGGATTTTGAAATCCATTTTAAATAACATTTTAAAACATATTTTAAAATATCAGTTTTCAAATGTCCTTCTTAGAACAACTAGCTCTGATACAAACTGAAGTATCGTTTGCAGAGCACCTTGAGGTGCTTCAAACAAAATATTCTCCAAGAGTTGCAATAGCTCGTGTTTTAAGAATGCATACACCGATGAATTAGATCGAGTTTGGTATAGAACCAAGCGGCAAAGACTCTAAATAATCCTTCGTTAAGGAACACTGATATATTTGTATATCCTGTGTAACTGAATAACCAAAAGACTAGATTAGGTTTTGCATTAATTAATTAAGCTATGGTGAGAACTGAACCAACAGATGCTCTAATCAGTTAAAATCAGTTTCAAAACAATAGTTAAAAAGTTAAATACACAAGATATATTTATGGATGTTCGGAGACTTCAACTGCTCCTACGTCACCTCGTCTACCACCTCGGGTAGGATTCACTAGAAGATTTGATCGATACAAATACTTGTACAAACCCACCCAACTTAGGACTTACCTACTGCCTAACTGAACTCTTAGACTAGACTAAAGGCAGCACCTTCAAGTCAACACTTCTTTAACGTCTATGTGAGAAGGACTACATACACAAGTTTAACGTCTTTGTGCAAGACTGTATTTGAGTGGTGGTGTGTGTGTGTGTGAGAACTGATCTCTGAAAGCTACCCAAAATTGTTCTCACACACTGAGGGAAATATGCTTCTAAAGTAAAGCTGATAACACGTTTAAGTGTTCCCTCGACTGGACTGAATGCTTCTCTCTTAAGCTGATATTACTTTGAAGCGTGTCTTTTTCTTTTCTCTCTTGTATTGTATATTTTTTCACTGATCTTCACCCTATTTATAGGCGCGAAGTTTGATCATACAAATAGACTCAATTATTGTATCTGTTGTATTTTGAATATGTTCCTCGAAATTTGTCTTGTTCTTTCTGGAACCCTTTTGTCTTTAAGCTCTGATGCAACGTCCATTATTGTCCTTTGACTGGACAAAAGTTTTTGTACCTTGCATACAGCTGAATTCCACTTATATCAGCTTGTCTTGATCTGCAACTGATTGCTCCTAACTGATGTTCTGAACTGGTCAGTTGAACTGGTGTTCAGTTGGGCTGGTGAAATCAGTTGACTCGAGAATTGAACTGATTTGACTCTTGTTCAGTTGAAATGATCTCAGTTGGGCTCTTCATCAGTTGAACACTCCTTTAGCTGGCCGGGCTTCTGAGGTTCTCCTGCTGAATCTACCTATCAACTGAAAATTCAGTTGAATTCATTTACGACTCATCAGTTGATAACTTGTTCAGTTTGGTTGATCAGTTGATGCTTTAAATTGACGTCTTCGATATCTTCAGTTTTGGCTCGTAACTGATTATTTCAGTTTCAGCTATCTCCGCACTAGGGTGGATTATTAAAAACAAACAAACAAGTTTTGTTCACATTAAAATTAAGATTGTGAACATGAAATATTCCAACAATACTCACATTTTTTGAGAAAATATTCGATATTCAAGTTGTCATCATAAACGAATTTAGTTTTGGTTTTTCTTTAGAAGATGTATGATGATTACTTATTAATGTTATTTATTTTAAAATAAACATGTTTTTTTGGAGGAATCATGTAATACAGTTAAATACATATTTGATATAAAAATATTTAATTAGATTTAACATATACTTGATTTTACTATGTAAATTTTCATTTTGATGAAAAAATACTCAATCTTCGAGTAACCACCATAGATAGAGTTTGTGGTTGTTTTGTCATGGAAAATATATAATGATGACTTATTAATCTTATTAATTTTTTTAAAATAAACATCTTGAGTAGTTATTGTAATGCCCAAGATTTTATATCGTGTTAAATTACGATTATTAATTTTTAATCGAAACGATTATGAAAGGGCTAACTGAGACACGAAATGAGATCGCGTGTGAAAAATTATGTGCAAAGACAGTAGCATCGGCGCACATGCGTGACTATATGCGCGCACATGCGCGAGAGGTCCAGAAAGGTTGGCGCACATGCGCGACTTGGATTCGCGCACATGCGCGAGACAACCCGAGAGTTGCCAAATTTGAGCAAAGGCCTCGCGCATATGCGCCGAGTAGGGCGCGCATATGCGCGACATCAACCGGAGATATATATATATATATATATATATATATATATATATATATATATTTATACAATAGTTCTTAAAATGATTCAGAAGAAAGGAAACGAAAGATTCGGGGGAAAATTGCTTTTAAATTTTAGATTTTGATTTACGATCAATCCGTCCGTCCAAACTTGAATCCGAGTACGGCACTGTGTTCCTAGCAATGCAGGCTACTACAGGACGTAAGTTTTACTAGGTTTTGACATGTTTTTAAATTATGATGTTGTTAGAATTGAATACACGTCATGTATGTTGTTCTTGACATGTTAGACAGAGTAGAATCGAAGTCAGATTAAGAAACGGACTGATTATGGAATTTTTATGAATTTCAGAATGAAATTGACTAGAATTGATGTCAGATTTATATGGTGGTTGATTGTAAATTATTTGAATTTGTAGATATTGGTTTGGTATCACCGGTATCGCAGGATTGTACTATTGTACCGCCAGAATTCGATAAAACAGAGATATCGTGATTTGATTAGAATATTGATACAGTATATTGATATTGTCAATGCTAGATTGGACAGTGACAGACTTTGAATCAAGACTTCGATTGTATCCGAACGACAGCAAGAAAGGTATAAATAGAGGTTGGTTCGAGATTGCACAACTCGAGTTAGGTTTGACTTGAGTTTCCCAAAATCACATACTTTATTTTATTGCATTGATATTTGCAGATTATTAGATTGATATGTTTAGTCTATTGAATTATAGCAGAGCCAGAGTTTGAGTTTAGGGCAGATCAGCCTAGCTAGGGCAGAACCACCGAGTCTTTGTCAGAACCGCGAAGAATCTAGACTTACGGTGTATCGATGAGCTTAGATGTAGATCGACGTCTATTGTAGACATTCGATACAGCATACCAAAGTCTAAATTAGATCGGGATCCCTAGATTAGAGATAAGATAAGATCAGATCACGAGTCATTGATTCATGTAGTCAGATTAGATACATGTTTTGATGTTTGTTTATGCTTTTATATATGTTTTATATGATTGCATGATACATTGTTTATACTGGGATATTTATATCTCACCGGAGTTATCCGGCTGTTGTCTTGTCTGTATGTGTGCATGACAACAGGTGGGACATGTTCAGGGTCACAGAGGTGAAGAAAGATCGAGTAGAGTGGAGACTACGGACTTGGACTAGAGATAGGGTTTAAACACTTGATAGTTAGTTGTTGAACCTGAGATGTGTATGATTGTATATTGTATCAGATTTATACTTTTATAATAATATGTATAGGAGTTTGATTCCATTACCTTCCGTATTTAAAAAAAAAAATTAGACCCTGTTTATTATAATTGATTAAATTAGTCCCATAACGATTAAGAAGATGATTAGCGTCCGGGTCGCCACAACAGGTGGTATCAGAGCGATAGATCCTTTAGATTGAGATAGAAGAGGCTAGTGAGCGGGGTAGATCGAGGTTTTCTTTCCTGCTTTTGAATGCTAGCATGTCTTACTGCTTTAATACATGTTACTTCTTTATCTGTTTTGATATAGTAATATGTTTTATTGAGACTGGATCAGCACCGATTCTAGATCAGCAGTAAGATGATCAGATGAGGATTGAAATAGAATTGGGGTATTTGTTACTAATCTATTTGATTATCAGATATGCCTCCGAGACGAGTACCAGAACAGAGAAGTACATCAAATCCTCCAATGGATGTCACCCCGACTCCAATGGAAATATTACTGAAACGATTTCAATCATTTCATCCGCCAACCTTGAAAGGAACAGAGAACGTTGTGGAATGCGAGAGTTGGGTTGATGATATAAAGATGTTGTTCGAATCCTTGGAGTATACAGATGAGAGGAGAGTGAAATTAATTGGACACCAGTTACACGATGCTGCAAAGGACTGGTGGATTACGAGAAAGAGAGCCATGGAGCATAGAGGTACGACTATTATTACCTGGAATATATTTATAACTGAATTTTATCAACGATTCTTTCCAGTGTCGTATCGAAAAGACAAGGGGACGGAATTTGCCAATTTAAAGCAAGGACAGATGAACATAGAAGAGTACGTGTCAAAGTTCTCTACCTTGCTGAAATTTGCTCCACATGTGGCTGACAGCGAGGAAGCTACTGCTGACCTGTTCATCAATGGCCTGAACCCCGATATTTTCACATTGGTGAACACAGGGCGACCGAATAATTTTACTGACGCCCTGAACAGAGCTAAGGGAGCAGAAGCCGGTCTGATGAGACAGAAAGGGGCTTCATTTGTGCCTCCAGCACCGAGACCACAGCAACCACCTCCCAGATTTGATAGTGGCAGCAGCAGTGGAGGGAAGAAGGAATTTTTGAAAGCCAGAGGAAAGCAATTCAAGAAATCTGGCAGCAGTTCTTCCAGCTCCGGTGGTTGCAGACAGAGCCAGAGTTACACTGGAGTTTATTGTAGGACTTGCGGAGGCAGACATGCAACCGAACAATGCCAGAGAGTGACTGGTAGTTGCAACATCTGCAAACAACCAGGACATTTTGCTAAAGTGTGTCCACAGAGAGGTTCTCAAAGATCTCAAGGAGCCAAGTCATCGGGATCAGCGGTACAGACTGAGAGACGATGAGCTGCTGTTCACACATTCCAGCAAGCGCCAGCTCAGTCACAGCAGAGGCCAGGAGGTAGCCAGACTGTTAGCCAGCCTCCTAGACAGCAGGCCAGGGTATTTGCTTTGACAGAGGAGCAAGCTCAGGAAGCACCAGATGACGTTGTGACAGGTAACTGTTCTTTATGTGGCTACTCTGCTTACGTATTGATTGATACCGGTGCTTCATATACATTTATTTCTGAACGATTTGTATTAAGTCATGCATTGCCTGTAGAGTCTTTAACTACTGTAGTGTCTGTCTCTTCGCCTTTGGGGATAGGTTTGACATCCGTAAACTCTGTTAAGAATTGTGTACTACAGTATGACAGGCATGAGATTGAATTAGATTGCATCATACTTGGGTTGTTCGATTTCGATTGTATTATCGGTATTGATATGATGACCAAGTACAGAGCGACAGTTGATTGTTTCCACAAGATAGTGAGATTCAGACCAGATATGGCTGAAGAGTGGAAATTCTACGGTAAGGGTTCTAAATCGAGAATTCCTTTAATATCCGTATTAACTATGACTCGATTGTTACAGAAAGGAGCAGAGGGGTTCCTTGTATATTCAGTAGATTTACTGAAGTCGAGTCCAGCATTGGCTGATTTGCCAGTAGTACGTGAGTTTGCTGACGTCTTCCCAGATGAGATCCCGGGATTACCTCCAGTCCGAGAGATAGACTTCAGCATTGAAATGATGTCAGGTACAGTGCCGATTTCTAGAGCTCCGTACAGAATGGCACCAGTTGAATTGAAAGAATTGAAGAATCAGCGGGAAGACTTACTGGCCAAGGGGTACATCAGACTGAGTGTTTCTTCTTCGGGTGCTACCGTACTGTTTGTAAAAAAGAAAGACGGTTCGATGAGACT
The DNA here is from genome assembly GCF_022965805.1 of Primulina eburnea. NCBI lineage: Eukaryota > Viridiplantae > Streptophyta > Magnoliopsida > Lamiales > Gesneriaceae > Primulina > Primulina eburnea. The sequence goes on from NC_133108.1 coordinate 35,553,144, forward strand.
CTGCATCGACTATCGACAACTGAACAAGGCAACGATAAAGAATAAATATCCTTTGCCTCGTAGTGATGATTTATTCGATCAGTTGCATGGTTCTTCCGTATATTCCAAAATTGATTTAAGATCGGGATATCATCAACTGAGAGTCAGAGATTAATGATATCTCAAAGACAGCATTCAGAATCAGGTATGGTCATTATGAATTTATAGTCATGCCATTTGGTTTGACGAATGCTCCAGCCGTGTTTATGGGATTGATGAACCGTATATTCCAGAAATATCTCGATGATTTTGTGATTATTTTCATCGATGATATTTTGATTTACTCAAAGAATATGAGTGAGCATGCTGAGCATTTAAGAACGGTGTTGCGAATTTTAAGGGTTGAAAACTTATATGTTAAACTGTCGAAATGCGAGTTTTGGTTGAGACAGGTAGTATTTCTGGGGCATATTATATCCGGAGACGGGATATCAGTGGATCCCAGTAAAGTGGAAGCTGTGATTTCTTGGCCAAGACCAACGTTAGTGCCCGAAATTCGTAGTTTTATGGGTTTAGCGGGATATTACCGTCGTTTCATTAAAGATTTCTCGAGTATAGCTAAACCAATTACTCAGCTGACTCAGAAGAATGCTCCATTTGTTTGGTTTGAAGAATGCGAGAGCAGTTTTCTGGAGTTAAAGAAGAGATTGACCAGTGCCCCGGTGTTGAGTATCCCATCCGGTACTGGTGATTTTGTGGTTTATTGCGACGCTTCTCACATAGGGTTGGGATGTTTTCTGATGCAGCGAGGAAATGTTATTGCTTATGCCTCAAGACAGCTTAAACCACATGAGACCCGTTAACGAATTCATGACCTAGAATTGGCAGCCATTGTCTTTGCATTAAAGATATGGCGACATTACCTTTACGGGGAGAAGTTTGAGATATATTCTGATCATAAGAGTTTAAAACATATGTTTTCACAATCTGAATTGAATATGAGACAGCGAAGATGGCTGGATTTGCTTAAAGACTTTGATTGTGAAATCAAATACTATCTAGGAAAGTCTAATGCAGTACCTGATGCACTAAGTCGAAAGGTATGTTATGTATCCTTGTCGACGATCGGTGTTTCAAATTTGATAGAAGACTGCTGTTTGTCTGGATTAGAATTTGAAAAAGATTATAAACCGTTGAGACTTTATACAGTACAAGTAGAACCATAGCTGATTTTAAGAATTAAGGCAGATCAGAAAGTTGATCAGAATGTACAAAAATCAGTATCGATAGTCAGAACAGGACATCAATTGGAGTATCAGGTACATGATAACGTCTCGTATGTGAATAATCGTCTAGTGGTGAAAAATGTTTCAGATTTGAGACGACAGATATTGTCAGAAGCGCACAAAAGTCGATTCAGTATTCATCTTGGTGGCAGAAAGATGGATAATGATTTGAAAAGACAGTTCTGGTGGAAACAAATGAAGACTGACATTGCCGAATTTGTTTCCAAATGTCTGAATTGCCAACAAGTAAAAGCAGAAAGAAAGAAACCAGGAGGGTTATTACAGATTTTGTCCATTCCTGAATGGAAATGAGATCACATTTCCATGGATTTTGTGACGCAATTGCCGCATTCCTCCAAAGGTTGTGATGCGATTTGGGTCGTGATTGATAGATTGACCAAATCCGCATGCTTTATTCCGTACAAGATGACGTACAGATTTGACCAGATGGCAGATATTTATGTCAGAGAAGTGGTCAGATTACATGGAGTGCCGAAGTCAATTGTATCAGACAGTGATCCTCGATTTACTTCGCACTTCTGGCAGAGTTTGCAGCAGGCTCTCGGTACGAAGTTATATCTGAGTACCGCATATCATCCAGAGACCGACGGACAGTCAGAGCGGACTATCCAGACACTGGAGGATATGCTGAGAGCAGTAGTGCTTGATTTCAGCACTAATTGGCAAGATGCATTGCCTCTTTGTGAGTTTTCGTACAACAACAGCTATCAGACGAGTATTGAGATGGCACTATTCGAAGCTTTGTACGGAAAGAAGTGTCGATTCCCTCTTTATTGGGATGATATTTCTGCAGTGCTTGAGATTGGACCTGACATGATCAGAGATATGACAGAAAAAGTGAAGCTAATTCGAAAGAAAATGAAGGCAACACAAGATGGACATGCCAAATATGCCAATGTTTGACGTAGACCGTTGGTATTTGAAGCAGGAGACCGAGTATTTTTGAAGATTTCACCTTTCAGAGGAGTTGTCCGATTTGGCAAGAAAGGGAAACTGTCTCCACGATACATTGGGCCTTATGAAATTCTCGAGAAGATAGGAGATCGTGTCTATCGACTCGCTTTACCGCCTTCATTATCTGGGATACATGATGTTTCTCATGTATCGTTATTAAGGAAATACCTTCCTGATGCTTCACATGCTATTCAACCAGACGAGGGCGAACTGGATGAGACGTTGAGCTATGTTGAAAAACCGATTCAAATTATTGATCGTAAAGAAAAACAGCTCAGAACAAAAACTATTCCACTTGTAAAAGTTCAATGGACTCGTCATGGCACTGAAGAAGCCACCTGGGAGACTGAATCAGATATGAGACAAGAGTTCCCAGAATTATTTCGATAATGTAAATTTCTTATACAGTTTTTGTATATATACTCCTTATTGATACGATTGATTACCTGAGATTTCAGGGACGAAATCGTATCTTGGGGGGGGGGGGTGGGGGAGAAATTTAATCCCCAAGATTTTATATCGTGTTAAATTACGATTATTAATTTTTAATCGAAACGATTATGAAAGGGCTAACTGAGACACGAAATAAGATCGCGTGCGAAAATTTATGTGCAAAGACAGTAGCATCGGCGCACATGCGCGACTATATGCGCGCACATGCGTGAGAGGTCCAGAAATGTTGGCGCACATGCGCGACTTGGATTCGCGCACATGCGCGAGACAACCCGAGAGTTGCCAATTTTGAGCAAAGGCCTCGCGCATATGCGCCGAGTAGGGCGCGCATATGCGCTAGTCACCGTGAAGACACACGCCGAGACTTAAGGTCTCGCGCATATGCGCCGGTTGATGTCGCGCATATGCGCGAGACGTGCTGCTCAAGGAGATGTGCCACCTAGCTTGACATGCAACGCGTATATATATATATATATATTTATATATATATATATATATATAAAATTGTTCTTAAAATGATTCAGAAGAAAGGAAACGAAAGATTCGGGGGAAAATTGCTTTTAAATTTTAGATTTTGATTTACGATCAATCCGTCCGTCCAAACTTGAATCCGAGTACGGAACTGTGTTCCTAGCAACGCAGGCTACTACAGGACGTAATTTTTACTACGTTTTGACATGTTTTGAAATTATGATGTTGTTAGAAATGAATACACGTCATGTATGTTGTTCTTGACATGTTAGACAGCGTAGAATCGAAGTCAGATTAAGAAACAGACTGATTATGGAATTGTTATGAATTTCAGAATAAAATTGACTAGAATTGATGTTAGATTTGTATGGTGGTTGATTGTAAATTATTGGAATTAGTAGATATTGGTTTGGTATCACCGGTATCGCAGGATTGTACTATTGTACGGCCAGAATTCGATAAAACAGAGATATCGTGATTTGATTAGTATATTGATACAGTATATTGATATTGTCAATGCCAGATTGGACAGTGACAGACTTTGAATCAAGACTTTGATTGTATCAGAACGACATCAAGAAAGGTATAAATAAATGTTGATTCGGGATTGCACAACTCGAGTTAGGTTTGACTCGAGTTTCCCAAAATCGCATACTTTATTTTATTGCATTGATATTTGCAGATTATCAGATTGATATGTTTAGTCTATTGAATTATAGCAGAGCCAGAGTTTGAGTCTAGGGTAGATCAGCCTAGCTAGGGCAGAACCGCCGAGTTTTGTCAGAACCGCGAAGACTCTAGACTTACGGTGTATCGATGAGCTTAGATGTAGATCGACGTCTATTTTAGACATTCGATACAGCATACCAAAGTCCAAATTAGATCGGGATCCCTAGATTGGAGATAAGATAAGATCAGATCACGAGTCATTGATTCATGTAGTCAGATTAGATACATGTTTTGATGTTTGTTTATGCTTTTATATATGTTTTATATGATTGCATGATACATTGTTTATACTGGGATATTTATATCTCACCAGAGTTATCCGGCTGTTGTCTTGTCTGTATGTGTGCATGGCAACAGGTGAGACAGGTTCAGGGTCACAGAGGTGAAGAAAGATCGAGTAGAGTGGAGACTACGGACTTGGACTAGAGATAAGGTTTAAACACTTGATAGTTAGTTGTTGAACCTGAGATGTGTATGATTGTATATTGTATCAGATTTATACTTTTATACTGATATGTATAGGAGTTTGATTCCATTACCTTCCGTATTTTAAAAAAAAAATTAGACCCTGTTTATTATAATTGATTAAATTAGTCCCAATAACGATTAAGAAAATGATTAGCGCCCGGGTCCCCACAGTTATAATGTAATAAAGTTAAATACTTAATTTAATTTAATAGATACATAATTTTAAAAACTCGAATGAACAAAAATACCTAATTTTTGAAACCTTAGAGTCTAAAATTACCTTCTACAATTCGAAATATAACTTAAGGTTAATAGACCGAGTGCTATGAAGCCTAGAACAAGAGTTGTCCCACGAATTCTGGCGAAAACGAGCGACGGTCTCCAATGAGTTTTTCGGGAGTCGCGAAAGTGCTATGAAGCCTAGATCAAGAGTTGTCCCACGAATTCTGGCGAAAACGAGCGACAGTCTCCAATGATTTTATCGGGAGTCGCGAATTTTCCTACAAAAATGGTATGAATGGAAAGTTGACGTCGATGGCTTTCCGAATATGTATTTAATTTAATTTTTGGACAATCAGAACAGCACAGTCGATGGACAAAGCTTCGAAATTGGTTGAAACTTTTGAAGACAACTGCAATCAGGGAGAGAGGAGATATTAGGATAGATTTAATATTATATTTTTTTTATAATTTAACTTAATCAAATCGGCTCGGATTGGATATTTGGGCTGGACTCTCACATATAAAATGGAGCTCAACATGATATTTCAATGGAAAATGAGTTACTTTCGTCAACTCATCTATCCTAACTAAGAGATGGGATGAGAGGGGAAAAAAAATTAAGTACTCGGGTGGTATACAAACTGAATTAAACCAAAGACGAACCAACCATCTCCCAAACATAAATATTGAGCTAAAATTTGAAAAAAATATATATCAAACTTTTAGAGAAAATATAGATCATGATGACGCACAAAATGCACACATATCACTGTCAAATCATGAACAAAAAACTTCTAAAAAAGAAAAAATATATATTATCATATTTTCTTTGGGGTTTTTATTAAAAATAATTTAAATTTTAAAATTTTTTTCAAAAATACTTTAAAAAAAAAATATGTTTCAAAACTACCTCAATCCGCTGATGAGAAGAGCGGACGCTGCCTACGTGTAGGAGCGTCCGCGCTTTGTAAGCGCGGACGCTGCTCCACGTAGGAGCGTCCGCGCTTACCAAGCGCGGACGCTCCTACGTGAAGCGTCCCCTCTTCTCTCATGCCACTTGGCCCTTATTGATTGGTCCAAGCATTATGAGTGTCGATTCTTATCTTCTTCCTCATCCTCTTTTTTCCTCCATTTATCTTCCTCTGTCGTGCTCTCGTTTATCATTTCATTTCCTACGCACAATAATTTTTGAAGAAGTTGAGAAGATCTACAGCGTTTTTCAAAAATGGCAGATAATAGAAATCCAGAAGATCTTAGTGTCCTATATTTACAGGCGACCCATATTTCATCAAGCGTATCTTCATTAACCGTTGATGATATTGTCAAAGTGAAAAGGTCAGACAATTTGATTTGGAAGTTATATACCGATAATTACTTACACAGGCGTGTATTGTCATATTTAAATTATATGGGTTTTTATGGAGTTTTAGAATGTGGCTCGCAAGTTATTGATAATCATTTGATTACTGCGCTTGTTGAACGTTGGAGACGTGAGACACACACGTTTCACTTTACATGTGGTGAAGCAACAGTTACATTACAAGATTTTTCAATAATTTGGGGACTGACAATTGATGGTGAAGCAGTAACCGGAGTAGACGTATCGCATAAAGTTGAGGAATGGCAACACATATGTTTGGATATGTTGGGATTTTTGCCAGCATCAAAATATTTGAAAGGTGGTCATCTGTCTATGACAGCACTACATGATCATTGTATATCTAACCCTGTCAATGATGAAACTTCAGAGGTAGATGTTGTGAAATTTACTCGTTGTGTTGCGTTAATGATTATTGGAGGAATAATGTTCCCTGATTATCAAGGAGGGTCAGCTAGACTAATTTTTTTGCAACTGTTACGAGATCTTGATAACGTGAAGTCTTATAGTTGGGGTAGTGCAGTTTTGGCATTTCTATATCGTGAGTTGTGCAACGCGACACGTGTAGAGATGTCTACAATGGCTGGACCTTTATATATCCTGCAGGTATCATTAATGTGATGTGATTATTTAACACGATATTTTGTTTAAATTTGTTAAATTTTTTTATTATTATTACACGCAGATTTGGGCATGGAGCAGGATTAAATGTGTTAATCCCGATCGAGATGGGTTAACATTAGTTGTACCTCCCGTTGATCTGGATGCTTTAATTCCAGTTTCTCCATATGGTGCACGGTAATATGTAAAAATTATTTTTGTAAATATCATATTTATCTTGTATATTTTCTTGATATATAATTTTTTTTTGTAACTGTAGGTGGACGTATGAGTTTAGTTACACACATTCGCCAACACATTCTGTAAGAATTATAAGGGAATCGCTAGATCGTATGAATAATAATGAGGTATTATAAAATTTTAATACGTAATAGTGATTAGCCGAAAACTATTTAGTTTTTGTTGATGAAATTAATATTCAATTTTAATAATTTTTTTGCAGTTTAATTGGAGCGTATACAAGAAAAATGACATAGATGTGAAGACCATTATTGATTCATACGACAACAAAATATGGCAATGTGTTTGTCCCCTTATTTGCTTTGACATTGTGGAGATGCATCGTCCTAATCGGGTAATGCGACAATTTCGAAGGCGGCAATCAATTCTAGGGTCTGCCGTCGACAATGACGATATGCATAATATCACGAAAATAGGACATCGCAACACCAAATGGAGAGATTATCATAGGAATTCAATTGAGTTGTGGAATAATAGGCTGAGACATGTTTGTAAAGGGGTGCTATACGGGCGAACGACGCAAACTGATGAAGATTACTTTGAATGGTACAATCGAATAACTGTGCGCACGATCTCACCTGCAGTTACTGCCGTTGGTTTTCAACCACAACCGTACAATACTTTTGTTGGAGAATTTAATGTTCAACAAAATTTTAGTACGCCTTCTCCGTTTTCACATCAGTCTTCATTTGGAGGGAGAGTTGACATGGTTGGGCAACCAAGTGGGTTTGCAGGAGGCTCTACGATTTTTACTTTAGCTGAAATGAATATTGCAGGAACCTCTAATACTCAGCATGATTTTTTCGGTGATTCAGGGTATGGTGACTTTCGTCCGTTTGGTCAGACAGATTTTCAGACTCCTTATTGGTCGAACACACAAAGTTTCACGAATTTGCTTAACGTCGGACATCAGCATGTTGTGAATGATACTCGACCGCAGAGGAATGTTATATCCCCTATCACTTATCCAGATTATTCAAATGAAGGAATTCCTGAAAATATAGGATTGCGTAGAGGGACGAGAAGACGCAATCCACCTGACTGTGGAACAGGGAGCCATTTGTATCATTTTAATTATGACGATGATTCTGCTAATTAATTGTGACTATAAAATTTCAATTGTTGTACAGTTTGCGTTGTTGCACCGTGTGAATTTTATGATTTCATAAGTATAGTGTTATTTACCTGATTGTAAATTTTTTAATTTCATCAGTATCAGATTAATATAAGTGCAGGAAACAAAACACAAGTAAAAAAAACTGAAATAAAAAATATAAACAAACACGTTCCAATTTCTTTTACATCTTACACACCTGAAATGAAGAAGATACACAATCGAAAAATAAGATGAAAAAACATAATTGACTTCCATATCCTCGACTTTGTTGTTCTTCTTTTGAACCTGTTGATATGCGTTAAGATCACATACCTCATTCATCCTCATCATTATCTGGTGGTGGCACTCCCGATGCATTCCCCTGTGGCTGATAGTCATACTGAAAATTGAACGGAGAAATGAACGGCGGAGGTGGAGGAATGGTCCCTGGGTCAACACCTCTATGGGCCATCATTGTATGCATCATGGACTCCAAATATGATATATGTTCATTGTGGTTCAAGTTAACTCGTTCCTGGTGTGCCATGAAGGCAAGAGTTTCATCTACTTTCTCGTTTAGGGACCGTCTGTGGGGTTGTTGGCGACGCGGGACGGCGGTGCTCGATCCACCTGTATCGCCCTCATCCGTCCTGAATTCTAAACGTCGTTTAGCATACTTACGCTGCCAGTCCTGGATACAAATGGGCTTCATTGGTTGCAGCCACTCTTCATCATCACGGAACACAACGCCTGCCATCGCACACAACTCTGATATGAGACATGGAAAGAAAAGACCGATATGTCTATTATTAACGCTTATCAAAATTTGAGAATTGATAAGCTTTCCCACATTGATTGGGTAACCCTGAGATATAGCATATAGCACCACGGCTCGCTCTTTTTGAACTTCACTTTTGTGTGACACCGGCATCATTCTCCTTGCCAAAAACAAATACCAAAGAGCATTATCGGCCTTCAGATATTTTTCATCAAAACAACTCGGTGATCCCCCTACTGGTTTCCAGATCGCCCCTGGATGACACAGGGTGTCGATTATCACAGTATAATCAGGGTTAGCAACCAAAGTCTGGAAGGCGGAATCGTCGACCTCGGGCGTTTCTAAAAAAGCATTGATTATATCAGAATCAAATGACACAATTTTACCCCGAACAAAAGCTTTGGCATCTGTCCTCTCACCCGCATTTGCGTAAAATTCTCGCACGATCGAGACCACCGCCGCTCTCGGTTGAGCTCCAAATTTTTCCCAGCTGCGCCTATCCAAATCCACAAGAGGCCCAACGTATCGATCCTCCCTTTGTCTACGAAATCCCCGCTCGGTAATCGGGTTTCTATTGATTTTGGCATGTTCATACCGAGCCTGCGCCGCATCACTAACAAATCGAGTTCTATCAAACGAAGAAGAATACCCGAGATTACCTTTCACCTTCTTGGGAGCCATTGTTTGATAATTAGATGAGGATAATTGAATGATATTTGGAGAGTTGTAGGAATTTTGGTAAGGAGATAAGGAAAAGGGGTGGAGGGAAGAGAATTGAGAGAGAATTGAGAGAGATTTGGATATGAGATAAAGAGATAGAGAAAGGAGTGGAGGAAATATAAAGGAAAGGGAAAGAGAGGGGCGTTGATGTGTGGAGGCAGAAATGCTCGCGCTCGAGCGGTAAATAGTTACCGCTCGAGCGCGAGCTGTGCGCTGGAATTCTTTCCAGCGCACGTAACGCGCCCGAGCGGTAACTTGTTACCGCTCGGGCGCGAGGGGCTCTGGAAAATTTCCAGAGCCCCCCGCGCTCGTGCGGTAACAAGTTACCGAAAGAGCGCGAGCTGTGCGCTGGAATTCTTTCCAGCGCACGTAACGCGCCCGAGCGGTAACTTGTTACCGCTCGGGCGCGAGGGGCTCTGGAAAATTTCCAGAGCCCCCCGCGCTCGTGCGGTAACAAGTTACCGCACGAGCGCGAGTTGTGCGCTGGAAAGAATTCCAACAGAAGCAGTTTGATCACGTACATCATATTTGGCAACACGATGTTCACTAGATTTTCTCGCCCACTTGTCATACTTCCGGAATGCATAATCTGACCACATCTGATTTTCCTGAACCATTCGAGCACCTCTAGTCACACGTTCAGTAAAATATTGTACGCACCTCTGAAGTGTCAAGTGTACTATGGCAGATATAGGAAGTCTACGAGCACCCTTCAACACACTATTTAAACACTCCGACATATTGGTTGTCATCACCCCACGACGCCAACCACCATCATGTGCCAAACTCCATTTTTCTTTCTCAATTCCAGCCAAATATCGGTGCGCCAAAATGTTTTTTTGTTTGATTGCCTCCATGATTGATTCAAACTTACAAATTTGATTCTGTGTGCCTGCCGCCCAGCATAAATCTTTCAGATGCACGTCTTTAAATTTAGCGTTGAAGTTTGAACACACATGTCTCAAAAAAAACCGATGCACACTGTGTGGAGGTTGAAAATATGGTAGATCTGCAGTTGCGCGCACGATTCCCTTATGTCTATCAGAAATAAGACACACGCCATTTTCACCACGAACAACATGTCTTCCGAGATTCTCCAGGAACCATTTCCAAGAATCTGTTGTTTCTTCATCCACAACAGCAAATGCTAGCGGTAGAACCTGATTGTTCGCATCCAGAGTGACACCGATCAACATTTTGTGCTTGTATTTGGTATACAAGTGTGTACCATCAACACTAATTATTTTCCGACAATGCCGAAACCCATCAACACACGGCCTAAATGCCCAGAAAACATAGTTCAGTGTCTTACTCATTTCATTGTTGGCTCTGAGATGCTTCCACTCCACAACTGTTCCCAGATTGTATTTGGACAAAGCACACATATATTTTGGAAGTAATTGAACCGAGCTCTCCCATGTACCATAAGCAATTTCCATAGCACGTTTCAAACTTCGCCATGCCTTCAGGTACGAGATTTGATAACCATATTTATCTTTCACATTTTCAATGATGTACTTAATCTCGTACGAAGGATCACAACGAACAACTCCCAATAGCGTATGTGCCACCATCTCACTGCTCAAGTTCTTATGGTCTATACCAACAGACGTAGATATACATGTGTGAGGCCCGCCATATTTTGTTATTTTCCAATAACCTGTCTTGGCCTTCAATGAAGCGCGCAGTCCCCATCGACAAATGACCGTAGAAGAATTATTTTTACAACGTAACTTCAACAAACTGCGTGTGCTATCCTCGACACGGTACTCACGCCTGACAACTCTGACAGAATAATCCTTCACAGATGCAATAAGATCATTCTTATCTTTAAATAACATGTTGACGCGTAATTCACCTCTATCCGGATTGTAATAGCTTGATTGCTCTCCACAAGGAACATCGACAGAATCAGGATGCTCTTCCTCAAAAAATTTATTGAAAAATGATGGTATTTCAGAAGTGTTTGACAGAAATGGTACGGTCTGCCTCTGCAATGTGTCACGTGGTGGTTGTCGAGATGATGTCCCCTCATCAGGATTCGTAAAAATATTCACTTCATCATCAACATTCGCATCGTCTTCTTCAGACTCGCTGTATGATATATCGGGTTCAGAATCAGTCCTCCAAATATAATCATTATTGGCCTCATCCGGACAACGAGCACTCGTATCTAATGTTGGATTCGGCCAATATGGAACATTATTTTGTTCCGACGAGACATTTATAAATTGATCCCAAGGCCCACTTACATCATCGAAACTCATATTACCGAGTCCTTCAGTAACCTGTGGAACATAAGATTCTTGCTCCTGGAAACCACCATATGTAGACGTACCGGGTTGGTTACAAAAACCTGAATCGGATGCATGTGGAACGTACGATTCAGGATCATCAAATACAACATTATTCTCAATTGAATTTGCTTCCACGTACAGATGAAAAACATGCATATTGTCACATTGCATTATAAACTGTAAAACATCGTCATCAACGAGATTGACTTGAATTTCATGCCAAGATGCTCTCTCCATGAATGAATACTTGGTTGACATCTTCAAAACAAAATTCGCTGGATCGATTGCTAACATTTTATGCACAACTTCAACTAAATCCATCAAATTAATGGATCGTGATACTCGTATCGGTCTAACAAATGGAATGCTATATTCAATCGATTCATGATTGCTAACTACATGACCACCAAAATATAAGAGTACGTCGATGTTAGACATTTTTCACTGAGATTGGAGAAAAATTCAAAGAGAAGTGAGGGAAAATTTATGAGAATTGTTAACTGATTCAATCGAAAATTTTTCAATTATATAAGACTCGTTTCTCTATTATTGGTCTTCACGTGAAATTTTCAGAGTCTTGTTTTCTCAACTTTCACGTGAATTGTTCGGGAATCGTTCGTACATTATGTTCGTTCGTACGTAATAAAGACATAAGAATGGGTCAAGACGAAACGATTGGTGTAGAAAATCGATAAAATTGTAAACAAAAAAAAATATAATACACCAAGCGCGGACGCTGCTCTACGTTGGAGCGTCCGCTGATGACAAGCGCGGACGCTCCTAATCGTAGGCAGCGTCCGCTCTTCTCATTAGCGGATTGAGGTAGTTTTGATACATATTTTTTTTAAAGTATTTTTGAAAAAAAATTTAAAATTTAAATTATTTTTAATAAAAACCCATTTTCTTTGTAATAAATCGGCCAATCAAACTTCGGGTTTTTTTTAAAAATAATTCAAATTTTAAAATTAATTTCAAAAGTAATTTAAAAAAAAAACGTTTTCAAAAATACCCTAATCCGCGCTTACGAAGCGCGGACGCTGCCCACGTGGAGCAGCGTCCGTGCTTCGTAAGCGCGGAGCGCGGACACTGCAAACGTGCTTATTGGTAATTGCGACGGAATTTAGCGACGGAATATATAATACAGCCGTCGCTACAATTAATTTAGCGACGGTTGTAAAGACCATCGCTAAAATTGAATCAGCGACGGTTTAACAACCGTTGCTACTTTTAGCGACGGAAAAACCGTCGCTCAAATCCGTCGCTGCGAAAAATCGTTTTTGTTGTAATGAAGACATTAAATAAAAACAGAAAAAAATTCATCACGAAATAAGTTTTTTCATAAACCTCTACTATTCAACCTGGTTTTGCAGTGAGTCAGGGATGACTGACACCTTATAAAATTTATTGACATTATTTTGTAATACACATAATAAATATTAATTAAATAACTTTTCTGATTTTTACATAATTTACTTATGATTGTGTTTTATTTTTTATTTCAGAATAATAGTCTTTTGTGTACATTATAAAGAGATTTTGTAAATAAAATCACAACCCATTTGGATAAAGATACTGATGAAACAATTATGGTTATCATTCAAATGTATCAAACACGTTGTGAATATGGATTTAGACGAAATTACTGATTTTTTTCAAAAAAATATTTATCATTAATTTTATTGAATGTGATTTAAAAATACATTTCTATCACATATTAAAAAATAATAATATATAGTTTTTCGAAAATTTAAGAACTAAATATATATTAAGGTTGGTGGTCGACATCAATACACTAAACACGATATGCATCATGTCATTGCTTTAAGCTAACACAATCTTAAATTTTGAGATATGATAGTGATTAACAGCCAAAAAAATTAACCTAAATGCGTTGTATTTAAGAAAGTTTTTTAAAATTAGCGAAAAATAGTTTTATTTTATATTTTTTTTTTCAATTTAAATATTTTTTCATTTTCACTAATTTTTAATAATATTATCTAGCGGATAACATGCTGTTAATAAGAATTAGCAACGGTAAAGTCCGTCGCGAAACGGAGCGACGGTTTTTTAAACCGTCCCTGATTCAATTTGAGCGACGGTTGTTTAAAACCGTCGCTAAATGATTTTAGCGACGGTTTTGTTATACAGTCCGTCGCTAACTTCCGTCGCAATAACCATCCGCGCTTCGTAAGCACGGACGCTGCTCCACGTTTGCAGGGTCCGCGCTTACGAAGCACGGACGCTGCTCCACGTGAGCAGCGTCCGCACTTCGTAAGCGCGGATTAGGGTATTTCTGAAAACGTTTTTTTTTTTAAATTACTTTTGAAATTAATTTTAAAATTTGAATTATTTTTAAAAAAAACTCATCAAACTTCTAATATGCAAAAACTAAGCTCATTTATCAGATATGCACATAATTAACTTTAAATTACAAAACAAAAAATTACTCCGGGAGCAGAGAAAGAAGGCCTCCGTCGTTAGCCTACAAAAATCTCGTCGCCACCGCACAACAACCGATAATAGATCTCGTCGGTTGAGGACAGTGGTCGAATGAAAACACCGGCCGGAAAAAAAAAAATCGAACTAGGAAGAAGATACTGAGAGAGAGTGATGGTGAAGTGAAAAATAAGAGATTATTAATAAATGTAATTTTTAATCCTTAATATATTGGTTACTAATAAAAGGAGAGTTAAAAATTTAATTTTTTTTGACAAACTCTAATAAAGTCTCATTCATTGAATAAAGCTAGGCTTGTTTATCCATTTACCAAAATGCTGATATTAAAATCAACTATAACCACATATTAGGTAACTTAGTAAAGTAGAGTTATGTAAAACTCTCTCCTCAAGGTTTCTATGAGAAACACTTTGTGTGAGCCGCTTTCCTAACACTTGTAGGTCATGTCACCAAATTGAAATCCTTTTTCAATCTAAGTGCAAGGTTACTAAAATGAATCCTGATAACATGATAGCATAATACGAATGGTTGAGGAAATCAAAATTCAACATGATGACGATGAGCCAAAACTAACCCTCAATGATGAAGAAGTCCAAGTTGGGGTCCATTGGGCAAGACTCTGCTTGGTTGCACAGGTTCTTTCAACCAAATCAATTAACAGAGAGACATTTCGACATCATATGCCACATATTCTAAAATCAACCAGATGCGTGGAAATCGAATCTATGGGAGACAACATGTTTTTGATGGAAGTCAAGGCTATTGCGGATAGAATGCGTGCTCTCCATGATGGTCCGTGGCACTTATTCCGAGACCTAGTGGTTATCAAGGAAATTAATGGACTGGAAAACATAAGAGCACGGACTTTTGAGGAGATCTCAATATGGGTTCAATGTCATAATTTGCTGGTAGCTTTTATGAATTAACCGATCCTGGAACAGATTGGAAATCAAATAGATATTACTGAAGATATTGACGCTGGAGAGACGAGTACCTTCCTTGGAAGATATGCGAGGGTGAGGGTGAGGGTTTAGATCAATATCTCCAAGCCCCTGCAGAAATATGTGCGTGTGGGGATGAAAGAAGGAGCGGAATACTTTATCATCATATTGACCTATGTAAAACTACCAAACTTCTGCTATGCTTGCGGAAATATTGGGCATAGCTTACGTGAGTGCAACCAAGATGGAATTGACAACAAAATACTTCCCTCTAGACCCTGGATCCGAGCAACAACACAATTAGGAAGAAAGAAGGAGAGGACACCATCCCCATCGAAATCAGGCTCAACCAAGGAGAGCATGGGAAGGGGAAGAAAATCATCTTGAATGATCCAGAAAATGTTAAACATATGGAATCACATAACTCTCCTAGTAGCGGCGAGAGAAGTACAAAAACTCGACAAAACCATTCATCTACTGCAGATGTGCATGATAACATGATGTATGATAATATTCGAACCGCGATTAATAAAGATGGTGGATTGGAATAGACACCACATACCTCACACCAACATGCAAATAGTAACAAAGAAGCTAGAAGCGCAAACCGATCTCACTAGGTGGGACAAAGACTATCATAAAGAGAAGGGTGCAGATACAACACAGTTGGCAAAGAGTCCAATGCAGTGGAAGAGAAGAGCTATAAATGCAAAACAAGGAAATCTTGAGGACAATCAAGTGACCACTCACTATAACAGTTTAAAACAGGACAGAGAATTGGATATCAATATTGAAGATACTCTCAATCCAAACAAGAGAAACATGATTCAAAGACTCTCGTCCAGTACCTCTTCTCCATCTGCGGCGGCTGCGGTGCAGTCCCGCTGACAACAATGAGTTGCATCGTGTGGAATGCCCGGGAGCTTGGGAACCAACTGGCGTTCTGGGAATTAAAACGACTCATTACAGAAAAGTCTCCCGCCCTTCTATTCTTATGTGAAACACGCATGAAAGAGCACATGTGCACAAGATGAAAGAATTTGTTTGAGTATTCTGGTTGTTTTGTCGTTAACAGTGAAGGGAATGGAGGTGGATTAATACTAATGTGGAAAGATCCCTTTGAGGGTCAGAATCGAGTCTTATTCCAAAGGGCACATCGATTGTGAAGTGTTCGGATCCGAAAAGCATTAAAGATTCAACGGCTTCTATGGTAACCGGGATGCAAATCTCTGACATATCTCTTGGGAGCTGCTTCGTAAGTTATCAAATATACCTAAATTAGCACGAGTGTCTTTGTTGGTGGCGATTTCAATGAAATTTATTTTGATAGTGAAAAATATGGGGGAAACTTGAGATCGACGACACAAATCCAAGCTTTTAGAGACGTCTTGTCCGAATGCTCTTTACAAAGGTTTATAACCTTGAGTTCTACCATTCCGATCACAGACCAGTTCTGCTTGAGACAAAATCGATATAGGATTTACATCAAATAAGTACAAAATACCATAGCCATATATTTAGATTCCAGACATGTTGGCTAACTGAGGAACTATGAATGGAAGTGATAAAAAGGAGCTGGTCGAGCCTGCCTCTGGGAACTTGTATCCGTGACAGAATTGCATATTGTGCACGTGAGCTACAAACATGGGCTGGAAATCGATTCCGTGCTATTCCGCGGTTCATTAAGGAGAAGAGAAACATACTCAACAAACTAAAAAATAGCACCATGTGGCAGCAGGAATCAGGTAGGATAAAGATTTTGGAAGGGGAGTTAGAAACGCTATACTCTAAAGAAGAAATTTACTGGCACCAGTGAAGCGAAGCGAACTGGCTCCGATTGGGGGATCGAAATTCAAGATTATTTCATACAAAGGTGTCAGTCAATGAGAAAGACAACAAATTATATACGTGGTTTAATTTTGAACCATGGCGATTTTTGCGAGTAACCGACATGTATGACTGAAATTTTTCTTGAATACTTTAACACTTTGTTCACATCAAACTAGTCACTGATTGCATTAAGCCTTCGGTTACGGATAATATGAATAACTCACTATGTGCACCTTTTATGGCGCAAGAAATAAAGAGAGCTCTTTTTGACATGCATCCCTACAAATCCCCGGGTCGTGACGGTATGTCAATCTTATTTTATCAAAGATGCTGGAACATAGTTGGTAAATACATAATTGAGACATCACTCAAAATACTGAATGATGGTGCAGACTTGAAGGCCTTGAACTCTACTGTGGTTTCACTGATACAGAAAGTTCCCCAGCCAATGATGGTGAAAAAGTTTCGGCCCATTGGCCTGTGCAATGTGTGCTATAAAATAATAGCCAGAGCACTAACAAACCGCTTGAGACCGATCATGACAATTATAATAGGGAATCTCAGAGTGCGTTCGTGCTGGGCAGATTAATTTCAGACTACATTATAGTGGGCTTTGAATTAATCCAATGGTTAAGTAATTAGCGATCAGGGAAAAAAAGATTCGCCACTCTAAAACTTGATATGAGCAAAGCGTACGATCGCGTGGAATGGAACTTCATTGCACAAGTTATGCAAAAGATGGGTTTTTCACAACATTGGATTGGCTTGATTATGAATTGTATCACATCTGTCTCGTACTCTTTTAAAATAAATCAAGAGGTTGTGGGCCACTTAGAACTGCAATGAGGCATTCGCCAGGGTGATCTACTATCACTTTTCCTGTTTGTTCTATGAGCACACGGATTTTCAGAAATGCTCATTGTCTCTAAAAAACGGGGCAATATCCATGGAATCAAAATTGCTCCTTCGTGCCTATCAATAACCCATTTTTTCTTCGCAGATGATAGCCTAGTATTTTTTTGAGCCACAACGGAAGATTGCAAAGAGGTAAGCTGATGTCTAAAGTTGTATGAGTCAGCTTTTGGTTAACTAGTGAATTTTGAGAAGTCGGATTTATCCTTCAGTCCGAATACCAGGTCTGAAACAATTGATGTAATAAAGGCTAAGTTGACAATTCCAGTAGTGCAGGGCCATGAGGTATATCTAGGACTCTCGACCTTTTCTTTGCGAAGTAAAAGGGTTCAGTTTGGATACCTGACCCAACGGATAGACAAAAAGATCAAGCAGTGGTAAAATAAATTCTCTTCGGAGGGTGGCAAAGAGGTTCTTATTAAATAGGTACTCCAAGCTATACCGACATATGCAATGGCCTGCTTTCGTATTCCTCAAGCTATCTGTGAAGACATTGAAAAGATGTGTGATAATTTTTGGTGGGGAGTTGATAAAGGGAGAAAAGAATGCACTGGAAAAATTGGAATATGATGTGTAAACCAAAAATTCTAGATGGTATGGGGTTTCGCAAGATAGATATCTTCAGCAAGGCAGTTCTCGCAAAACAGGTATGGCGCATGATAACTAAACGGAGTGTTAATTTACATGAGTTCTCAAATCTAGATATTTCCGACATAGTGATGTAATGGAAGACAACCTGGGACATAACCTTTCCTACATATAGAGATCACTGTTGTGGAGCCGAGACTTATTACGGGAAGGACTCATATGGCGAGTTGGTAATGGAAACTCAATACGAATATTTGATGACAAATGGATACCTAAATTTCAAAATATCCTGGGATAGATTCTAAAAGATGCAAATGACCAATCCATGGTCCAATCCCTCATAATCCATAATCAATGGAACATGAGCCTCGTTAAGAAAAAAATTCTTGCCTTGTTGCCTCAGAGATTATCTCGATCCCTCTACCACCGAACGATAAACATGACTCGAGGTTCTGGCGCCTTTACAAGAAAGGGAAATATTCGGTGCATGAGTGGTACAGGTTGGGAATCGGGTTGCATACACCCCCGGAAAATCAATCGGAAGTTACGATGAAGTCATGGTGGAAATTTATATGGTTTCTCTCTTTGCTGCCAAAGGTACAAATTTTTTGGTGGAAAATATATCATGATGCTATTGCTACTTTTGGAATTTATTATCACATCATGTTCCGTTAAGGGTCTTTGCCCTTTTTTGTAAATTCGGGAGGGATACAACAAGCCACACTGTCTTTTCATGTGCCAAGAGCAAATCTTACTGGAAAGGAACTGATTTCTACAACGTCATTGATAGTATTAATTGCCATGATTCACGGGATATATGCTTTTGGTTGATGAATGAACTAGGGAGGCACAAGTTTGAGGAAATTGTTGTGTGTACATGAGCTCTATGGAAGGAAATGACTAGTTTGTTGCACACTAAGGAGGGAAGCACACATAATTAATAAATTGGGTGGTGCATTGACTTTCTAGGTGAATATCTAAGTATGAAATGCATGGAAAGGCTGACTTCAGACTCAACTATTGTAGAATCACGGACGAGATGGCTACCTCCTCCTATTGGATATCTTTTTCTGGATGTGGATGCTTCTTATAACACAAATATGAATGGATACACAATTGGTGGAGCTGTGAGAGAACACCAAGGAAAGCTGATATGCGCTTTTGGCCAGAAAATCAAGTAACCCTTATCGGTCACACATGGAGAATTGATAGCAATACATGAAGGACTAAATATTCTACGTGATAGAAATTATCAAGGAGTCTACGTTACGTCAGATTCTCTGTTTGTGGTCAGATCTCTATTTGTGGTGCAAGTAGTCACCAAACCATTTGAGGATTTTGGATATATGAGAACCATTACGACAGAGATAGGAGAGTTGATAAAGGGCCCAATGGTATCACATTTATACCACATTAAACGGTCGGCTAACATGGTGGTACATGTTCTGACAAAATTTTCTATTTCCTCTCTTACACTAATACATTGGGTATCGGGTGATTTTCCGTTCTGATTTGACAATCTTATGATTGATGACATCTGATTATTGATATACTAATATAAGTTTTCTCGTCGTAAAGTAAAATTATGTTACTATTTACTTTACAATTTACCTCTTTCAAAATGGACACTGAATTCTCACAAAAAAAAAAAAAAAGGAACCCTGAAACATAGACCACCCATTTTTTTTCCACCAGAACGGCAGATCGAAGACCTTTACAGCTCCGCCGTCTCCGCCTCCGGAAATGGAGAGCGGGAGCATTTTGGAAACGATCGGGCATGAAATCATCGGCGTTATGACTCCAGTCTCCGTCTGCATGTTCCTTGTCGTCCTCCTAGTCTACACCGTCTACAACCCATCAGCCACAACCTCCGCTGGGGCCTCCACTTTTCGCACCGCGGCCAATTTAGTCTACGTCGAGTCCCCTTCCGACTCCTCAGTTCAAAAACTTGAGGGCGCTATCCTAAACGCCGTCGTTTTCGTCCTCATCATCACCATCGTCACATTCCTTCTCGTTCTCCTCTTCTACTACCGGTTCACCAACTTTCTCGTGCACTACACGCGCTTCTCCGTCTTCATGATTTTCTCATCCATGGGCAGCTCCATATTGATTTCGATCATCCAGCGATTCAACATACCCGTTGACGCGGTCACTTTTTGCATTTTGCTGTTTAATTTTACGATTCTGGGCACGATTTCTGTTTTCTCAAATGGGGTTCCGATAATTGTGAAGCAGAGCAATTTGGTGGTGTTGGGTATCATTGTCGCCGCATGGTTCACCCGATTACCTGAATGGACTACTTGGGTTGTGTTGGTTGCATTAGCGTTATATGATTTAGTTGCAGTTTTAGTCCCGGGAGGACCATTGAAGTTGTTGGTGGAGTTAGCCTCGAGTAGGGACGAGGAGTTGCCAGCATTGGTATATGAATCAAGGCCAAACGTAGGCCGGAGTCACGGGTCTCGAGACTCAAGTTTGGGGTTTTTGGTAGCAGCAGCAGCAGGGCTGGAGTCGAACAGGTGATGATAACAATAGGAATGCGGTGGAGCTGCAAGTGTTGTTGTATAATAGAGAGAACGAGAATCATACAGAGACTCGGGAGAGTGAGTACTCTATTGAGATAATGGGAATCGAGAGTTCTATTGATGGAAATGAGATTGATGAGGACAGGGAAGATGGGGGGGAGACTTTTCCATTGATGAGAAATAGAGTTTTAAATATAAGTAGTACTCAAGAAAGGGATCACTCGATTGAGGTCATTACAGCCGAGAGAGCTAATCTTGGTGAGATTGAGGAGAGGGAAGATTTAGGTGAAAATTTCCCTTTAATGGGTGATGGAGTTTCGAGGGAGAGCCAGTCGCCCCTTAATTATACTAGCAGTGTCAATAATGTTGGTCTTATTAGTAATACTCTACGAATGAATGGTAGGGATAGGGCGGAGAGGAAAGAAATGACTGAAAGGGGGATAAAGCTTGGTATGGGGGACTTCATTTTCTATAGTGTGCTTGTGGGAAGGGCGGCTATGTATGATTTGATGACCGTTTATGCATGTTATCTTGCTATCATATCGGGACTAGGGTGTACTCTCATATTGTTGGCTGTTTTTCGTCATGCTTTACCTGCACTTCCGATTTCGATTACTTTGGGAGTGATGTTTTACTTCTTGACCAGACTCTTGATGGAGCCATTTGTTGTTGGGGCTTCTACGAATTTGATGATGTTCTAAAATGGCAGTATGTTAGTGAAATGGACAAAACTTTGCCTTTTTTGATAGATTTCTTGAAAATATGTCATGATTCAACATGTAATCCATGGTCTTGGAGTGAAAGGATTCTTTACACTACACAATTCACTTAACTTCATTTCTCTGGCTACTCTCTCTCTATATATGATTAATACTAGCCTTGTTTGTGTGGAGAAGTTAAAACTCGAGTTTCGTACGTTATTGCGTTGCCATTTGTTCCTTAACGTGTTCTATCGAAACTAGCATATGGTAAACTTGATATATGTGGTATGGGGCTGTCTCCTATATCTTACATTTGGAGCCATCATTTTGAATCCGAAGTTATTTTCGGGCAACACATATTTGGTATTCAAGATCGTTACTTCTTGATACAGTAGTATAGTGTGGATCTTTAGATGGATAGTTTCCTGTGCATCATTTGTCACTGGATCACGAAATACACGTAGGATTAATGGGCATGGTCCATGTATCATTTGTCATTGTATCAGGTGATGGAATCATAAATTTGTTGAACATATACTGGCAACTAAAGAAAGTCTTGCCATTTACCTTCACAACCCGCATTAAGGTTATAAATATTCATATATTCAAGAATTGCAGCTTGTTATAAGCATAAAATGTGTATATAATTATTTATTACAAACATTATTTACATAATGACATACACACTTTCTCGATGGTATATTGCATAAATTTTATTCCAGAGTTGATTGACGAACTTCAAGGTCTTGGTATTGATGTGATAATTTTCTTCTATATTACAAAGTTCACGGATACATGATATTATAAAATGTTTTGTAATTGAAATGATTAAACTAATTCTAAAGAAAGTATGCATGTTATTAAAAAACACCTTATAAAATTTATTGACATTGTTTTGGAATATACATAGTAAATATTAATAAATTAACTTTTCTGATTAATACATAATTTATTTATGATCACATTTTCATTTTTCTTTCGAAATAATAGGTTATTATGTATATTATGAAGTGATTTTGTAGATAAAATCACAACTCATTTGGATAAAGATATTGATGAAACAATTATCATTTAAATTTGTCAAACACGTGTCATATTACAAAATTGTTTGTGAATGTGAATTTAGATCAAATTACTGAATTCTGAAAAGAGTATTGATTTAAAAATAATTTTTTTTATCACATATTAAAAAATAATAATATACAACTTCTCGAAAATTAAAGAATTAAATATGTATTAAAGTTGGTAGGTCGAAATCAATACACTAAACACGATAAGCATAATGTCATTACCTTAAACTAACACAATCTAAAATTTTGATATATGATAGTGATTATTAGCCAAAAAAATTAATTGACATGCGTTATATTTAAGAATTTTTTAAAAAATTAACGAAAATATTGTTTTTATTATTATATTATTTTTTTCAATTAAATATCTATTCGTTTTTCACTAATTTTTAATAATATCATCCGTGCATCGCACGTGTTAAATACTAGTAATTATTTATTACAAACAGTATTTACATAATTACATACGCACTTTCTCGATGGTATCTTGCATAAATTTTTATTCCAGAGTTGATTGACGAACTTCAAGGTCTTGGTATTGAAAAACAACACTTGAAGGGAGCGGGGAGCTTAGTAAGTGTCATCCTCCACCGTTTTGGCTTTTTTTACAGACTCCATGGCTTCTTCAAAAGATTTCTACATATTATATAAGACAATTTAATATGTATTGGAAATAAATTGCTGCCATTATAGAGGCTTTAATTCACAGAACTATTATTGACAGAATTCAATCTAAACAAGAACAGAGAAAATAACTAACCCCAGGATTGTGCATTTTCCATAGTGTCTCACCGCCCGTATCAACAATATATAATCCACTTAACAAAATACTGTAACAAAGAGAAACATTAGCGAAAGTCCTTCCGCAAGGATTATCACCCCACACACACACACACACACACACACACACAAACACAAACACAAACACAGACACATGTATATTGTGCATTCAGATTTAATGAATATTTTTTATGTCATTCATTAATCTAAATAGTAGCAATTACCAGTCCAAAACTACGAACAAACATGTGAACTGCTTGTAGAAAAAGTTGAATGAATATAAACTTAAAAATGTACATGACGATTATCGTAACCATAACAAAAATACTGGAATCACCATTCAAAAGTTAATCTGGTGTTGCATTGTTTTACCTTCAAATCCAAGAAAAATGGTCATGCAAACTAATTATCTGTGTCCATGTCACTTAAAATAGACTTCTACAGCATAAGGACAGTAAAAGATCCAATAAGAGTGGGAAAAAAAGAATTTTCACAAAGTAGATTGCAGGACAACCATCGACCAAGGAACATACACTTCACGAGTGACTGGGAAGTGGATTAGAAAAGGAACAGCATATGGTCAAATTTTGCCCATTTTGAATTCACATAAACCACCTCCAATTTCAATCACCCTATCCCAAAGAATTTTGTTTATTATTTTAGGGCAACTAATATTAATGTCATTACCTTTCCATAGTTTTACCTGTTCTTCAACTTTTTAGCGAGTGGTAGACTTTGTAATTCTTATATTGTTTCAAAATTCCAAATATCCTAATCAGTTTAGTTTTCACTTGGGTTTCAACTTGCATAAAACTTGAGATACATTTGACTCCATCAGCATGAAGGGTCCATTGTGTATTCAGCGTTTCTCCTCTACTACAACTGTGCAATCATAGTTATGAAGAGCCTAAAACGCACAGCCTACATCGGACATGTCTAGTCTCAACAAGTCTCGGACCTGCCTTTAGATATTTAGATGCCACGTAAATGACGGAATTATGAACCCAAGGCGAAATAAACCTAACATTTATTCATGGTATTTCTCAACAGTTCATTTAAGCAATAATTGGAAGATATCTGATAATTTTTTTCCTGTTAATGAAGTACAAAGCTCAATATTCCTATACACGGAGGAACTATGAATTCATCGCAAAATCCAACGTAGTCTTTTTTCATAATATTTCTCAATAGTACAGTCAGCAATTATTGCACGATGTCTCATGAATTTTGCTTTGGATATTTGGATTTAGAATATTATGATTTAATGCACTTCACTTCAAGGAGTGCCAATCTTGACCCTTGAACTTAATTTGTGCGATATCCATGCAAATCATTGAAGCTACCATGTTCCCATCAAATCTTCCTCTAGCCTAGAAGTCATTTATGCATAAGAGAAGGCATAATTCCTCAAGTTCTTTTTCTTACACCGATTCATGGTTCTACTGCCCTTCCAGACAGCCTTCCATGTTCTTTGAATATCAACATAAGATGATAATAATGATGAATCCAGACGAAAATTTCACTCATCAAGATGGATCACGACAATAATCACTGCAAAGGTGAAGCAACAAAATTTGTACAAACATATTTTGGGGAAAATAAGAATTTTGAAATTTTATCATTTTAAGTCCACTCCAGGCCCACATCAAGCTGGGTTTTCTTGCTCGTGATTTTGATCGAAATTATTAATCAGGTAAAATAATTTAGCTAAAATCGTTATGCTAATCTACATACCAACGCGTAATTTACAGAAACAGCAAAAACATTTTGCTAGAACTAATCAAAATTTCAATGAAACACACTCAAATTCGAACTGCATCAAATCAAAAAGATAAAAAGAAAATTACCCTGCAAAAGTTGCATTGAGGAGAAAACTCCTGGTGGTGAGATACCGAAGACCCATCTCAAATTTGGCAAAAGTAAAATCTCCAGCGCCTTTACTCGCCGATCCACTGTACCCATAAGCATTCCCATATGAATTTCGGGCGGCGCCTCTGTCGTAAGCATAGTCGTATCTTTTATTCTGCGCCGCGCCATAAGCACTTCTGCTAATATTATAATCTGCGCGCTTGCGATCGTCTATGAGAGTCTCATACGCCTCCGAAATCTGCTTGAATTTGAAGGTAGCAGAGTCTCTCGAATGCTGGGAGGATTGAGAATGTTTGTCCGGGTGAAATTGCATCGCCAAATTGCGAAAAGCTTGCTTTATCTCTTCTTTGCTCGCACTTTTCCTTAGACCCAAGACCTGATAATGATCCATATGAGTTAATTGGACATGGGTTTTCGATATTGCTGAAGAAAACGAAGGCTGGTTTTGTGGAAGAGGATGAATAGAAGAGGTGGCATAGCGGGCGGCGTGGCGGTGCTAGAGCCGTATTTTCTCTTGCTTCGAATTTTGATAAATCGGTTTATATTTACTCCTCACCAGTAGGGGTGGATTTTCGGTATACCGTGGCAAAATATCGATATCAAAAAATTCATACCGGTACCGATACCGAAATTCCGAAATTTTTCTATGGAAAAAATTCACACCAATACCATAATGATACCGAAAAAAAATTCGATATACCGAAAAATGTGGTTATACCTAAAAAAATGTCGGTACGGTTATGATATTTTCGGTAATTTCGGTATTTTTCCCACCCTACTCACCGCAATAAAAAAAATAAACTTATGTGTGTTCGCAACTGTTTTATGTGTTGAATCGTCGCTATTAAAATAATTGCGATAGGTTTTAATAAAATTGTCGCTAAATATAGCGATATCTCATAAAACTCTTGCAAATTGTGACTGGTTAAATCAAACAGTGGCTAACACCAACGTGTTTTAACCAAACTGTCGGTAATTAGCGACGGTTTATTCGTAAACCGTCACTAAGTAACGATAGTTTGGATAATATTCTGTTGCTAAATTGACGACGGTTTACACCGTCGCTAATTTAGCGACAGTTTACTTTCTCAAAACTATCGCTAATTAACGACAAGTTTTGAGAAATCGTCTAAAATTAAGCGTTAAAATGTCGTTAAATGCAATTACGACTGTTATTCCGTGGCAATTTTTTTTTCCTGTACTGTAGTACTAAATCAATTAAGTATTTCTAATTTTAATTTATTATTTTCTCGAACATAAACTTTAATATACATCTACTAAAATGTATAATTATCAATATAACGATAAAATTATAAATAGAGAAAATGATCATTCTTTGTTTAAAAATGAGATATAGGTATACACCTGACTTCAACAATATATGTATATAGTCTGAAAATATTAGGTAGTTTTAACAAAATTATCAATTGGTGTATTTTTAATTTCAAATGAAATACAATATATTTGAGGACTTAAAAAATATCGGCCGTGGTTGGTGGATAAAATAATTAATAAATATAATATCATAATTATGTTTAATAAATATAATATCACAATATTCTCATTAATCACAGTAACTCGAATTCTCTTTTGGCGATGCAAACAGTCATGTGTCCAAAAGAAGATCTGAGTTATGTTGGATCTTGTGCGGAGGATATTAGACAACTTTTTGAGCAAAATGGCATTCGACATCTCTTTCATGTTAGACGATCTGTCAATATGATTGTACATGCTCTAGCTTCTTTTGCTATTTTTTTCTCCCGATGTCTTTGTTTGGAAGAATGAGAGTTTTTCTTATTAGTTAGTAAAAATTGTAAATCCAGACTTTATCATCTCTTAATAAATTTGCAAGTTTTCCTCAAAAAAAATTTTAGTTACCGTAGAAATTAAATCGTTCGATGAAATAAGAATACCAAATCTTATTTTCCATGACATAGAGTCAATATATAACGTCATCTCAATACATAACAATATTTTTTTTAATAGGTAATTTTTTTTATTTGGTAAAAAAAATAAAAGTTAATATAAGCTAAAAGATACATTATAAAAGATATTTTTTATTTTATGTATTGAGATGACGTTATATATTTGATGCAGCTAAAAATAAATGAGTTGCGTAGACTGCATACGCGAGATCTGACTGGTTAGTAAACTTGTCCACTTAGCACGTAAACGAGCTCGCCTGGCTGGTAAACGGATCCACGTAGACAATGCAAGGTTAATTGCGGGGCGTCACCTGCGTCACGAACACTCGTCAAGTGGGCGTCGGGAGGGTTCCCGGCGTAGACACTCCGACGCTCAAGTCAGTAAGCAGTTCAAAGAAAACTCAGAGAACTAAATAACTTCTATTAAAAAAATGAGAGCATACCTTGAATCATGAGAGACATCCTCTATTTATAGGAATTTCGAGAGTGCCTAGTAGGCTTGGGCCTTCACAAGCAACTTGGGCTCTAACTTGGCCAACTAATATAATTAATAATTGGACTATCACCAAAAATTAAATAGGACACTACCTATCATAAGCCCCCACTCTCGAACACTTTTTAATTAAGTGAAGTGATCGAGAGTAAATTGTACACGCGAAAATTAATTTTGAAAAAAAAAATTGCTTGTTGTTCTGTTTTTTTTTTTTATTTTTAAAATGGCATTTTAATTTCCTTTTATATTCTTTACTATAGTGACTCTCAAGAATACGCCACCTCATCTTCGGTGCATTTGGGTAGCCGACTGTGAAATCTCCTCGCAACTAAAAAATCCCTCTAATTGAGCAAGTCGATCAGGTCTCACGAGATTTTCTCTCCACAATCGTTAGCATTCGTGGCTATATATATGTGTGTACTTTTAGTTGATAGGAAAAATAAAGAGGAAAGTTGAAAAGGGTAGCAAACGTCCAATTGACTCGACATGAGTAAGCATTTGCACTACTTCTCACTCTATCATTATTGATCTCTCTAGTACTTGCTTCCTTCTTTTTATTGTTTTAATTTAATTATTATTGTTGTACGAAACTAATAAAGGTTACTGCTCTTCATTACTGCTTATGTTTGAACATGCTTTGAGTGATTACTCACACCACAATAAAGCACAAGTGTCCGTATGCGTGCCAAACAAAGAGGGTGCTGCCCACTGGAGTTCCAGGAGAACCAATGGTGTTCCAACGTGATGGCAAGAAAACATCTCCCGTTCCAGATTCGTACATCCATCCGAAGTTCCTTAAATTTGTTGCTCTGATTTCCGATCGCATCCAAGCTACAAAAGCGCACCGATCTAGGAACGGGAAGGGAGCATGGAGTGGCGATATTTACCGGCATGTACTCGATTCTGCTTCGTTTTTCTACTATGTGAGGTGAAGAAATGTTATCCAGTGCCGGGTCGGGGGAGATCGAGTACCAAGTTGCTGTGGCTAAGGCATCACAACCATTACACTAATCTGGAGTTAACGGGCGAAGCGGATATGAACGCGGTTCTGAGACTTTGTGCGATATACTGGTGATTGATCCGGAAAAGATCCCATGAAGTTGGACAGAAATGAGGCCTATGCCGTGAGGTAGGCAGCCAAGAATCATTGCAGCCGAACCATGCTTAATGCTAGCCTTATCCACCCAGCCGTGGAGGAGATCCAAAAAACCGTTGGTTCGCCCGAGAGCCGAGCCGCGAATACGGGGTGCCAAAGGGAGCCCGAAACCTTCCACCAAAATCATGGGCGTCAATTTTTTCAATTTTTACCACGATCTTGAAATATCTAAAGATGAATTCCGAAATCTGATATGTTGCTGTACGTCGGTGGTTGTGACGTTGGATTGATAAAAAATCACACATTTGCTTTTTTTTTTTTGGGAAACAAATTTCCAAATTACGAATATAAATACATATATATAAATCATATATTGGATCTGAGCACTTGGATGTTGTGTAACGGAGTTTCGATAAATTATTTTACCAAAATATTTCTGTAGGTTCTGTCCCTCGTGGAAAAGAATACTCCATGTTGATGGCTAACCGTATGCTTAGCCAAATGCCCATTAGCGGCTCTAGCGAGAATGACGATTCTGACCATTACCTTTCGGAGTCGGATACTTTCCTACCCCCTGGTGGGTCGTGCGTTGGGATTAAACCTGAGACTCGACCTTTAGCCTCATGTGGACTTTCCAGAATATATAAGCCATTAAATAGTCCTTTGCTGGAGGATGATCATGGACCGAGTGAATTTTTGGGTGGTGATTTTGGCGACGCTCTGACTAGTCAAGATGTTGAGAGTTTGCGTGAAGTGCTTAGGATATCACCGGAGTGTGACCTTAAGGTTCCGGGGCCTCAACATAATTGTCATAGCCCACCGCCGGGTTATTTCACTCTTTTTCTTGCATATTTTTCCAATGGTTTGTTGTTTCCTCCACAAACTCTGTTAGTGAAATTGGTCGATAGTCTCGGTATTAGCTTTAGTCAACTATCCCCGAATGCCCTTACAGTCTTTACGGCCTTTTGCCACAAGATAAAGGAGATTCAAATGCCTCCAAGTGTAGAATTGTTCCACTCGCTCTTCTCGGGACGCAGGAGTAAACCGGATTCATTTGTTTACTTTCAACCTCGACCTAAATGTAATTTTTATCCCGAATTCCTTCTCCAAGGAGTTTTTGGAAAACCCAATTTTTTTATGTTAAGGACTGCGGGTGGGGAATACCTGTGGTTTGGAGCTCGGGACTCCGGAAGATTGCAATGACAGAAACTCATCATGCGCTGCAACTCCAATGCCGAGACTTAGGTCTCTTCGAAGAGTTTTTTAATATTGGGAGTTTAAATATTGCTGGTACATATATATATATATATATATATATATATATAGATTTAATTATTTAATTATTCTTTGCTTGTTGTTTCTTCTTAGCCTTTTTTTCGCATTATAATTTGTTGTTTTAGATCGTGTTATTTGACATTTTTTGACCAATTGTCTACTTGCAGGTAATAAGTTCGACTTGGCAGCGATCCGTGCTCGTAAGGCCACTGCAGAGAGGCGTTCCCCGATGGCTGGGAATAGCCGAGCACCTGAAAATCGGGCGGCTCTAGAGTCCCGTGACATCCTCCGACGAGGGTTCTCTCGAAGCCGCTCCGAGCATTTCCGTGGGCCGGAGTCTAATACGCCAAAGAAAATTAACTTTGCGCCATCAAACAGAGCTTTGGAGGCTCAACCTACGAATGGAAGTAGAGAGGATAAAAAACGCGGTCAAGAGGTGGCGCAAGAGAAGAATGCTGAAGAGATATCAAAAAATATCAAGAGGGTCCGTGGGGGCGATCAGGGAACGTCTTCCCAGATTCCGCGTGCTAAGCATATCTTTGTAGATGGGGTCAACCATAAGGAGAAAGCTGACTCTTTTTGGGATTTAGAAGACCCTGAGATTGGGTGGAAGAAAGGACGGAGCATTGTGGGGGACCATGACATGGTCCATTTGGTGTCGTTGCCTACAGATTCATTTGCGCATTCTCTCGCGTGGAAATCGTGTCAGGTAGTGTGCTGATTATGTTTGCATCTTGCTGATTGTGTCGGTGTGCTAATTGTTTATTCTACCTTTTGCAGGGGTTGTCATTAGCATGTGCTGTACGAGTTCGGGAGGAAAAATTGCGGAACGATCAAGACAAGTGGCGGGAAGAGGTTTCTCGGGTGAAGGAGGAGAATTGACGTCTTTTCGAGGAGAAGAATAAAATCAGTGCGGAACTTCGTCAAGTGCAGAGAAAACTTGCTGACAAAGTAAAAGATCTTGCAATCCTTGAAGAGAAAAATTCTGCAGAGTTGAAGACTGGTGGCCAGTTTCTTGAGTCTGAGGCAGGCAAGACTTTCTTGAAAAATGTTGAGGAAAAAAGTGTTCGGACTTTCAAAGCGTCTGATGCCTTTCGTGATGACGTTCTTGATCAGGCCATGATAATTCATGATGATGTAGTGTTGGACTGTCGAGATCAGTTGAGGAAGACTGGACGTGTGCCAGAAGAGGTAGTGATGATGATGGAGCATAGCGTCTTGGAGATAGGTAGAATCTCTATTGATGATATCCCATTGGGCGACGCTGAAATGATCGAGGCATTGGACCTTCAGGCTGCTGAAGAAGAAACATAGTATTACGCCGCACTTATTGTCATTCTTTATATTTGACTCTCATTCGTTACTATTGTAGCTACTTTTTTTTTTTATTTTATTTATTTTTTTTTTTTTGGGTTCTTCCACATGTACTGGATAATTGTTTGGGAATTAATGCTCTTCATCGTATATATTTGTTGGCTTTGTTTACGCTGGAGCTCTGTATGTTATGTCAACGCAATGCTTATTTTATACTTGGGAGGGGATCAATCTCCCAATATGTTGTCTCAAGGGGAAGTCCTAAACCCCCATTAAGGGTGGTGAGGTATCCCGGGACTTATGTCGTCGTTGACCTCTTATAGTGTCGTCATGTCGGCGATCCCGTGAGGTTGGCCAGACCCCATTTTTTTTTTTTGGGAAACCTTTGACAACTACATGGGTATATAAGTGACGATTTAAGCATTAGCGCCTGGAGTATTACACAACTAGTAATTGCTAATAAGGAGAGAAAATCGACAGCTTTATTGAAACTCGCAACGGTCGAATTACATGGAGAAAAAAAAGCAAAAACTTAAACAACAAGATATAAACTTTTATTCTCTTATTCAGCTGCATCTCTCTACGGGTAAAACTTCCTCAAATTTGCTACATTCCATGGTCGAGGTAGTACTCTCCCATCTTGCTGTTGGAGGCGATAAGTTCCTATCTTGATTATCTCCACTACTTTGTAAGGGCCTTCCCATTTAGGGTCAAGTTTGCCGACGGGGTGCAAGACATCCACTTTCCTCATGACCAGATCGCCTACCTGGAAGGCTCTTGGTTTTACTCGATCATTGTAAGCTCTAGCCATGCGGGCTCTGTATCTCTCTGCTCGGACTGATGCTTCATCTCGCAGTTCATCGATCATATCCAAAGAGGCTCGAAGGGCCTGATCGTCTCGAGTTGCATGTATTGTTTTACCCTTAACGAGGTCTCTCCTATCTCGGCGGGGGCTACAGCTTCGACACCGTGTACTAGATTGAAAGGAGACTCCCCTGTCGACGTGCGAGGTGTAGTTCGGTATGCCCACAAGGTGCTTGGCAATTCTTCCACCCAATTGCCTTTAGCCTTGCCGAGATGGGTCTTCAGATGCTGCAATATAGTTCGGTTAGTTACCTCTGTTTGCCCATTGGCTTGTGGATTTCCAACCGATGTAAAGAACTGCCTGATAGAGAGACCTTCACACCACTCCTTTAATTTTCCTCCAGAGAACTGGGTGCCATTATCCGAGATCAGCGCTCGGGGAATCCCTGTAGTGACCCGTTCCAGAATCACCTACTAATGAAGAACTAAGCATGCAATTAACTTAATTAATAATAATCAGAGATAATTGCGGAAAAGGCCAACAAACGATAGTTATACAACCCAATCGAAAACCAGAACAACTCGAACTAAAATGAAATATACGGTACAACCATATCGAAAAGAATAGTACTGAAAACTAAACCAACCAGCCACTCACTGTCCTCCTCCTGCTCTTCCTGAGCTGTCCAACCTGAGGCCTGCCCCGTGGGAATGGGGTGTCCAAGATAAACAAAACCGAGGACGTGAGCGATAAGAACGCCCAGTACAAAAGCATGAGTATACAAACCTATATGAAATGCACATGCTATGATATGATACCAGGGTAGTCAAGAAATAGGAGTCACAAAGGATCTCAAAATGCTCAGTCTAGAGGCGCCAAGTGGATAGTGCCGCGCGGTACTCCTCTGGGTCACTGCATCCACTACAAGAACAGACGTGGACCTAAAATGTCCCGGATCACCGAAGCCCTCCGGACCCGTCGGCCACTGTGTACTCTCGGTGTCCATGCGTCCACAAGACAAGACAGGGCTGAGCGGCCCCACAAGATATAGCTTATCTCGAAAGAGATACAGCTCAACAGTAAAGGCTATCTCGAAGGAGATACGGCTCAACATGAAATGCAACATGCATCATAAAACTTGACATAATAGCATGCATCATATGACATATATCAATGCACCACATAATCATGCAACACATATGAGGATGTATGCTCGACCAGGATATCTCGGATAGTACTTTCGTACCTCTATCTCAGCAAGCCTAGCCTTACGCAACACCGCTAATCAGGTCTAGAACAAGCCTATGCATCAAAAGCATACCCAATGAACAATACTACCATGCTAGACTAGCAAAACCAGTACTACCAAAGGTTTAGGGTTTACCTTCGTCCGTCGACAGCCCTTTGATGCCGATTGCCTCGTAACTCAGGCGTCGCTACGCTACCAATCCTGGCAGCTCTTGGCTATCGCTCGACCAACAACTAACCCTAGAAACCTTCCAAACCTCTCAACTAGGAGACACAACTTCGAGAATTTGCAATCCAAAATGAGGAATTCCGAGCACTATTTATAGGCTATGTTCGGATCCACCGAACACACTTCGGAACGTCCGAACTCCTACGTGTCCATCGGCTCTTGACACCTCATGATCGGATCCTCCGAACCTACACTTCGGATCATCCGAACTTGCATGCAAACTGACGTGTCGATCAACTCTTGACACCTCATGATCGGATCCACCGAACCCACTTCGGATCGTCCGAACTCTTCGGTGCTACCGAACCATCTTCGGTCCGTCCGATCATGACCATGGTCAAAATTACACATTAAACCTTCTTAATCACCATTAATCCGTTAATTACCCAATTTGGAATTCCGGCTACTACAATCCCGAATCTACACACTATGCTTTTCCACAAGAAGCTTATCACTTCTTTCTCCGAAATTTTCGCCAACGCCTCTGCTTCAACCCACTTTGTGAAGTAATCTACGACAACTATGATAAATTTTCTCTGTCCCGTTGCTGGGGGAAAAGGTCCCACCAGGTCCATTCCCCACTGGGCAAAAGGCAGGGGACTTTCCAGTGGTTGCAACAGCGTCGCGGGTTGATGGTAGAGATTGGCATGCTCTTGGCAAGCTCGACAGTGCTTTACCAATTCCAATGCGTCTTTCTTCATGGTCGGCCAAAAGTAACCTTGTCGTAAGGTTTTCCCGGCCAATGCTTTCCCTCCTAAGTGGTTTCCACAAATCCCTTCGTGGATCTCGCGGAGAACGTAGTCAGCCTTGCTCGGAGTTAAGCACTTCAAAAATGGTTGACTATAGCCTCGTTTGTAGAGCTTTCCATCTATGATTGTGAATCGCGCAGCTCTTACCCTAAGCTTGCGTGCGGCGGCAGGATCTTGGGGAAGATCGTTGTGCTTCAGGTAGGTAAGAATTTCGTCTTTCCAACTTGGTTCTTGTCCTTCTAAGCATAATATATTGCATGTGGTCTCTTCTGCTTCCTCCTTACTGATTGTCAAGAAGGTGATCTTCCTACTGTCGATGTATGTCCAAGAACTAGCTAATTTAGCTAGACGGTCTGCCACTTCATTTTTTGCCCTAGGCACTTGTTTTATGTCATAACTCTCTACAAGAGCGAGTAACTCATTGACCCGAGTCACGTACTCGGTCATCTTTTCCTCTTTGGCTTCATAAGTTCCATTGACCTGGTTAACGACCAACTGGGAATCACTATGCACCACTAAACTTCTCGCTCCAGCCGATAGGGCCAACTTAATTCCTGCTATGAGTGCTTCGTACTCGGCCTCATTGTTTGATGCAGAAAACAACAATTTGATAGAATATTGAAATATATCGCCTTGAGGACTTTCTAGCACTACCCCGACTCCACTCCCATGCACGGTGGAGGATCCGTCAGCATAGACCACCCAAGTTGGGATGGAGCACTCTGTTTCATTAGTAGTCATTTCAACGAGAAAATCTGCGAGTACCTGTGCTTTAATAACTGGGCGAGGTTGAAACTCAATTCCAAATTCTCTTAGCTCAACAGCCCACTTAACCATTCGTCCAGATGCCTCTAGACTAGATAACACTTGCTTGAGAGGGTGATTGGTAAGCACGACCACTTGGTGACATAATAAGTATGGGCGTAATTTCCTCGTTGCAGTTACTAAGGCTAGCGCTAATTTCTCAATGTTGGTATACCGGAGCTCCGCCCCTTGCAATGTCCGACTGACGTAATATACGGGTTTATGCTATTTTACCCCATTCACCACGAGCACAGCACTGATTGCGTCAAACGAGGTTGCCAGATAGAGCAACAACGTGTCCCATGATTGGGGCTTTGTTAGAAGTGGCGGTGTAGTCAAATACTTCTTCAACTCTTCGAATGCCTGCTGACATTCCTCCGTGCACTTGAACCTCTTTCCCTGTCTTAGAATTCTGAAAAAGGGCAGCCCTTTGTCTGCAGCTCTAGAAATGAAACGATTCAAAGCCGTCATTCTCCCCATTAATTCTTGTACCCCTTTGACACTTCGTGGCGGAGTCATGCTTAAGATCGCCTTTATCTTCTCAGGGTTTGCTTCTATCCCTCTCTGTGAAACCATGAACCCAAGGAACTTGCCACCCCGTACACCGAAAGAACATTTTTCCGGATTCAGCTTCATGTGATACTTTCGTAGCACTTCAAAACATTCTTCCAGGTCATCTACATGCTTGACTGCCTGAACACTTTTTACAAGCATGTCGTCTATATATACCTCCATATTCCTCCCAATCATGTTTGCAAACATCTTGTTCACTAATCGTTGATATGTTGCTTGATAAGTGCAATTTATTGTACTTTTATTACTTGTTTTTAACTTGGAATTTTGTGATTCTTGAGCAGGTTTTATTTGATATGTTGTTGTTTTTGTTATTGTAGTTTGGAAGCTTAGAAATGAGAGTTTGGAGTGATATAGTGATGAATTAGAAGGTGCAAAGGACAAGGAGACACGATGCAACACTGCACCCGCGCTGCTTACAACGCTGCACCCGCGCCATTCTCCGAAGCATGACCGCGGGTGCGGTCATGCAAGGACCGCACCCGCGGTCTCACTTATGCAGCAGGAGAAGTTTAGTCGAAAGGACACCGCACCCGCGGTCCTTAGACTACCGCACCCGCGGTCATGCACAAACACCATTCCGGAAATTGTTAAACTTTGTGGACTTTGAAGAAAAGAAGGGGAAAATGGTGTACGCTTGTGCGCTTGCGTGTTTTCTTTAATGCTCGCAAGCGCACGGCGTCAAGTTATAGTAAAATGTAATTTTGAATACAAGTATCGATCCCACGAGGAATGTAATTCTAAATTTATATTAATGCTTGTAATTAGAATAGTCTCGATTTTATTTAGAATAATCAATTCACAGATTTGTTCATATCAATAACTGAACTGAAAATAAATTTAATTGTAGTAACAAACAGATTTGAACAATAGAATAAAAGATCTAGAGGTTTGACTTCACGCAACTATCCACCATGTGATATGTTTGTGTAGCTATATTATAATTGTCCTTCTTATTCATTAACCAAGAATTCTATAATTATCCGCTCCCTCTCTCGAGTGTTAAGTAGATACTAATTATCTAACAAAGGATTGCAACGTCTCCGTCAACAATCGATAATTAAATAACACAACAAGCACTAAATTCTTTTAATGGCTTCCATAGCAAAATATGTCCTCTCGAACTATATAAATACCATCGATGTATTTTTCCCTTTCTTGATTATAAATTTCCTTTTTCAAGTGATAATTTATAACATACAAATCATTCAAGATATGGCCAATAAAATGAAAGCATTAAGATTGGAAAAACACAAATAAACAATAAAGACAACTTATATAGCATAAATCATGAATCTCAACACATGGTTTCTAGTTTTGTTCCATCATACCTCTAGAATTAAGATTTAGTTCATGATAATAAAAATAACACAACAATACATCAATCATAAACAAGACATATCAAAATAAAAGTAAAAAATAAAGAAAGAAAGAACTTAGAACAAGAGTTTTGGAGTGTATGAAGTTTTTGTCCAAAGATGTGCAAGAACTTGTTGAAGATGATGATCTTGATCTTCAACTCTTTTCTTTGTAGCCTCCACCCTTTTCCTAGCTTCTCTCCATACCCTAGATGATGAAAAAGAGACTCTTTTATAGTCTAGACAAGATATTCCACGTAGCACACCATTTTCCCCTTCTTTTCTTCAAAGTCCACAAAGTTTCACAATTTCCGGAATGGTGTTTGTGCATGACCGCGGGTGCGGTAGTCTAAGGACCGCGGGTGCGGTGTCCTTTCGACTAAACTTCTCCTGCTGCATAAGTGAGACCGCGGGTACGTCCTTGCATGACCGCACCTGCGGTCATGCTTCGGAGAATGGCGCGGGTGCATCGTTGTAAGCAGCGCGGGTGCAGTGTTGCATCGTGTCTCCTTGTCCTTTGCACCTTCTAATTCATCACTATATCACTCCAAACTCTCATTTCTAAGCTTCCAAACTACAATAACAAAAACAACAACATATCAAATAAAACCTGCTCAAGAATCACAAAATTCCAAGTTAAAAACAAGTAATAAAAGTACAATAAATTGCACTTATCAAACTCCCCCAAACTTAAGATTTTGCTAGTCCCGAGCAAAACAAAACAACAAAAACAAACAAACAAACAAGTCATGAAATATTTTAAAGAACTTGGCCTCAATATAAATTCAAAATCCATCATGCATTTACAATTCAAATCAATTCAACCACTTGTTCATCCGGATAAAATCATGTGATTGGTTCGTTCTCTAACTTCAAATCTCTTCAACCATGTATCAAATCATTCTCAATTGATGTCAAATTTTTACAAACACATATCACAAGGTCTTTTTAGGTAAAGATTGGGTTCAAATCAATATTTATTCAAGAAAGGGATACCCAATAAATGTTTGATGCAATGAGGTGTGTGAAAAATTGATCAGAATTCTTACTCAATGACGGTGTTTATCGATTTTCCATAGGCTAGATCCTCCCAATCACTATCCACTAGTATATTGGACAACTATGACTAGGTTAATAGGATTTTCAATGGTTATAATGTTAGGCCTCGGTTTATGGCTACAAATAAAGTTTAGGAGTTCAAATAAGGGAGTAAATTGAATTTCTTCTCCTTTTTTTTTTTTTAAACATCTCATCTCTCTTTTCTCCCCTTTTTCTCCAATCTTCAACAATGTATCATTATTCTTTTTTTTTTAGGAGAAAATCACTTTCTTTAATCTTTCGAATTCTCACTCCCTTGAGAAGGTAGGAATTAATTGTATAAGATATTCAAAAGGTCGGTAATTGTGGGATACTTGAAAAAAAATATTTGAATGGGGGTCTTTTACACATATTTACGTGTGCCATTCAAATTCATATAAGCTCAAAGAGGTGACAAATGATAAATTAATTTATTTGGTAGCTTGAAAGGCTCAACCGATCCAAAAATCACCTAAATCATTCCTAAGTCATAATTTGTCCGTATTTCACCTCGAGTGATGTTTGGATAGTTCTAGACAACATCTCAATTCACCATCAAAGAGTAGAATTCTAATCATCGTGAAAATGGTGTCTCAATGCATCAACCAAATACATATATATTCAAAAAGAAAAGTGCTTGGCTTCCAAGGAATTTCAAAAACACAATTCTTTGTTCATATAGGCTCAAAAGAGCTTCAAATGAATGTTTATTAATAATATAAATGGCCCAAATAAAATCAAAGATTGCCTCAATCATCTATGTGTTTGAAAAAAAATTATTCAATTTCAAATAAAAATCACAAAGTTTTATAGAAATTGTAAGTCTCAAACTCACCAAATCTCATGATTATTCTCTAAAAAATTCAAAGTGATCAATTAACATGAACTTGATGCATGACTTTTCTTTTCCATAAAAAAGTTATTTTCATCATTGGCCAATTCATTAAAAATTTCATGACTAAAGAAGAAGGTAGTTATACCCAGGAGAAATCCTTAAGTCGGGTTCCATAAGGCCTGTAAAGCCAAAGGGTAAGGCAGGGTAAAGCCTTGACAGTATCTACCATATTCTTGAATGGATAAATTAATACGATCTTTTACGAAGAATAAATCTTCAAGTAGTAATACTAAGAACAAAGAGTTAATTATTTCTGAAAATTTCGAGAAAAATATTCAAAACTGGAAAATACCAACATCTTCTAATATGAAGATTTATAGAACTAATGGATTTAATTTTAAATCCGACTATATTATTAAAACAATTGAAGAAGCAATTCCTCTAAAAGGAGGATACGACTCATTTAGTTTATTATCTCAAAAACTTGTTAATATTCACAAGCAAAATTACAAATTTATGCATTTGGGAATGATACAAGTAGGTTTAAAACCTCTTACCAGATTAGGTCTAAATACTTCAGCTTTAATCTTAGTAAGAGATCAAAGGCATAATAAATTCGAAGATTCCTTATTAGGAATAGTAGAATCTTCATTATGCGAAGGACCAATACATTTTAGTTGTTTCCCTAATTTTCCAATTTCTCTTTCTGATCCAAATATCATGAAAGCCCTCACTTTAAATATAAAAACTGAAGGTTTTGATATGATAGATGGAACAGAAAATGTTGTTCTATTATATAGAATTTGTTACAAAGTCATGAATTCAACGATATCTAATTTTAGAATCAATACTAATCAAATTAGTTCAAAAAGAGGAGAACCTACTCTTTTCATAACTGATATTACTAAAAGTAATATTATGATTCCTAAAACAATTAATTGGAGTCAAGTTACTCTGCCAGAAATCTGGAAAATGGAAAGTATAGCCCCTTCTTTAAAAGAAGAATCTAGAAAACTAGAAAGTATAATTCAATATGTTGATGGAGATGTCGAAATAAAATTCTCATCTCAAAGACATTTACGAATTAAACTTCCTGAAGAAAGTAGAAATTCTACTTCTTCTATATCTGATTTTGAAAAAATTAGTATATCTGGTCTTCAAAAGACTAATGATAATGTATCTCATCCATAATATAAAGTAGATATTCCTGAATCTAGTACGTCTAGATTTCAACGAAGTTATTCTGTTAATAATAAAAAATCAAATTCTCCTACTTTTTCTGATATGGGATATAATGTTATGGTTATTAATAATAACTCTATCCAAAAGAGTTTAGATAAGATTAAAAATCTTAATAAGAAAAAATGGTTTTTAAGTTGTTTAAATTCAAAACAACAAACATTATATGTTTCAAGATACTTAGAATGGATTGAAGAAACTAAATTAAATTTAGATTTTTTCAAATGGATGGAAAATTTATATTTTCCAGCAAGGAATAAAATATTTCCAAATTTTAAAGATGAGTCTTTTATAAATACTCTTGAATCAACATATAAATTATATGTTCATGAAACTGGAGAAGAATCTTTTGAGATTCATCCTCCTTTTACTACTTTACAAATTAAAAAGGGTAATAAAGAAATATATGCTGCCCCTATAAAATCAGAAATAGGACATGGTAATTTTGACCATATTATTCAACAGAATAATTTTACCAATCTTACTCTACATTCTTTAAGAAATCAGACTACTAGAATAGAAGAGATTTTATCAAAATCCAAACAAAGAAATTCTAGTGGTGAAAGTTCAAAAACTTTGATGATAAAACCTCCTCCTAATCTTAAAAAAGAAAATTTTCTTTTAAGTTCTAAAAAAGATGATGATTTTATGAAAGGTTTAATAGATCGATTACAAAAAATAATATTAAAGAAAAAGGTTCTATTTCGGTAATTACCAAATCTGAACAACTAGATAATATTTCTAGTTCGTCAGAAGATGAAATGCAGATTAATAAAATGCATAAAGTATCAATTGTAAAACCTTTTTATAAAAAGGCTACACCTGTTGATCTTCAAATTGAAGAGAAAAAAGATTACGTTCAGTTTAATGGGGAAGCCATTACTGAATGGAATATAGATGGAAAATCTGAATATCAGATTAAAACTATTATTAAACAAATGTTAATATATTCTTCTGCGGCAAAGATAAAAGGTAATAATGATAGGCAAATTGCTCAAGCCATTATTACTGGTTTCACAGGCCAACTTCAAGGTTGGTGGGATTTTTATCTTTCTAAAGAAGCAAAGAATAAAATTCTAAACTCTTCTATAGTTGATCTTAATGGAAGAGAAGAGTCAGATGCTGTAAATACACTTATTTATACAATTTTATCTAATTTTATTGGAGCTAATGAACTCCAATTAGATAGATCTCAAGAACAATTAATGAATTTGAGATGCCCAACACTATCTGAATTCAGATGGTATAAAGATGTTTTTATGACTAAGGTTTTAACTAGAAATGATTGCAATGCAAATTTCTGGAAAGAAAAATTTATTTCTGGACTTCCAGTTCTTTTTGATGAAAGAGTAAAAAATAGATTAAAATCTAAATCTCCAACAAATTCCATAGATTGGAACATTCTTACTTACGGAGATTTATCTGCAGAAATAACTGCAGAAGGAATTAATCTTTGTAATGATATCAAGTTAAAAAGACAACTTGATATGCAAAAAGAAGAAAATAGAAATATTATTGGTGATTTTTGTGAGCAAATAGGCTTTCAACCAATACAATATCCTAAAAGGGATAAGAAAAAGAAAAGATTTCCTTTTAAAAAGAAAAACCATTATATAAAAGATAAAGAAAAATCTAAAAAATATTCTAAGAAAAAGTTTAAAAAACCTATAAAAAATGACTCTACTAAAGTTCCAGTATGCTGGAAGTGTGGAAAGATTGGACATAAAGCTAATAAGTGTTATGTCAAGAAAAAGATTAATAATCTCAATATAAACAATGATTTAAAAGAATCATTGATAAATATTCTTCTTAATACAGAAGAAAATCTAAAGGAAAAAGATTTTTAAATCAATATTATTGATAATGAATTATCTGAATATTCTAACAGTAGTACAGATAATGATTCTGAAATATCAGAAAATAAAATTTGCAATCCAGATTGTGATTGTGATACATGTCTCATAAATTTTATGGGATTAGAAATCAATGTCATATCAAATGAAGAAACTTTCATTTTAGATCTCATAGATCAAATAAAGGACCCTATAGAAAAAAGAAAAGCTATAGAACATTATTTAAATATGGCAAATCACAAGCCGACTAAACTTGTACAAAATACTGTACAAGAACATGAATTATATTCTTATAATAAAATATTAGAAAAGGCCAAACAAAAAGAAAGAGAGCCTACTATTTCTGAATTAAAAGGAGAAATAGATCAGATAAAATCTGAGATAAAATATTTAAAAGAAAGAGTAAATACTCTTAGTATTAATAATAATACTTGGGACAAAGATTCTACTTCTGAGGAAGAAGAAGAAGAAGATATTTTACCAAAAAATGATGATGATCAAGAAATAAATCAAATGGTATGGATCAATAAAATTGATCAGATTATTTCTCAAAAATGGTACTCAAAAGTAACATTAATTATTAACAAAAAATTTAAAATTACTATTGAAGCATTATTAGATACAGGAGCTGATGTAAATTGCATCAGTGAAGGAATTGTTCCGTCTAAATATTATAAAAAGACTACTCAATTTATCACTGCTGCTAATAAGCAACCTCTTATAGTTAATTACAAATTGTCTGATGTGGCAATATGTAATTCTGGAGTTTGTTTAAACACAACTTTTATTCTCATTAAAAATATATCTACTCCTGTGATTTTAGGAACTCTATTTTTCCAAATGTTGTTTCCTATTAATAAAATTAATGAAAATGGTTTATATACCAACATTAAAGGTAATGATTTATTTTTCCCATTCACAACAATACCAGTTTCAAAATCTATAAATATTTTACAAAAAATAGTTAGTAATAAAGAAAATTTTATTACTTCATTAAAAGATGAAATTCTCTTTAAAAATATTAAAGATAAGTTAAAATCTGATAAAATTCAGGAAAAAATAAAAATTATTTCAGAAATCATATCTAAAGAGATATGCTCTGATGTTCCTAATG
Organism: Primulina eburnea; assembly: GCF_022965805.1. Lineage (NCBI taxonomy): Eukaryota > Viridiplantae > Streptophyta > Magnoliopsida > Lamiales > Gesneriaceae > Primulina > Primulina eburnea. The sequence goes on from NC_133108.1 coordinate 35,596,514, forward strand.
CCTTTTGGAATAGGAAAAAACATCAAGTCAGTCTTCCTTATACAGATGATTTTTCTGAGGATAAAATTCCTACAAAAGCAAGGCCTATAGCAATGGAGCCTAGACTTTTAAATTATTGTAAAGAAGAAATTGATAGTCTTCTTAAAAAAGAGTTAATCAGACCAAGTAATAGTCCTTGGAGTTGCCCAGCTTTCTATGTTGAAAATGCAGCCGAAATTGAAAGAGGAGCTCCAAGACTTGTTATCAATTATAAACCACTTAAAATAAAATAAATAAATCTCCCCCAAACTTAAACATGTGCATCGTCCTCGATGTGAATAAGCATGATAAATAGGAAAATGCACATACACTGGGCAACGACCGTCAGTGGTCCTTGCCTTCATCCTCATCGTCATCATCGTGGTGGGGTGGTTGGAACTCTGGCGGGTGGTAGACAGGTGGCCACTGTGGAGGAGGTGGAAACGGATGACCAGAAGTAGAAGCAGAAGGGAACTGCTAAGCCAACACCGAAGTGAAATCCATCATGTAATCCATGAATGTATCGGCCCTATACCTCAACGCATCCATCTCTTGGCGTTGAGCTCGCATGTCCTCTTCCAACATAGTCAATCTGTTTCTCCTGTGCCTGTGCTGCGGTGGTGGTTCTTGGACCTGGGCTTGGTCACGTCTCTCTGCAGCTCTTCTATTAAATTCCATTTCAGCTCTCCGTGCTGCAGCTTGGTCATTTCTGACTCCTCCATGTGGTTGAATTACCACAATTTCATTCTTTGGCCTCAACAGCTCTTCATTCGGTGCCCAAGTAACCCCCGCATGTTGGCATAAAATAGTGATGAGAGAGGGGTGAAGAAGTCCACTCGGAGAGTTACCTCTTGCATAATCGAGAATGGAATGCTGAAGCAATTGACCGAGATCAACTGTCTTCCCTGTCATAATGCAAAATGTGAGGATGGCCCTCTCCTTATGACAGTAGTGGTGTGTTCGGTTGGCTTTATTCTGGCAGCAATGAATGAATACCAATTTTTAGCAACAGTCTTCAGATCAGACTTTGCTAGGCTCAAGTGCACATCGTTTCTCATTCGCCATTCGGCTCCCTGTATACATATCGTTTGAAGAATACTTTTATAATCAACATGTTCATTTTTCTATTCTTCATACTCGTCGTGCATGATTTGAGGTAAGCCATATATCGTGTTGATCGTATGTGCATCAAATGCTACCTCTTTACCTCGAACAAAAACTGTCAATCGATTATATCTAACCTTAAGGTTAGCGTAGAACTCTCTCACCAGTGATATGACAGGATCCTGTGGCTGTTTGCCAAATTCTTCCCACTGTCTAACAGTAAGCATCCTCCCAATTTCAGTATTAGGGACGCTCATATCAAAACCCCTCTCCTTGATAATGCTTCTATTCAAAATCTTCCCGTATTTTTCCTCCGCCTTCTCATCATAAAATCGACTAGCATCATAGTTCACTGTTGATGATGATGAAGCACCCTTTGATGACTTTCTTCTTAGTGGCATTTTGTCGAACACCTTCTCAACACAACTTTAATTCAACCCACTTCTCAAAATACAAGATTATTGCAATCCACCAAACTACTACTTCACAATATTCACACTTCAACAATGTACACAATAATCAATCAACAATATTCCCAAAATCAACAATATGCTTCACAAAATGATTTTTTTCCTTCCTTAGCAACAAACCCCAACAATTTTCGAATTTATCAACAAATTTGCTATGAATTTGCTCACCTTGGGTGTGTTGAATTGTTTCTTGAAGAACAAAAACAAAGTTTTGTTAAAATTCTTGAAGAAATTTTGAATCCCCTTTTTCAACCCTAGGTTGGATTTTTTGAATTTGATGGAAAGAAATGAGCTATTTGATGGAATGAGTGAAGATTTGTAGTTTGTAGTGATGAATTTGTTGAAAGAAGAACAAAAATTTGGTGTGTGAGTTGTGTTTGGAGTAGGGAATTTCGAAATTGGAAGTGAGGGTTCTTGAAGGTGGTGTTCTTCGAATGTGGTGAGGAATGCCCGATTCTTTGTTTTAAAGTAGCAACCGCGGGTGCGGTAATGTAAGCACCGCGGGTGCGGTAATGTAAGCACCGCGGGTGCGGTGTTTGTTCGAACGTGCAGCGCGGGTGCGGCGTTTTTAAGAGCGCGGGAGCGGCACCTCTCGGCAGAAAAGCGCAGGGGCTGTATGTTAGGCAGCGCGGGTGCGCTGGGTGTTCGGCAGTTTAGCGCGGGTGCGCTCTTGTAAGCAGCGCGGGTGCGGTACCCTCTCGGCATTTGCATGCATTTTCCATACAGCACGACCGCGGGTGCGGTCATGTAAGCACCGCGGGTGCGGTAGTGCTTCGGCACTCCTAGCGCGGGGGCGCTGTGTTTGTACTGCGGGTGCACTCCTGCTTCGAATTTTCTTGTGTTTTCAGTCCTGAAAAGAATACAAATGAAATTCATTAAATTTTTGGGAAGATTTAAGCACACACTATATTAAAAACAAAAATACACAACAAAAAATAACATGATAATATAAAATCAAAACCAAAATAAAATAACAATGCAAACAAGAAACAAAAAATTGGGTTGCCTCCCAATAAGCGCTTGGTTTAACGTCATCAGCCTGACTTTCATCAGTCTACTTTGGTTCTCGCAGTGGGATGTTGTCCATGTGTCGCACTTCATTGCCAAAGTAATGCTTGACCCTCTGACCATTGACTTTGAATGTCTCGTCATTTTTGCATTTTAGTTCAATTGCACCATGTGGGTACACTGTTTCTACTGTGAATGGGCCAGACCATCTGGATTTTAACTTACCAGGAAACAACCTCAGTCGAGAATTGAATAATAACACTTGTTGTCCTGCTTCGAAGTCTCGTCGAAGAATCTGTTTGTCGTGCCATCTCTTGGTCTTTTCTTTGTATATCTTGGCATTCTCGTATGAATCATTCCTGAATTCGTCCATCTCATTCAACTGCAACAGTCGTTGCTCGCCCGATGCTTCAAAATTGAGCTTTTTGATAGCCCAAAATGCCTTGTGCTCCAGTTCCAAAGGTAAATGACAAGCTTTCCCAAAGACCAACCTATAAGGTGACATCCCGATAGGTGTCTTGTATGCAGTCCTGTATGCCCATAAAGCGTCATCTAGCTTGATTGCCCAATCCTTCCGGTTTGTTTTCACTGTCTTTTCTAATTTTTGCTTTATCTCCCGGTTGGATATCTCTGCTTGCCCATTAGCTTGCGGGTGGTATGCCAGTGTCACCCTGTGCTTCACATCATACTTGGCCAATAGTGAGTTAAAAATTTTGTTACAGAAATGTGTACCTTCATCACTGATAATGGCTCTAGGCGTTCCAAATCTCGTGAAGATGTTCCTGTGGACAAACTTAACAACAACTCGAGCATCATTAGTTACGGTGGCAATTGCTTCCACCCATTTTGACACATAATCGACAGCAAGTAAAATGTATGATTGACCAAACGAAGATGGGAAGGGACCCATAAAATCAATACCCCAGACATCAAAGAGTTCCACCTCCAAAATATTTGTTAGTGGAAATTCATGTCGTCTAGAAATGTTGCCAACTCTTTGGCATTTATCACATGACTTGACTAAAGTATAACTGTCTTTAAATAAATTAGGCCAATAGAAACCTGATTGTAATACTTTAGCTGCTGTTCTAGATGCTCCAAAGTGTCCACCGTAAAGTGAGGAATGACATTGCTCTAGAATCATACCTGCTTCTTCCTCAGCTACACATCGTCTGATTATCTGATCAGCGCATCTCTTGAACAAGAATGGATCGTCCCACAGGTAAAACTTGGCATCATGAAGAAATTTCTTCTTTTGATGATACGTTAAATCCGAAGGCAATTCTCCTGCAGCAAGGAAATTAGCTATATCTGCAAACCACGGATATGTAACACTTACCTTGAAAAGTTGCTCATCTGGGAATGACTCGTGGATAGCTCCACCTTCAGTTCGTTCTTCCAGCTCTAGTCGTGACAGGTGATCAGCCACCTGGTTCTCACAACCTTTCTTATCTTTGACTTCAAAGTCAAATTCTTGAAGTAGGAGTATCCATCGTATCAATCTGGGCTTTGCATCCTTTTTGGCAAACAAGTAACGAAGAGCTGCATGGTCAGTGAAAACCGTTACCTTTGTGCCAATGGGATATGTTCTGAATTTGTCGAATGCAAACACCACTGCTAGCATCTCTTTCTCAGTAGTAGTATAATTCTGTTGGGCTGCATTGAGTGTACGACTTGCATAATAGATGGCTTTAAACATCTTGCCTCGCCTTTGTCCCAATGCTGCTCCCACAGCATAGTCGCTAGCATCACACATGAGTTCAAAAGGTTCCTTCCAATCTGGCACTATCATAATGGGAGCAGAAATCAGTGCTTTCTTGATCCTGTTAAATGCCTGCAAGCAATCATCATCAAAAATAAATGTCGAATCTTTCTATAACAAATTACATAAAGGTCTAGTAATTTTAGAGAAATCTTTAATATAACGACGATAGAACCCGGCATGTCCCAAGAAACTTCGGATTCCTTTCACATTCTTTGGCGGTGGAAGATTTTCAATTGCCACAACTTTGGCCCTGTCAACTTCTATTCCTTTAGCTGAAATTTTGTGGCCAAGCACAATACCTTCTGGAACCATGAAGTGACATTTTTCCCAATTCAGAACTAGATTCTTAGCCTGACATCTCTGCAAAACAAGCATTAAATTTTGCAAACAATGATCAAAAGATGTACCAAATACAGAAATGTCATCCATAAAAACCTCCATTATTTCCTCAACCATGTCAGAAAATATGGCCATCATACACCTCTGAAAAGTAGCAGGTGCATTGCATAGTCCAAATGGCATTCTCCTGAAAGCAAATGTACCGTAAGGGCAAGTGAATGTAGTCTTCTCCTGATCCTCCGGTGCTATGACAATCTGATTGTAACCTGAATAACCATCTAGAAAGCAATAATAATGATAACCACCAACTCTATCAAGCATCTGGTCAATGAATGGAAGTGGGAAATGATCTTTCCTAGTCGCATCATTCAGTTTCCTGTAGTCTATGCATACTCGCCAACCAGTCACTGGACGAGTTGAAATCAATTCATTGTTTTCATTTCTCACTACAGTTATTCCTCCCTTCTTAGGCACTACTTGTACTGGTGAAACCCACGAGCTATCAGATATAGCATAAATAACACCAGCATTTAACAATTTTAATACCTCAGCCCTCACTACCTCTTTCATTGCGGGATTAAGCCTCCTCTGATGATCAACATAGGGTGAATACGACTCCTGCATCAAAATTTTATGCATACAAACAGTAGGGCTAATTCCCCTTATATCAGAAATTGTCCATCCCAAAGCCGATTTAAATTCCCTCAACACTCTCAACAATTTCTCTTTTTCAGTAGTTGTAAGAAAAGAAGAGATGATTACCGGATATGTTGAATTTTCACCTAAAAATGCATAACAAAGGTGACTTGGAAGTTCCTTCAATTCAGGGGATACTTTTGGTACCTCTATACTTGCATCTTCAAGTTGCTCTACATGATTCACATCAATCTTTTCTTTAGGCAATGTATCGAGAGCAAGTAACTCCTCTTGCATGTCCCAATCATCTTCATCCAGTATAGATGCCGATTCCAACAAGCATCTCTCCAAGGAATCTTTCGTCAATCTACCTGCACCAACATGAGATACACATGAATCAATTACATCAATACTATTACAAGTACTTACCTCATTTGGTTCTTTGATTGTGTTGTAGATGTTGAACATGACTTTTTCTCCACCTACTCTCAATGTAAGCTCACCCTTGTGCACATCAATCAAAGCTTTTCCGGTGGCCAAGAATGGTCTTCCAAAGATAAGTGGAGTGTTCTGATCTTCTTCCATATCTAGAATGACAAAATCAGCAGGAAATATAAATTTGTCTACCTTTACCAGAACATCTTCCACTATACCCCGTGGATATGTAAGTGATCTGTCCGCCAGCTGCAGGGTAATAGTGCTTGGCTTCACCTCGCCAAGCTCCAAAGTCATGTAAATAGAAAAATGCATTAAATTAATACTGGCACCTAAATCACATAAAGCTTTATTTATTCTAGAACCACCAATAACACAAGGAATAGTAAAACTCCCTGGATCTTTGAGTTTCTGTGGTAGTTTCTTTTGGAGTATGGCGCTACACTCCTCGGTCAACTTAATTGTCTCAAACTCATGCAACTTCCTTTTCTTTGACATCACATCTTTGATGAACTTTGCATAGTTTGGCATTTGCTCCAAAGCATCGGCAAATGGGATGTTGATATGAATCTTCTTGAAGATCTCCAAAAATTTGGCAAATTGCTCATCCAATTTATTCTTTTTAAACCTCTGTGGATATGGAAGTATTGGCTGAAATACCGGAGGTTGTTCAACTTCAACTTCAACTTTGGATTCCTCAGTTTCGACTTCTTCAACAGTTATCTCATTTTCATCCTTCTCATTGGAATTTTTACCTCCAAGTTCTTTTCCACTTCTCAAAGTTACAGCTTTGCATTGCTCCTTTGGATTCACTTCAGAGTTACTCGGGAACTGACCTTTATTTTGATCTTTCAATGCATTAGCTAACTGACCAATCTGTGTCTCCAATGACTTCATTGTGGCTCCCATATTTCCCATGTGAGTTTCCATGCCATCAAGACGAGATTCAGTCCTAGCCATCAGGACACCGCACCCGCGGTCCTTAGACTACCGCACCCGCGGTCATGCACAAACACCATTCCGGAAATTGTGAAACTTTGTGGACTTTGAAGAAAAGAAGGGGAAAATGGTGTGCTACGTGGAATATCTTGTCTAGACTATAAAAGAGTCTCTTTTTCATCATTTAGGGTAGGGAGAGAAGCTAGGAAAAGGGTGGAGGCTACAAAGAAAAGAGTTGAAGATCAAGATCATCATCTTCAACAAGTTCTTGCACATCTTTGGACAAAAACTTCATACACTCCAAAAATCTTGTTCTAAGTTCTTTCTTTCTTTATTTTTTACTTTTATTTTGATATGTCTTGTTTAAGATTTATGTATTGTTGTGTTATTTTTATTATCATGAACTAAATCTTAATTCTAGAGGTATGATGGAACAAAACTAGAAACCATGTGTTGAGATTAATGATTTATGCTATATAAGTTGTCTTTATTGTTTATTTGTGTTTTTCCAATCTTAATGCTTTCATTTTATTGGCCATATCTTGAATGATTTGTATGTTATAAATTATCACTTGAAAAAGGAAATTTATAATCAAGAAAGGGAAAAATACATCGATGGTATTTATATAGTTCGAGAGGACATATTTTGCTATGGAAGCCATTAAAAGAATTTAGTGCTTGTTGTGTTATTTAATTATCGATTGTTGACGGAGACGTTGCAATCCTTTGTTAGATAATTAGTATCTACTTAACACTCGAGAGAGGGAGCGGATAATTATAGAATTCTTGGTTAATAAATAAGAAGGACAATTATAATATAGCTACACAAACATATCACATGGTGGATAGTTGCGTGAAGTCAAACCTCTTGATCTTTTATTCTATTGTTCAAATCTGTTTGTTACTACAATTAAATTTATTTTCAGTTCAGTTATTGATATGAACAAATCTGTGAATTGATTATTCTAAATAAAATCGAGACTATTCTAATTACAAGCATTAATATAAATTTAGAATTACATTCCTCGTGGGATCGATACTTGTATTCAAAATTACATTTTACTATAACTTGACGTCGTGCGCTTGCGAGCATTAAAGAAAACACGCAACAAGTTTTTGAGGGTGGAGGCTACAAAGAAAAGAGTTGAAGATCAAGATCATCATCTTCAACAAGTTCTTGCACATCTTTGGACAAAAACTTCATACACTCCAAAACTCTTGTTCTAAGTTCTTTCTTTCTTTATTTTTTACTTTTATTTTGATATGTCTTGTTTAAGATTTATGTATTGTTGTGTTATTTTTATTATCATGAACTAAATCTTAATTCTAGAGGTATGATGGAACAAAACTAGAAACCATGTGTTGAGATTAATGATTTATGCTATATAAGTTGTCTTTATTGTTTATTTGTGTTTTTCCAATCTTAATGCTTTCATTTTATTGGCCATATCTTGAATGATTTGTATGTTATAAATTATCACTTGAAAAAGGAAATTTATAATCAAGAAAGGGAAAAATACATCGATGGTATTTATATAGTTCGAGAGGACATATTTTGCTATGGAAGCCATTAAAAGAATTTAGTGCTTGTTGTGTTATTTAATTATCGATTGTTGACGGAGACGTTGCAATCCTTTGTTAGATAATTAGTATCTACTTAACACTCGAGAGAGGGAGCGGATAATTATAGAATTCTTGGTTAATAAATAAGAAGGACAATTATAATATAGCTACACAAACATATCACATGGTGGATAGTTGCGTGAAGTCAAACCTCTTGATCTTTTATTCTATTGTTCAAATCTGTTTGTTACTACAATTAAATTTATTTTCAGTTCAGTTATTGATATGAACAAATCTGTGAATTGATTATTCTAAATAAAATCGAGACTATTCTAATTACAAGCATTAATATAAATTTAGAATTACATTCCTCGTGGGATCGATACTTGTATTCAAAATTACATTTTACTATAACTTGACGTCGTGCGCTTGCGAGCATTAAAGAAAACACGCAACAAGTTTTTGAGGGTGGAGGCTACAAAGAAAAGAGTTGAAGATCAAGATCATCATCTTCAACAAGTTCTTGCACATCTTTGGACAAAAACTTCATACACTCCAAAACTCTTGTTCTAAGTTCTTTCTTTCTTTATTTTTTACTTTTATTTTGATATGTCTTGTTTAAGATTTATGTATTGTTGTGTTATTTTTATTATCATGAACTAAATCTTAATTCTAGAGGTATGATGGAACAAAACTAGAAACCATGTGTTGAGATTAATGATTTATGCTATATAAGTTGTCTTTATTGTTTATTTGTGTTTTTCCAATCTTAATGCTTTCATTTTATTGGCCATATCTTGAATGATTAGTATGTTATAAATTATCACTTGAAAAAGGAAATTTATAATCAAGAAAGGGAAAAATACATCGATGGTATTTATATAGCTCGAGAGGACATATTTTGCTATGGAAGCCATTAAAAGAATTTAGTGCTTGTTGTGTTATTTAATTATCGATTGTTGACGGAGACGTTGCAATCCTTTGTTAGATAATTAGTATCTACTTAACACTCGAGAGAGGGAGCGGATAATTATAGAATTCTTGGTTAATAAATAAGAAGGACAATTATAATATAGCTACACAAACATATCACATGGTGGATAGTTGCGTGAAGTCAAACCTCTTGATCTTTTATTCTATTGTTCAAATCTGTTTGTTACTACAATTAAATTTATTTTCAGTTCAGTTATTGATATGAACAAATCTGTGAATTGATTATTCTAAATAAAATCGAGACTATTCTAATTACAAGCATTAATATAAATTTAGAATTACATTCCTCGTGGGATCGATACTTGTATTCAAAATTACATTTTACTATAACTTGACGTCGTGCGCTTGCGAGCATTAAAGAAAACACGCAACAAGTTTTTGAGGGTGGAGGCTACAAAGAAAAGAGTTGAAGATCAAGATCATCATCTTCAACAAGTTCTTGCACATCTTTGGACAAAAACTTCATACACTCCAAAACTCTTGTTCTAAGTTCTTTCTTTCTTTATTTTTTACTTTTATTTTGATATGTCTTGTTTAAGATTTATGTATTGTTGTGTTATTTTTATTATCATGAACTAAATCTTAATTCTAGAGGTATGATGGAACAAAACTAGAAACCATGTGTTGAGATTAATGATTTATGCTATATAAGTTGTCTTTATTGTTTATTTGTGTTTTTCCAATCTTAATGCTTTCATTTTATTGGCCATATCTTGAATGATTTGTATGTTATAAATTATCACTTGAAAAAGGAAATTTATAATCAAGAAAGGGAAAAATACATCGATGGTATTTATATAGTTCGAGAGGACATATTTTGCTATGGAAGCCATTAAAAGAATTTAGTGCTTGTTGTGTTATTTAATTATCGATTGTTGACGGAGACGTTGCAATCCTTTGTTAGATAATTAGTATCTACTTAACACTCGAGAGAGGGAGCGGATAATTATAGAATTCTTGGTTAATAAATAAGAAGGACAATTATAATATAGCTACACAAACATATCACATGGTGGATAGTTGCGTGAAGTCAAACCTCTTGATCTTTTATTCTATTGTTCAAATCTGTTTGTTACTACAATTAAATTTATTTTCAGTTCAGTTATTGATATGAACAAATCTGTGAATTGATTATTCTAAATAAAATCGAGACTATTCTAATTACAAGCATTAATATAAATTTAGAATTACATTCCTCGTGGGATCGATACTTGTATTCAAAATTACATTTTACTATAACTTGACGTCGTGCGCTTGCGAGCATTAAAGAAAACACGCAACAAGTTTTTGAGGGTGGAGGCTACAAAGAAAAGAGTTGAAGATCAAGATCATCATCTTCAACAAGTTCTTGCACATCTTTGGACAAAAACTTCATACACTCCAAAACTCTTGTTCTAAGTTCTTTCTTTCTTTATTTTTTACTTTTATTTTGATATGTCTTGTTTAAGATTTATGTATTGTTGTGTTATTTTTAGTATCATGAACTAAATCTTAATTCTAGAGGTATGATGGAACAAAACTAGAAACCATGTGTTGAGATTAATGATTTATGCTATATAAGTTGTCTTTATTGTTTATTTGTGTTTTTCCAATCTTAATGCTTTCATTTTATTGGCCATATCTTGAATGATTAGTATGTTATAAATTATCACTTGAAAAAGGAAATTTATAATCAAGAAAGGGAAAAATACATCGATGGTATTTATATAGCTCGAGAGGACATATTTTGCTATGGAAGCCATTAAAAGAATTTAGTGCTTGTTGTGTTATTTAATTATCGATTGTTGACGGAGACGTTGCAATCCTTTGTTAGATAATTAGTATCTACTTAACACTCGAGAGAGGGAGCGGATAATTATAGAATTCTTGGTTAATAAATAAGAAGGACAATTATAATATAGCTACACAAACATATCACATGGTGGATAGTTGCGTGAAGTCAAACCTCTTGATCTTTTATTCTATTGTTCAAATCTGTTTGTTACTACAATTAAATTTATTTTCAGTTCAGTTATTGATATGAACAAATCTGTGAATTGATTATTCTAAATAAAATCGAGACTATTCTAATTACAAGCATTAATATAAATTTAGAATTACATTCCTCGTGGGATCGATACTTGTATTCAAAATTACATTTTACTATAACTTGACGTCGTGCGCTTGCGAGCATTAAAGAAAACACGCAACAAGTTTTTGAGGGTGGAGGCTACAAAGAAAAGAGTTGAAGATCAAGATCATCATCTTCAACAAGTTCTTGCACATCTTTGGACAAAAACTTCATACACTCCAAAACTCTTGTTCTAAGTTCTTTCTTTCTTTATTTTTTACTTTTATTTTGATATGTCTTGTTTAAGATTTATGTATTGTTGTGTTATTTTTATTATCATGAACTAAATCTTAATTCTAGAGGTATGATGGAACAAAACTAGAAACCATGTGTTGAGATTAATGATTTATGCTATATAAGTTGTCTTTATTGTTTATTTGTGTTTTTCCAATCTTAATGCATTCATTTTATTGGCCATATCTTGAATGATTTGTATGTTATAAATTATCACTTGAAAAAGGAAATTTATAATCAAGAAAGGGAAAAATACATCGATGGTATTTATATAGCTCGAGAGGACATATTTTGCTATGGAAGCCATTAAAAGAATTTAGTGCTTGTTGTGTTATTTAATTATCGATTGTTGACGGAGACGTTGCAATCCTTTGTTAGATAATTAGTATCTACTTAACACTCGAGAGAGGGAGCGGATAATTATAGAATTCTTGGTTAATAAATAAGAAGGACAATTATAATATAGCTACACAAACATATCACATGGTGGATAGTTGCGTGAAGTCAAACCTCTTGATCTTTTATTCTATTGTTCAAATCTGTTTGTTACTACAATTAAATTTATTTTCAGTTCAGTTATTGATATGAACAAATCTGTGAATTGATTATTCTAAATAAAATCGAGACTATTCTAATTACAAGCATTAATATAAATTTAGAATTACATTCCTCGTGGGATCGATACTTGTATTCAAAATTACATTTTACTATAACTTGACGTCGTGCGCTTGCGAGCATTAAAGAAAACACGCAACAAGTTTTTGAGGGTGGAGGCTACAAAGAAAAGAGTTGAAGATCAAGATCATCATCTTCAACAAGTTCTTGCACATCTTTGGACAAAAACTTCATACACTCCAAAACTCTTGTTCTAAGTTCTTTCTTTCTTTATTTTTTACTTTTATTTTGATATGTCTTGTTTAAGATTTATGTATTGTTGTGTTATTTTTATTATCATGAACTAAATCTTAATTCTAGAGGTATGATGGAACAAAACTAGAAACCATGTGTTGAGATTCATGATTTATGCTATATAAGTTGTCTTTATTGTTTATTTGTGTTTTTCCAATATTAATGCTTTCATTTTATTGGCCATATCTTGAATGATTTGTATGTTATAAATTATCACTTGAAAAAGGAAATTTATAATCAAGAAAGGAAAAAATACATCGATGGTATTTATATAGTTCGAGAGGACATATTTTGCTATGGAAGCCAAGTATGATGTGAAGCACAGGGTGACACTGGCATACCACCCGCAAGCTAATGGGCAAGCAGAGATATCCAACCGGGAGATAAAGCAAATATTAGAAAAGACAGTGAAAACAAACCGGAAGGATTGGGCAATCAAGCTAGATGACGCTTTATGGGCATACAGGACTGCATACAAGACACCTATCGGGATGTCACCTTATAGGTTGGTCTTTGGGAAAGCTTGTCATTTACCTTTGGAACTGGAGCACAAGGCATTTTGGGCTATCAAAAAGCTCAATTTTGATATGGGAGCATCGGGCGAGCAACGACTGTTGCAGTTGAATGAGATGGACGAATTCAGGAATGATTCATACGAGAATGCCAAGATATACAAAGAAAAGACCAAGAGATGGCACGACAAACAGATTCTTCGACGAGACTTCGAAGCAGGACAACAAGTGTTATTATTCAATTCTCGACTGAGGTTGTTTCCTGGTAAGTTAAAATCCAGATGGTCTGGCCCATTCACAGTAGAAACAGTGTACCCACATGGTGCAATTGAATTAAAATGCAAAAATGGCGAGACATTCAAAGTCAATGGTCAGAGGGTCAAGCATTACTTTGGCAATGAAGTGCGACACATGGACAACATCCCACTGCGAGAACCAAAGTAGACTGATGAAAGTCAGGCTGATGACGTTAAACCAAGCGCTTATTGGGAGGCAACCCAATTCTTTGTTTCTTGTTTGCATTGTTATTTTGGTTTTGATTTTATATTATCATGTTATTTTTGGTTGTGTATTTTTTTTTAATATAGTGTGTGCTTAAATCTTCCCAAAAATTTAATGAATTTCATTTGTATTCTTTTCAGGACTGAAACACAAGAAAATTCGAAGCAGGAGTGCACCCGCAGTACAAACACAGCGCCCCCGCGCTAGGAGTGCCGAAGCACTACCGCACCCGCGGTGCTTACATGACCGCACCCGCGGTCGTGATGTATGGAAAATGCATGCAAATGCCGAGAGGGTACCGCACCCGCGCAGCTTACAAGAGCGCACCCGCGCTAAACTGCCGAACACCCAGCGCACCCGCGCTGCATAACATACCGCCCCTGCGCTTATCTGCCGAGAGGTGCCGCTCCCGCGCTCTTAAAAACGCCGCACCCGCGCTGCACGTTCGAACAAACACCGCACCCGCGGTGCTTACATTACCGCACCCGCGGTTGCTACTTTAAAACAAAGAATCGGGCATTCCTCACCACATTCGAAGAACACCACCTTCAAGAACCCTCACTTCCAATTTCGAAATTCCCTACTCCAAACACAACTCACACACCAAATTTTTGTTCTTCTTTCAACAAATTCATCACTACAAACTACAAATCTTCACTCATTCCATCAAATACCTCATTTCTTTCCATCAAATTCAAAAAATCCAACCTAGGGTTGAAAAAGGGGATTCAAAATTTCTTCAAGAATTTTAACAAAACTTTGTTTTTGTTCTTCAAGAAACAATTCAAAACACCCAAGGTGAGCAAATTCATAGCAAATTTGTTGATAAATTCGAAAATTGTTGGGGTTTGTTGCTAAGGAAGGAAAAAAAATCATTTTGTGAAGCATATTATTGATTTTGGGAATATTGTTGATTGATTATTGTGTACATTGTTGAAGTGTGAATATTGTGAAGTAGTAGTTTGGTGGATTGCAATAATCTTGTATTTTGAGAAGTGGTTGAATTAAAAAAGTTGTGTTGAGAAGATGTTCGACAAAATGCCACTAAGAAGAAAGTCATCAAAGGGTGCATCATCATCATCAACAGTGAACTATGATGCTAGTCGATTTTATGATGAGAAGGCGGAGGAACAATACGGGAAGATTTTGAATAGAAGCATTATCAAGGAGAGGGGTTTTGATATAAGCCTCCCTAATACTGAAATTGGGAGGATGCTTACTGTTAGACAGTGGGAAGAATTTGGCAGACAGCCACAGGATGCTGTCATATCACTGGTGAGAGAGTTCTACGCTAACCTTAAGGTTAGATATAATCGATTGACAGTTTTTGTTCGAGGTAAAGAGGTAGCATTTGATGCACATACGATCAACACGATATATGGCTTACCTCAAATCATGCACGACGAGTATGAAGAATACAAAAATGAACATGTTGATTATAACAGTATTCTTCAAACGATATGTATACAGGGAGCCGAATGGCGAATGAGAGACGATGTGCACTTGAGCCTAGCAAAGTCTGATCTGAAGACTGTTGCTAAAAATTGGTATTCATTCATTGCTGCCAGAATAAAGCCAACCGAACACACCACTACTGTCATTAAGGAGAGGGACATCCTCACATTTTGCATTATGACAGGGAAGACATTTGATCTCGGTCAATTGCTTCAGCATTCCATTCTCGATTATGCAAGAGGTAACTCTCCGAGTGGACTTCTTCACCCCTCTCTCATCACTATTTTATGCCAACATGCGGGGGTTACTTGGGCACCGAATTAAGTGCTGTTGAGGCCAAAGAATGAAATTGTGGTAATTCAACCACATGGAGGAGTCAGAAATGACCAAGCTGCAGCACGGAGAGCTGAAAGGGAATTTAATAGAAGAGCTGCAGAGAGACGTGACCAAGCTCAGGCCCAAGAACCACCACCGCAGCACAGGCACATGAGAAACAGATTGACTATGTTGGAAGAGGACATGTGAGCTCAACGCCAAGAGATGGATGCGTTGAGGTATAGGGCCGATACATTCATGGATTACATGATGGATTTCACTTCGGTGTTGGCTCAGCAGTTCCCTTCTGCTTCTACTTCTGGTCATCCGTTTCCACCTCCTCCACAGTGGCCACCTGTCTACCACCCGCCAGAGTTCCAACCACCCCTCCACGATGATGACGATGAGGATGAAGGCAAGGACCAGTGACGGTCGTTGCCCAGTGTATGTGCATTTTCCTATTTATCATGCTTATTCACATCGAGGACGATGCACATGTTTAAGTTTGGGGAAGATTTATTTATTTTATTTTATTTTACTTTGTGTGCTTTTATTTTATTTTATTTGGAGTGTGTATTTGCTTTTGTGTGTTTATTTATTTAGTATATTTTGTGCGTTTAAAATTTTGTTTATTTTGTGTGTTTGTAGTATTTTAGTCATGAAATTTTTAATGAATTGGTCACTGATGAAAATATTTTTTTTATGGAAAAGAAATGTCATGCATCAAATTCATGTTAATTGATCACTTTGAATTTTTTAGAGAATAATCATGAGATTTGGTGAGTTTGAGACTTACAATTTCTATAAAACTTTGTGATTTTTATTTGACATTGAAATAATTTTTTTGCAAACACATAGATGATTGAGGCAATCTTTGATTTTATTTGGGCCATTTATATTATTCATAAACATTCATTTGAAGCCCTTTTGAGCCTATATGAACAAAGAATTGTGTTTTTGAAATTCCTTGGAAGCCAAGCACTTTTCTTTTTGAATATATATGTATTTGGTTGATGCATTGAGACACTATTTTCACGATGATTAGAATTCTACTCTTTGATGGTGAATTGAGATGTTGTCTAGAACTATCCAAACATCACTCGAGGCGAAATACAGACAAATTATGACTTAGGAATGATTTAGGTGATTTTTGGATCGATTGAGCTTTTCAAGCTACCAAATAAATTAATTTATCATTTGTCACCTCTTTGAGCTTATATGAATTTGAATGGCACACGTAAATATGTGTAAAAGACCCCCATTCAAATATTTTTTTCAAGTATCCCACAATTACCAACCTTTTGAATATCTTATACAATTAATTCCTACCTTCTCAAGGGAGTAAGAATTCGAAAGATTAAAGAAAGTGAATTTCTCCTACAAAAAAAAAAAAAAGAATAATGATACATTGTTGAAGATTGGAGAAAAAGGGGAGAAAAAGAGATGAGATCTTTAAAAAAAAAAAAAAGGAGAAGAAATTCAATTTACTCCCTTATTTGAACTCCTAAACTTTATTTGTAGCCATGAACCGAGGCCTAACATTATAACCATTGAAAATCCTATTAACCTAGTCATAGTTGTCCAATATACTAGAGGAGAGTGATTGGGAGGATCTAGCCTATGGACAGTCGATAAACACCGTCATTGAGTAAGAATTCTGATCAATTTTTCACACACCTCATTGCATCAAACATTTATTGGGTATCCCTCTCTGAATAAATATTGATTTGAACCTAATCTTTACCTAAAAAGACCTTGTGATATGTGTTTGTAAAAATTTGACATCAATTGAGAATGATTTGATACATGGTTGAAGAGATTTGATTTACTCCCTTATTTTAAAATAAATAAATCTCCCCCAAACTTAAACATGTGCATCGTCCTCGATGTGAATAAGCATGATAAATAGGAAAATGCACATACACTGGGCAACGACCGTTAGTGGTCCTTGCCTTCATCCTCATCGTCATCATCGTGGTTGGGTGGTTGGAACTCTGGCGGGTGGTAGACAGGTGGCCACTGTGGAGGAGGTGGAAACGGATGACCAGAAGTAGAAGCAGAAGGGAACTGCTGAGCTAACACCGAAGTGAAATCCATCATGTAATCCATGAATGTATCGGCCCTATACCTCAACGCATCCATCTCTTGGCGTTGAGCTCGCATGTCCTCTTCCAACATAGTCAATCTGTTTCTCCTGTGCCTGTGCTGCGGTGGTGGTTCTTGGACCTGGGCTTGGTCACGTCTCTCTGCAGCTCTCCTATTAAATTCCATTTCAGCTCTCCGTGCTGCAGCTTGGTCATTTCTGACTCCTCCATGTGGTTGAATTACCAGAATTTCATTCTTTGGCCTCAACAGCTCTTCATTCGGTGCCCAAGTAACCCCCGCATGTTGGCATAAAATAGTGATGAGAGAGTGGTGAAGAAGTCCACTCGGAGAGTTACCTCTTGCATAATCGAGAATGGAATGCTGAAGCAATTGACCGAGATCAACTGTCTTCCCTGTCATAATGCAACATGTGAGGATGGCCCTCTCCTTATTGACAGTAGTGGTGTGTTCGGTTGGCTTTATTCTGGCAGCAATGAATGAATACCAATTTTTAGCAACAGTCTTCAGATCAGACTTTGCTAGGCTCAAGTGCACATCGTCTCTCATTCGCCATTCGGCTCCCTGTATACATATCGTTTGAAGAATACTGTTATAATCAACATGTTCATTTCTGTATTCTTCATACTCGTCGTGCATGATTTGAGGTAAGCCATATATCGTGTTGATCGTATGTGCATCAAATGCTACCTCTTTACCTCGAACAAAAACTGTCAATCGATTATATCTAACCTTAAGGTTAGCGTAGAACTCTCTCACCAGTGATATGACAGGATCCTGTGGCTGTCTGCCAAATTCTTCCCACTGTCTAACAGTAAGCATCCTCCCAATTTCAGTATTAGGGACGCTCATATCAAAACACCTCTCCTTGATAATGTTTCTATTCAAAATCTTCCCGTATTGTTCCTCCGCCTTCTCATCATAAAATCGACTAGCATCATAGTTCACTGTTGATGATGATGAAGCACCCTTTGATGACTTTCTTCTTAGTGGCATTTTGTCGAACACCTTCTCAACACAACTTTAATTCAACCCACTTCTCAAAATACAAGATTATTGCAATCCACCAAACTACTACTTCACAATATTCACACTTCAACAATGTACACAATAATCAATCAACAATATTCCCAAAATCAACAATATGCTTCACAAAATGATTTTTTTCCTTCCTTAGCAACAAACCCCAACAATTTTCGAATTTATCAACAAATTTGCTATGAATTTGCTCACCTTGGGTGTGTTGAATTGTTTCTTGAAGAACAAAAACAAAGTTTTGTTAAAATTCTTGAAGAAATTTTGAATCCCCTTTTTCAACCCTAGGTTGGATTTTTTGAATTTGATGGAAAGAAATGAGCTATTTGATGGAATGAGTGAAGATTTGTAGTTTGTAGTGATGAATTTGTTGAAAGAAGAACAAAAATTTGGTGTGTGAGTTGTGTTTGGAGTAGGGAATTTCGAAATTGGAAGTGAGGGTTCTTGAAGGTGGTGTTCTTCGAATGTGGTGAGGAATGCCCGATTCTTTGTTTTAAAGTAGCAACCGCGGGTGCGGTAATGTAAGCACCGCGGGTGCGGTAATGTAAGCACCGCGGGTGCGGTGTTTGTTCGAACGTGCAGCGCGGGTGCGGCGTTTTTAAGAGCGCGGGAGCGGCACCTCTCGGCAGAAAAGCGCAGGGGCGGTATGTTAGGCAGCGCGGGTGCGCTGGGTGTTCGGCAGTTTAGCGCGGGTGCGCTCTTGTAAGCAGCGCGGGTGCGGTACCCTCTCGGCATTTGCATGCATTTTCCATACAGCACGACCGCGGGTGCGGTCATGTAAGCACCGCGGGTGCGGTAGTGCTTCGGCACTCCTAGCGCGGGGGCGCTGTGTTTGTACTGCGGGTGCACTCCTGCTTCGAATTTTCTTGTGTTTTCAGTCCTGAAAAGAATACAAATGAAATTCATTAAATTTTTGGGAAGATTTAAGCACACACTATATTAAAACAAAAATACACAACAAAAAATAACATGATAATATAAAATCAAAACCAAATAAAATAACAATGCAAACAAGAAACAAAAAATTGGGTTGCCTCCCAATAAGCGCTTGGTTTAACGTCATCAGCCTGACTTTCATCAGTCTACTTTGGTTCTCGCAGTGGGATGTTGTCCATGTGTCGCACTTCATTGCCAAAGTAATGCTTGACCCTCTGACCATTGACTTTGAATGTCTCGTCATTTTGCATTTTAGTTCAATTGCACCATGTGGGTACACTGTTTCTACTGTGAATGGGCCAGACCATCTGGATTTTAACTTACCAGGAAACAACCTCAGTCGAGAATTGAATAATAACACTTGTTGTCCTGCTTCGAAGTCTCGTCGAAGAATCTGTTTGTCGTGCCATCTCTTGGTCTTTTCTTTGTATATCTTGGCATTCTCGTATGAATCATTCCTGAATTCGTCCATCTCATTCAACTGCAACAGTCGTTGCTCGCCCGATGCTTCAAAATTGAGCTTTTTGATAGCCCAAAATGCCTTGTGCTCCAGTTCCAAAGGTAAATGACAAGCTTTCCCAAAGACCAACCTATAAGGTGACATCCCGATAGGTGTCTTGTATGCAGTCCTGTATGCCCATAAAGCGTCATCTAGCTTGATTGCCCAATCCTTCCGGTTTGTTTTCACTGTCTTTTCTAATTTTTGCTTTATCTCCCGGTTGGATATCTCTGCTTGCCCATTAGCTTGCGGGTGGTATGCCAGTGTCACCCTGTGCTTCACATCATACTTGGCCAATAGTGAGTTAAAAATTTTGTTACAGAAATGTGTACCTTCATCACTGATAATGGCTCTAGGCGTTCCAAATCTCGTGAAGATGTTCCTGTGGACAAACTTAACAACAACTCGAGCATCATTAGTTACGGTGGCAATTGCTTCCACCCATTTTGACACATAATCGACAGCAAGTAAAATGTATGATTGACCAAACGAAGATGGGAAGGGACCCATAAAATCAATACCCCAGACATCAAAGAGTTCCACCTCCAAAATATTTGTTAGTGGAAATTCATGTCGTCTAGAAATGTTGCCAACTCTTTGGCATTTATCACATGACTTGACTAAAGTATAACTGTCTTTAAATAAATTAGGCCAATAGAAACCTGATTGTAATACTTTAGCTGCTGTTCTAGATGCTCCAAAGTGTCCACCGTAAAGTGAGGAATGACATTGCTCTAGAATCATACCTGCTTCTTCCTCAGCTACACATCGTCTGATTATCTGATCAGCGCATCTCTTGAACAAGAATGGATCGTCCCACAGGTAAAACTTGGCATCATGAAGAAATTTCTTCTTTTGATGATACGTTAAATCCGAAGGCAATTCTCCTGCAGCAAGGAAATTAGCTATATCTGCAAACCACGGATATGTAACACTTACCTTGAAAAGTTGCTCATCTGGGAATGACTCGTGGATAGCTCCACCTTCAGTTCGTTCTTCCAGCTCTAGTCGTGACAGGTGATCAGCCACCTGGTTCTCACAACCTTTCTTATCTTTGACTTCAAAGTCAAATTCTTGAAGTAGGAGTATCCATCGTATCAATCTGGGCTTTGCATCCTTTTTGGCAAACAAGTAACGAAGAGCTGCATGGTCAGTGAAAACCGTTACCTTTGTGCCAATGAGATATGTTCTGAATTTGTCGAATGCAAACACCACTGCTAGCATCTCTTTCTCAGTAGTAGTATAATTCTGTTGGGCTGCATTGAGTGTACGACTTGCATAATAGATGGCTTTAAACATCTTGCCTCGCCTTTGTCCCAATGCTGCTCCCACAGCATAGTCGCTAGCATCACACATGAGTTCAAAAGGTTCCTTCCAATCTGGCACTATCATAATGGGAGCAGAAATCAGTGCTTTCTTGATCCTGTTAAATGCCTGCAAGCAATCATCATCAAAAATAAATGTCGAATCTTTCTATAACAAATTACATAAAGGTCTAGTAATTTTAGAGAAATCTTTAATATAACGACGATAGAACCCGGCATGTCCCAAGAAACTTCGGATTCCTTTCACATTCTTTGGCGGTGGAAGATTTTCAATTGCCACAACTTTGGCCCTGTCAACTTCTATTCCTTTAGCTGAAATTTTGTGGCCAAGCACAATACCTTCTGGAACCATGAAGTGACATTTTTCCCAATTCAGAACTAGATTCTTAGCCTGACATCTCTGCAAAACAAGCATTAAATTTTGCAAACAATGATCAAAAGATGTACCAAATACAGAAATGTCATCCATAAAAACCTCCATTATTTCCTCAACCATGTCAGAAAATATGGCCATCATACACCTCTGAAAAGTAGCAGGTGCATTGCATAGTCCAAATGGCATTCTCCTGAAAGCAAATGTACCGTAAGGGCAAGTGAATGTAGTCTTCTCCTGATCCTCCGGTGCTATGACAATCTGATTGTAACCTGAATAACCATCTAGAAAGCAATAATAATGATAACCACCAACTCTATCAAGCATCTGGTCAATGAATGGAAGTGGGAAATGATCTTTCCTAGTCGCATCATTCAGTTTCCTGTAGTCTATGCATACTCGCCAACCAGTCACTGGACGAGTTGAAATCAATTCATTGTTTTCATTTCTCACTACAGTTATTCCTCCCTTCTTAGGCACTACTTGTACTGGTGAAACCCACGAGCTATCAGATATAGCATAAATAACACCAGCATTTAACAATTTTAATACCTCAGCCCTCACTACCTCTTTCATTGCGGGATTAAGCCTCCTCTGATGATCAACATAGGGTGAATACGACTCCTGCATCAAAATTTTATGCATACAAACAGTAGGGCTAATTCCCCTTATATCAGAAATTGTCCATCCCAAAGCCGATTTAAATTCCCTCAACACTCTCAACAATTTCTCTTTTTCAGTAGTTGTAAGAAAAGAAGAGATGATTACCGGATATGTTGAATTTTCACCTAAAAATGCATAACAAAGGTGACTTGGAAGTTCCTTCAATTCAGGGGATACTTTTGGTACCTCTATACTTGCATCTTCAAGTTGCTCTACATGATTCACATCAATCTTTTCTTTAGGCAATGTATCGAGAGCAAGTAACTCCTCTTGCATGTCCCAATCATCTTCATCCAGTATAGATGCCGATTCCAACAAGCATCTCTCCAAGGAATCTTTCGTCAATCTACCTGCACCAACATGAGATACACATGAATCAATTACATCAATACTATTACAAGTACTTACCTCATTTGGTTCTTTGATTGTGTTGTAGATGTTGAACATGACTTTTTCTCCACCTACTCTCAATGTAAGCTCACCCTTGTGCACATCAATCAAAGCTTTTCCGGTGGCCAGGAATGGTCTTCCAAAGATAAGTGGAGTGTTCTGATCTTCTTCCATATCTAGAATGACAAAATCAGCAGGAAATATAAATTTGTCTACCTTTACCAGAACATCTTCCACTATACCCCGTGGATATGTAAGTGATCTGTCCGCCAGCTGCAGGGTAATAGTGCTTGGCTTCACCTCGCCAAGCTCCAAAGTCATGTAAATAGAAAAATGCATTAAATTAATACTGGCACCTAAATCACATAAAGCTTTATTTATTCTAAAACCACCAATAACACAAGGAATAGTAAAACTCCCTGGATCTTTGAGTTTCTGTGGTAGTTTCTTTTGGAGTATGGCGCTACACTCCTCGGTCAACTTAATTGTCTCAAACTCATGCAACTTCCTTTTCTTTGACATCACATCTTTGATGAACTTTGCATAGTTTGGCATTTGTTCCAAAGCATCGGCAAATGGGATGTTGATATGAATCTTCTTGAAGATCTCCAAAAATTTGGCAAATTGCTCATCCAATTTATTCTTTTTAAACCTCTGTGGATATGGAAGTATTGGCTGAAATACCGGAGGTTGTTCAACTTCAACTTCAACTTTGGATTCCTCAGTTTCGACTTCTTCAACAGTTATCTCATTTTCATCCTTCTCATTGGAATTTTTACCTCCAAGTTCTTTTCCACTTCTCAAAGTTACAGCTTTGCATTGCTCCTTTGGATTCACTTCAGAGTTACTCGGGAACTGACCTTTATTTTGATCTTTCAATGCATAAGCTAACTGACCAATCTGTGTCTCCAATGACTTCATTGTGGCTCCCATATTTCCCATGTGAGTTTCCATGCCATCAAGACGAGATTCAGTCCTAGCCATCAGGACACCGCACCCGCGGTCCTTAGACTACCGCACCCGCGGTCATGCACAAACACCATTCCGGAAATTGTGAAACTTTGTGGACTTTGAAGAAAAGAAGGGGAAAATGGTGTGCTACGTGGAATATCTTGTCTAGACTATAAAAGAGTCTCTTTTTCATCATCTAGGGTAGGGAGAGAAGCTAGGAAAAGGGTGGAGGCTACAAAGAAAAGAGTTGAAGATCAAGATCATCATCTTCAACAAGTTCTTGCACATCTTTGGACAAAAACTTCATACACTCCAAAACTCTTGTTCTAAGTTCTTTCTTTCTTTATTTTTTACTTTTATTTTGATATGTCTTGTTTAAGATTTATGTATTGTTGTGTTATTTTTATTATCATGAACTAAATCTTAATTCTAGAGGTATGATGGAACAAAACTAGAAACCATGTGTTGAGATTAATGATTTATGCTATATAAGTTGTCTTTATTGTTTATTTGTGTTTTTCCAATCTTAATGCTTTCATTTTATTGGCCATATCTTGAATGATTTGTATGTTATAAATTATCACTTGAAAAAGGAAATTTATAATCAAGAAAGGGAAAAATACATCGATGGTATTTATATAGTTCGAGAGGACATATTTTGCTATGGAAGCCATTAAAAGAATTTAGTGCTTGTTGTGTTATTTAATTATCGATTGTTGACGGAGACGTTGCAATCCTTTGTTAGATAATTAGTATCTACTTAACACTCGAGAGAGGGAGCGGATAATTATAGAATTCTTGGTTAATAAATAAGAAGGACAATTATAATATAGCTACACAAACATATCACATGGTGGATAGTTGCGTGAAGTCAAACCTCTTGATCTTTTATTCTATTGTTCAAATCTGTTTGTTACTACAATTAAATTTATTTTCAGTTCAGTTATTGATATGAACAAATCTGTGAATTGATTATTCTAAATAAAATCGAGACTATTCTAATTACAAGCATTAATATAAATTTAGAATTACATTCCTCGTGGGATCGATACTTGTATTCAAAATTACATTTTACTATAACTTGACGTCGTGCGCTTGCGAGCATTAAAGAAAACACGCAACAAGTTTTTGAGGGTGGAGGCTACAAAGAAAAGAGTTGAAGATCAAGATCATCATCTTCAACAAGTTCTTGCACATCTTTGGACAAAAACTTCATACACTCCAAAACTCTTGTTCTAAGTTCTTTCTTTCTTTATTTTTTACTTTTATTTTGATATGTCTTGTTTAAGATTTATGTATTGTTGTGTTATTTTTATTATCATGAACTAAATCTTAATTCTAGAGGTATGATGGAACAAAACTAGAAACCATGTGTTGAGATTAATGATTTATGCTATATAAGTTGTCTTTATTGTTTATTTGTGTTTTTCCAATCTTAATGCTTTCATTTTATTGGCCATATCTTGAATGATTTGTATGTTATAAATTATCACTTGAAAAAGGAAATTTATAATCAAGAAAGGGAAAAATACATCGATGGTATTTATATAGTTCGAGAGGACATATTTTGCTATGGAAGCCATTAAAAGAATTTAGTGCTTGTTGTGTTATTTAATTATCGATTGTTGACGGAGACGTTGCAATCCTTTGTTAGATAATTAGTATCTACTTAACACTCGAGAGAGGGAGCGGATAATTATAGAATTCTTGGTTAATAAATAAGAAGGACAATTATAATATAGCTACACAAACATATCACATGGTGGATAGTTGCGTGAAGTCAAACCTCTTGATCTTTTATTCTATTGTTCAAATCTGTTTGTTACTACAATTAAATTTATTTTCAGTTCAGTTATTGATATGAACAAATCTGTGAATTGATTATTCTAAATAAAATCGAGACTATTCTAATTACAAGCATTAATATAAATTTAGAATTACATTCCTCGTGGGATCGATACTTGTATTCAAAATTACATTTTACTATAACTTGACGTCGTGCGCTTGCGAGCATTAAAGAAAACACGCAACAAGTTTTTGAGGGTGGAGGCTACAAAGAAAAGAGTTGAAGATCAAGATCATCATCTTCAACAAGTTCTTGCACATCTTTGGACAAAAACTTCATACACTCCAAAACTCTTGTTCTAAGTTCTTTCTTTCTTTATTTTTTACTTTTATTTTGATATGTCTTGTTTAAGATTTATGTATTGTTGTGTTATTTTTATTATCATGAACTAAATCTTAATTCTAGAGGTATGATGGAACAAAACTAGAAACCATGTGTTGAGATTAATGATTTATGCTATATAAGTTGTCTTTATTGTTTATTTGTGTTTTTCCAATCTTAATGCTTTCATTTTATTGGCCATATCTTGAATGATTTGTATGTTATAAATTATCACTTGAAAAAGGAAATTTATAATCAAGAAAGGGAAAAATACATCGATGGTATTTATATAGTTCGAGAGGACATATTTTGCTATGGAAGCCATTAAAAGAATTTAGTGCTTGTTGTGTTATTTAATTATCGATTGTTGACGGAGACGTTGCAATCCTTTGTTAGATAATTAGTATCTACTTAACACTCGAGAGAGGGAGCGGATAATTATAGAATTCTTGGTTAATAAATAAGAAGGACAATTATAATATAGCTACACAAATATATCACATGGTGGATAGTTGCGTGAAGTCAAACCTCTTGATCTTTTATTCTATTGTTCAAATCTGTTTGTTACTACAATTAAATTTATTTTCAGTTCAGTTATTGATATGAACAAATCTGTGAATTGATTATTCTAAATAAAATCGAGACTATTCTAATTACAAGCATTAATATAAATTTAGAATTACATTCCTCGTGGGATCGATACTTGTATTCAAAATTACATTTTACTATAACTTGACGTCGTGCGCTTGCGAGCATTAAAGAAAACACGCAACAAGTTTTTGAGGGTGGAGGCTACAAAGAAAAGAGTTGAAGATCAAGATCATCATCTTCAACAAGTTCTTGCACATCTTTGGACAAAAACTTCATACACTCCAAAACTCTTGTTCTAAGTTCTTTCTTTCTTTATTTTTTACTTTTATTTTGATATGTCTTGTTTAAGATTTATGTATTGTTGTGTTATTTTTATTATCATGAACTAAATCTTAATTCTAGAGGTATGATGGAACAAAACTAGAAACCATGTGTTGAGATTAATGATTTATGCTATATAAGTTGTCTTTATTGTTTATTTGTGTTTTTCCAATCTTAATGCTTTCATTTTATTGGCCATATCTTGAATGATTAGTATGTTATAAATTATCACTTGAAAAAGGAAATTTATAATCAAGAAAGGGAAAAATACATCGATGGTATTTATATAGCTCGAGAGGACATATTTTGCTATGGAAGCCATTAAAAGAATTTAGTGCTTGTTGTGTTATTTAATTATCGATTGTTGACGGAGACGTTGCAATCCTTTGTTAGATAATTAGTATCTACTTAACACTCGAGAGAGGGAGCGGATAATTATAGAATTCTTGGTTAATAAATAAGAAGGACAATTATAATATAGCTACACAAACATATCACATGGTGGATAGTTGCGTGAAGTCAAACCTCTTGATCTTTTATTCTATTGTTCAAATCTGTTTGTTACTACAATTAAATTTATTTTCAGTTCAGTTATTGATATGAACAAATCTGTGAATTGATTATTCTAAATAAAATCGAGACTATTCTAATTACAAGCATTAATATAAATTTAGAATTACATTCCTCGTGGGATCGATACTTGTATTCAAAATTACATTTTACTATAACTTGACGTCGTGCGCTTGCGAGCATTAAAGAAAACACGCAACAAGTTTTTGAGGGTGGAGGCTACAAAGAAAAGAGTTGAAGATCAAGATCATCATCTTCAACAAGTTCTTGCACATCTTTGGACAAAAACTTCATACACTCCAAAACTCTTGTTCTAAGTTCTTTCTTTCTTTATTTTTTACTTTTATTTTGATATGTCTTGTTTAAGATTTATGTATTGTTGTGTTATTTTTATTATCATGAACTAAATCTTAATTCTAGAGGTATGATGGAACAAAACTAGAAACCATGTGTTGAGATTAATGATTTATGCTATATAAGTTGTCTTTATTGTTTATTTGTGTTTTTCCAATCTTAATGCTTTCATTTTATTGGCCATATCTTGAATGATTTGTATGTTATAAATTATCACTTGAAAAAGGAAATTTATAATCAAGAAAGGGAAAAATACATCGATGGTATTTATATAGCTCGAGAGGACATATTTTGCTATGGAAGCCATTAAAAGAATTTAGTGCTTGTTGTGTTATTTAATTATCGATTGTTGACGGAGACGTTGCAATCCTTTGTTAGATAATTAGTATCTACTTAACACTCGAGAGAGGGAGCGGATAATTATAGAATTCTTGGTTAATAAATAAGAAGGACAATTATAATATAGCTACACAAACATATCACATGGTGGATAGTTGCGTGAAGTCAAACCTCTTGATCTTTTATTCTATTGTTCAAATCTGTTTGTTACTACAATTAAATTTATTTTCAGTTCAGTTATTGATATGAACAAATCTGTGAATTGATTATTCTAAATAAAATCGAGACTATTCTAATTACAAGCATTAATATAAATTTAGAATTACATTCCTCGTGGGATCGATACTTGTATTCAAAATTACATTTTACTATAACTTGACGTCGTGCGCTTGCGAGCATTAAAGAAAACACGCAACAAGTTTTTGAGGGTGGAGGCTACAAAGAAAAGAGTTGAAGATCAAGATCATCATCTTCAACAAGTTCTTGCACATCTTTGGACAAAAACTTCATACACTCCAAAACTCTTGTTCTAAGTTCTTTCTTTCTTTATTTTTTACTTTTATTTTGATATGTCTTGTTTAAGATTTATGTATTGTTGTGTTATTTTTATTATCATGAACTAAATCTTAATTCTAGAGGTATGATGGAACAAAACTAGAAACCATGTGTTGAGATTCATGATTTATGCTATATAAGTTGTCTTTATTGTTTATTTGTGTTTTTCCAATATTAATGCTTTCATTTTATTGGCCATATCTTGAATGATTTGTATGTTATAAATTATCACTTGAAAAAGGAAATTTATAATCAAGAAAGGAAAAAATACATCGATGGTATTTATATAGTTCGAGAGGACATATTTTGCTATGGAAGCCAAGTATGATGTGAAGCACAGGGTGACACTGGCATACCACCCGCAAGCTAATGGGCAAGCAGAGATATCCAACCGGGAGATAAAGCAAATATTAGAAAAGACAGTGAAAACAAACCGGAAGGATTGGGCAATCAAGCTAGATGACGCTTTATGGGCATACAGGACTGCATACAAGACACCTATCGGGATGTCACCTTATAGGTTGGTCTTTGGGAAAGCTTGTCATTTACCTTTGGAACTGGAGCACAAGGCATTTTGGGCTATCAAAAAGCTCAATTTTGATATGGGAGCATCGGGCGAGCAACGACTGTTGCAGTTGAATGAGATGGACGAATTCAGGAATGATTCATACGAGAATGCCAAGATATACAAAGAAAAGACCAAGAGATGGCACGACAAACAGATTCTTCGACGAGACTTCGAAGCAGGACAACAAGTGTTATTATTCAATTCTCGACTGAGGTTGTTTCCTGGTAAGTTAAAATCCAGATGGTCTGGCCCATTCACAGTAGAAACAGTGTACCCACATGGTGCAATTGAATTAAAATGCAAAAATGGCGAGACATTCAAAGTCAATGGTCAGAGGGTCAAGCATTACTTTGGCAATGAAGTGCGACACATGGACAACATCCCACTGCGAGAACCAAAGTAGACTGATGAAAGTCAGGCTGATGACGTTAAACCAAGCGCTTATTGGGAGGTAACCCAATTCTTTGTTTCTTGTTTGCATTGTTATTTTGGTTTTGATTTTATATTATCATGTTATTTTTGGTTTTGTATTTTTTTTTAATATAGTGTGTGCTTAAATCTTCCCAAAAATTTAATGAATTTCATTTGTATTCTTTTCAGGACTGAAACACAAGAAAATTCGAAGCAGGAGTGCACCCGCAGTACAAACACAGCGCCCCCGCGCTAGGAGTGCCGAAGCACTACCGCACCCGCGGTGCTTACATGACCGCACCCGCGGTCGTGATGTATGGAAAATGCATGCAAATGCCGAGAGGGTACCGCACCCGCGCAGCTTACAAGAGCGCACCCGCGCTAAACTGCCGAACACCCAGCGCACCCGCGCTGCATAACATACCGCCCCTGCGCTTATCTGCCGAGAGGTGCCGCTCCCGCGCTCTTAAAAACGCCGCACCCGCGCTGCACGTTCGAACAAACACCGCACCCGCGGTGCTTACATTACCGCACCCGCGGTTGCTACTTTAAAACAAAGAATCGGGCATTCCTCACCACATTCGAAGAACACCACCTTCAAGAACCCTCACTTCCAATTTCGAAATTCCCTACTCCAAACACAACTCACACACCAAATTTTTGTTCTTCTTTCAACAAATTCATCACTACAAACTACAAATCTTCACTCATTCCATCAAATACCTCATTTCTTTCCATCAAATTCAAAAAATCCAACCTAGGGTTGAAAAAGGGGATTCAAAATTTCTTCAAGAATTTTAACAAAACTTTGTTTTTGTTCTTCAAGAAACAATTCAAAACACCCAAGGTGAGCAAATTCATAGCAAATTTGTTGATAAATTCGAAAATTGTTGGGGTTTGTTGCTAAGGAAGGAAAAAAATCATTTTGTGAAGCATATTATTGATTTTGGGAATATTGTTGATTGATTATTGTGTACATTGTTGAAGTGTGAATATTGTGAAGTAGTAGTTTGGTGGATTGCAATAATCTTGTATTTTGAGAAGTGGTTGAATTAAAAAAGTTGTGTTGAGAAGATGTTCGACAAAATGCCACTAAGAAGAAAGTCATCAAAGGGTGCATCATCATCATCAACAGTGAACTATGATGCTAGTCGATTTTATGATGAGAAGGCGGAGGAACAATACGGGAAGATTTTGAATAGAAGCATTATCAAGGAGAGGGGTTTTGATATAAGCCTCCCTAATACTGAAATTGGGAGGATGCTTACTGTTAGACAGTGGGAAGAATTTGGCAGACAGCCACAGGATGCTGTCATATCACTGGTGAGAGAGTTCTACGCTAACCTTAAGGTTAGATATAATCGATTGACAGTTTTTGTTCGAGGTAAAGAGGTAGCATTTGATGCACATACGATCAACACGATATATGGCTTACCTCAAATCATGCACGACGAGTATGAAGAATACAAAAATGAACATGTTGATTATAACAGTATTCTTCAAACGATATGTATACAGGGAGCCGAATGGCGAATGAGAGACGATGTGCACTTGAGCCTAGCAAAGTCTGATCTGAAGACTGTTGCTAAAAATTGGTATTCATTCATTGCTGCCAGAATAAAGCCAACCGAACACACCACTACTGTCATTAAGGAGAGGGACATCCTCACATTTTGCATTATGACAGGGAAGACATTTGATCTCGGTCAATTGCTTCAGCATTCCATTCTCGATTATGCAAGAGGTAACTCTCCGAGTGGACTTCTTCACCCCTCTCTCATCACTATTTTATGCCAACATGCGGGGGTTACTTGGGCACCGAATGAAGTGCTGTTGAGGCCAAAGAATGAAATTGTGGTAATTCAACCACATGGAGGAGTCAGAAATGACCAAGCTGCAGCACGGAGAGCTGAAAGGGAATTTAATAGAAGAGCTGCAGAGAGACGTGACCAAGCTCAGGCCCAAGAACCACCACCGCAGCACAGGCACATGAGAAACAGATTGACTATGTTGGAAGAGGACATGTGAGCTCAACGCCAAGAGATGGATGCGTTGAGGTATAGGGCCGATACATTCATGGATTACATGATGGATTTCACTTCGGTGTTGGCTCAGCAGTTCCCTTCTGCTTCTACTTCTGGTCATCCGTTTCCACCTCCTCCACAGTGGCCACCTGTCTACCACCCGCCAGAGTTCCAACCACCCCTCCACGATGATGACGATGAGGATGAAGGCAAGGACCAGTGACGGTCGTTGCCTAGTGTATGTGCATTTTCCTATTTATCATGCTTATTCACATCGAGGACGATGCACATGTTTAAGTTTGGGGAAGATTTATTTATTTTATTTTATTTTACTTTGTGTGCTTTTATTTTATTTTATTTGGAGTGTGTATTTGCTTTTGTGTGTTTATTTATTTAGTATATTTTGTGCGTTTAAAATTTTTGTTTATTTTGTGTGTTTGTAGTATTTTAGTCATGAAATTTTTAATGAATTGGTCACTGATGAAAATATTTTTTTTATGGAAAAGAAATGTCATGCATCAAATTCATGTTAATTGATCACTTTGAATTTTTTAGAGAATAATCATGAGATTTGGTGAGTTTGAGACTTACAATTTCTATAAAACTTTGTGATTTTTATTTGACATTGAAATAATTTTTTTGCAAACACATAGATGATTGAGGCAATCTTTGATTTTATTTGGGCCATTTATATTATTCATAAACATTCATTTGAAGCCCTTTTGAGCCTATATGAACAAAGAATTGTGTTTTTGAAATTCCTTGGAAGCCAAGCACTTTTCTTTTTGAATATATATGTATTTGGTTGATGCATTGAGACACTATTTTCACGATGATTAGAATTCTACTATTTGATGGTGAATTGAGATGTTGTCTAGAACTATCCAAACATCACTCGAGGCGAAATACAGACAAATTATGACTTAGGAATGATTTAGGTGATTTTTGGATCGATTGAGCTTTTCAAGCTACCAAATAAATTAATTTATCATTTGTCACCTCTTTGAGCTTATATGAATTTGAATGGCACACGTAAATATGTGTAAAAGACCCCATTCAAATATTTTTTTTCAAGTATCCCACAATTACCAACCTTTTGAATATCTTATACAATTAATTCCTACCTTCTCAAGGGAGTAAGAATTCGAAAGATTAAAGAAAGTGAATTTCTCCTACAAAAAAAAAAAAAAGAATAATGATACATTGTTGAAGATTGGAGAAAAAAGGGGAGAAAAAGAGATGAGATCTTTAAAAAAAAAAAAAAGGAGAAGAAATTCAATTTACTCCCTTATTTGAACTCCTAAACTTTATTTGTAGCCATGAACCGAGGCCTAACATTATAACCATTGAAAATCCTATTAACCTAGTCATAGTTGTCCAATATACTAGTGGAGAGTGATTGGGAGGATCTAGCCTATGGACAGTCGATAAACACCGTCATTGAGTAAGAATTCTGATCAATTTTTCACACACCTCATTGCATCAAACATTTATTGGGTATCCCTCTCTTGAATAAATATTGATTTGAACCTAATCTTTACCTAAAAAGACCTTGTGATATGTGTTTGTAAAAATTTGACATCAATTGAGAATGATTTGATACATGGTTGAAGAGATTT
Organism: Primulina eburnea; assembly: GCF_022965805.1. Classification (NCBI taxonomy): domain Eukaryota; kingdom Viridiplantae; phylum Streptophyta; class Magnoliopsida; order Lamiales; family Gesneriaceae; genus Primulina; species Primulina eburnea. Next base: position 35,629,614 of record NC_133108.1, read on the forward strand.
GATTTACTCCCTTATTTTAAAATAAATAAATCTCCCCCAAACTTAAACATGTGCATCGTCCTCGATGTGAATAAGCATGATAAATAGGAAAATGCACATACACTGGGCAACGACCGTTAGTGGTCCTTGCCTTCATCCTCATCGTCATCATCGTGGTTGGGTGGTTGGAACTCTGGCGGGTGGTAGACAGGTGGCCACTGTGGAGGAGGTGGAAACGGATGACCAGAAGTAGAAGCAGAAGGGAACTGCTGAGCTAACACCGAAGTGAAATCCATCATGTAATCCATGAATGTATCGGCCCTATACCTCAACGCATCCATCTCTTGGCGTTGAGCTCGCATGTCCTCTTCCAACATAGTCAATCTGTTTCTCCTGTGCCTGTGCTGCGGTGGTGGTTCTTGGACCTGGGCTTGGTCACGTCTCTCTGCAGCTCTCCTATTAAATTCCATTTCAGCTCTCCGTGCTGCAGCTTGGTCATTTCTGACTCCTCCATGTGGTTGAATTACCAGAATTTCATTCTTTGGCCTCAACAGCTCTTCATTCGGTGCCCAAGTAACCCCCGCATGTTGGCATAAAATAGTGATGAGAGAGTGGTGAAGAAGTACACTCGGAGAGTTACCTCTTGCATAATCGAGAATGGAATGCTGAAGCAATTGACCGAGATCAACTGTCTTCCCTGTCATAATGCAACATGTGAGGATGGCCCTCTCCTTATTGACAGTAGTGGTGTGTTCGGTTGGCTTTATTCTGGCAGCAATGAATGAATACCAATTTTTAGCAACAGTCTTCAGATCAGACTTTGCTAGGCTCAAGTGCACATCGTCTCTCATTCGCCATTCGGCTCCCTGTATACATATCGTTTGAAGAATACTGTTATAATCAACATGTTCATTTCTGTATTCTTCATACTCGTCGTGCATGATTTGAGGTAAGCCATATATCGTGTTGATCGTATGTGCATCAAATGCTACCTCTTTACCTCGAACAAAAACTGTCAATCGATTATATCTAACCTTAAGGTTAGCGTAGAACTCTCTCACCAGTGATATGACAGCATCCTGTGGCTGTCTGCCAAATTCTTCCCACTGTCTAACAGTAAGCATCCTCCCAATTTCAGTATTAGGGACGCTCATATCAAAACACCTCTCCTTGATAATGTTTCTATTCAAAATCTTCCCGTATTGTTCCTCCGCCTTCTCATCATAAAATCGACTAGCATCATAGTTCACTGTTGATGATGATGAAGCACCCTTTGATGACTTTCTTCTTAGTGGCATTTTGTCGAACACCTTCTCAACACAACTTTAATTCAACCCACTTCTCAAAATACAAGATTATTGCAATCCACCAAACTACTACTTCACAATATTCACACTTCAACAATGTACACAATAATCAATCAACAATATTCCCAAAATCAACAATATGCTTCACAAAATGATTTTTTTCCTTCCTTAGCAACAAACCCCAACAATTTTCGAATTTATCAACAAATTTGCTATGAATTTGCTCACCTTGGGTGTGTTGAATTGTTTCTTGAAGAACAAAAACAAAGTTTTGTTAAAATTCTTGAAGAAATTTTGAATCCCCTTTTTCAACCCTAGGTTGGATTTTTTGAATTTGATGGAAAGAAATGAGCTATTTGATGGAATGAGTGAAGATTTGTAGTTTGTAGTGATGAATTTGTTGAAAGAAGAACAAAAATTTGGTGTGTGAGTTGTGTTTGGAGTAGGGAATTTCGAAATTGGAAGTGAGGGTTCTTGAAGGTGGTGTTCTTCGAATGTGGTGAGGAATGCCCGATTCTTTGTTTTAAAGTAGCAACCGCGGGTGCGGTAATGTAAGCACCGCGGGTGCGGTAATGTAAGCACCGCGGGTGCGGTGTTTGTTCGAACGTGCAGCGCGGGTGCGGCGTTTTTAAGAGCGCGGGAGCGGCACCTCTCGGCAGAAAAGCGCAGGGGCGGTATGTTAGGCAGCGCGGGTGCGCTGGGTGTTCGGCAGTTTAGCGCGGGTGCGCTCTTGTAAGCAGCGCGGGTGCGGTACCCTCTCGGCATTTGCATGCATTTTCCATACAGCACGACCGCGGGTGCGGTCATGTAAGCACCGCGGGTGCGGTAGTGCTTCGGCACTCCTAGCGCGGGGGCGCTGTGTTTGTACTGCGGGTGCACTCCTGCTTCGAATTTTCTTGTGTTTTCAGTCCTGAAAAGAATACAAATGAAATTCATTAAATTTTTGGGAAGATTTAAGCACACACTATATTAAAAAAAATACACAACCAAAAATAACATGATAATATAAAATCAAAACCAAAATAACAATGCAAACAAGAAACAAAGAATTGGGTTGCCTCCCAATAAGCGCTTGGTTTAACGTCATCAGCCTGAATTTCATCAGTCTACTTTGGTTCTCGCAGTGGGATGTTGTCCATGTGTCGCACTTCGTTGCAAAAGTAATGCTTGACCCTCTGACCATTGACTTTGAACGTCTCGCCATTTTTGCGTTTTAGTTCAATTGCACCATGTGGGTACACTGTTTCTACTGTGAATGGGCCAGACCATTTGGATTTTAACTTACCAGGAAACAACCTCAGTCGAGAATTGAATAATAACACTTGTTGTCCTGCTTCGAAGTCTCGTCGAAGAATCTGTTTGTCGTGCCATCTCTTGGTCTTTTCTTTGTATATCTTGGCATTCTCGTATGAATCATTCCTGAATTCGTCCATCTCATTCAACTGCAACAGTCGTTGCTCGCCCGATGCTCCCATATCAAAATTGAGCTTTTTGATAGCCCAAAATGCCTTGTGCTCCAGTTCCAAAGGTAAATGACAAGCTTTCCCAAAGACCAACCTATAAGGTGACATCCCGATAGGTGTCTTGTATGCAGTCCTGTATGCCCATAAAGCGTCATCTAGCTTGATTGCCCAATCCTTCCGGTTTGTTTTCACTGTCTTTTCTAATTTTTGCTTTATCTCCCGGTTGGATATCTCTGCTTGCCCATTAGCTTGCGGGTGGTATGCCAGTGTCACCCTGTGCTTCACATCATACTTGGCCAATAGTGAGTTAAAAATTTTGTTACAGAAATGTGTACCTTCATCACTGATAATGGCTCTAGGCGTTCCAAATCTCGTGAAGATGTTCCTGTGGACAAACTTAACAACAACTCGAGCATCATTAGTTACGGTGGCAATTGCTTCCACCCATTTTGATACATAATCGAGAGCAAGTAAAATGTATGATTGACCAAACGAAGATGGGAAGGGACCCATAAAATCAATACCCCAGACATCAAAGAGTTCCACCTCCAAAATATTTGTTAGCGGAAATTCATGTCGTCTAGAAATGTTGCCAACTCTTTGGCATTTATCACACGACTTGACTAAAGTATAACTGTCTTTAAATAAATTAGGCCAATAGAAACCTGACTGTAATACTTTAGCTGTCGTTCTAGATGCTCCAAAGTGTCCACCGTAAAGTGAGGAATGACATTGCTCTAGAATCATACATGCTTCTTCCTCAGCTACACATCGTCTGATTATTTGATCAGCGCATCTCTTGAACAAGAATGGATCGTCCCACAGGTAAAACTTGGCATCATGAAGAAATTTCTTCTTTTGATGATACGTTAAATCCGAAGGCAATTCTCCTGCAGCAAGGAAATTAGCTATATCTGCAAACCACGGATATGTAACACTTACCTTGAAAAGTTGCTCATCTGGGAATGACTCGTTGATAGCTCCACCTTCAGTTCGTTCTTCCAGCTCTAGTCGTGACAGGTGATCAGCCACCTGGTTCTCACAACCTTTCTTATCTTTGACTTCAAAGTCAAATTCTTGAAGTAGGAGTATCCATCGTATCAATCTGGGCTTTGCATCCTTTTTGGCAAACAAGTAACGAAGAGCTGCATGGTCAGTGAAAACCGTTACCTTTGTGCCAATGAGATATGTTCTGAATTTGTCGAATGCAAACACCACTGCTAGCATCTCTTTCTCAGTAGTAGTATAATTCTGTTGGGCTGCATTGAGTGTACGACTTGCATAATAGATGGATTTAAACATCTTGTCTCGCCTTTGTCCCAATGCTGCTCTCACAGCATAATCGCTAGCATCACACATGAGTTCAAAAGGTTCCTTCCAATCTGGCACTATCATAATGGGAGCAGAAATCAGTGCTTTCTTGATCCTGTTAAATGCCTGCAAGCAATCATCATCAAAAATAAATGTCGAATCTTTCTCTAACAAATTACATAAAGGTCTAGTAATTTTAGAGAAATCTTTAATATAACGACGATAGAACCCGGCATGTCCCAAGAAACTTCGGATTCCTTTCACATTCTTTGGCGGTGGAAGATTTTCAATTGCCACAACTTTGGCCCTGTCAACTTCTATTCCTTTAGCTGAAATTTTGTGGCCAAGCACAATACCTTCTGGAACCATGAAGTGACATTTTTCCCAATTCAGAACTAGATTCTTAGCCTGACATCTCTGCAAAACAAGCATTAAATTTTGCAAACAATGATCAAAAGATGTACCAAATACAGAAATGTCATCCATAAAAACCTCCATTATTTCCTCAACCATGTTAGAAAATATGGCCATCATACACCTCTGCAAAGTAGCAGGTGCATTGCATAGTCCAAATGGCATTCTCCTGAAAGCAAATGTACCGTAAGGGCAAGTGAATGTAGTCTTATCCTGATCCTCCGGTGCTATGACAATCTGATTGTAACCTGAATAACCATCTAGAAAGCAATAATAATGATAACCACCAACTCTATCAAGCATCTGGTCAATGAATGGAAGTGGGAAATGATCTTTCCTAGTCGCATCATTCAGTTTCCTGTAGTCTATGCATACTCGCCAACCAGTCACTGGACGAGTTGAAATCAATTCATTGTTTTCATTTCTCACTACAGTTATTCCTCCTTTCTTAGGCACTACTTGTACTGGTGAAACCCACGAGCTATCAGATATAGCATAAATAACATCAGCATTTAACAATTTTAATACCTCAGCCCTCACTACCTCTTTCATTGCGGGATTAAGCCTCCTCTGATGATCAACATAGGGTGAATACGACTCCTGCATCAAAATTTTATGCATACAAACAGTAGGGCTAATTCCCCTTATATCAGAAATTGTCCATCCCAAAGCCGATTTAAATTCCCTCAACACTCTCAACAATTTCTCTTTTTCAGTAGTTGTAAGAAAAGAAGAGATGATTACCGGATATGTTGAATTTTCACCTAAAAATGCATAACAAAGGTGACTTGGAAGTTCCTTCAATTCAGGGGATACTTTTGGTACCTCTATACTTGCATCTTCAAGTTGCTCTACATGATTCACATCAATCTTTTCTTTAGGCAATGTATCGAGAGCAAGTAACTTCTCTTGCACATCCCAATCATCTTCATCCAGTATAGATGCCGATTCCAACAAGCATCTCTCCAAGGAATCTTTCGTCAATCTACCTGCACCAACATGAGATACACATGAATCAATTACATCAATACTATTACAAGTACTTGCCTCATTTGGTTCTTTGATTGTGTTGTAGATGTTGAACATGACTTCTTCTCCACCTACTCTCAATGTAAGCTCACCCTTGTGCACATCAATCAAAGCTTTTCCGGTGGCCAAGAATGGTCTTCCAAAGATAAGTGGAGTGTCCTGATCTTCTTCCATATCTAGAATGACAAAATCAGCAGGAAATATAAATTTGTCTACCTTTACCAGAACATCCTCCACTATACCCCGTGGATATGTAAGTGATATGTCCGCCAGCTGCAGGGTAATAGTGCTTGGCTTCACCTCGCCAAGCTCCAAAGTCATGTAAATAGAAAAATGCATTAAATTAATACTGGCACCTAAATCACATAAAGCTTTATTTATTCTAGAACCACCAATAACACAAGGAATAGTAAAACTCCCTGGATCTTTGAGTTTCTGTGGTAGTTTCTTTTGGAGTATGGCGCTACACTCCTCGGTCAACTTAACTGTCTCAAACTCATGCAACTTCCTTTTCTTTGACATCACATCTTTGATGAACTTTGCATAGTTTGGCATTTGCTCCAAAGCATCGGCAAATGGGATGTTGATATGAATCTTCTTGAAGATCTCCAAAAATTTGGCAAATTGCTCATCCAATTTATTCTTTTTAAACCTCTGTGGATATGGAAGTATTGGCTGAAATACCGGAGGTTGTTCAACTTCAACTTCAACTTTGGATTCCTCAGTTTCGACTTCTTCAACAGTTATCTCATTTTCATCCTTCTCATTGGAATTTTTACCTCCAAGTTCTTTTCCACTTCTCAAAGTTACAGCTTTGCATTGCTCCTTTGGATTCACTTCAGTGTTACTCGGGAACTGACCTTTATTTTGATCTTTCAATGCATTAGTTAACTGACCAATCTGTGTCTCCAATGACTTCATTGTGGCTCCCATATTTCCCATGTGAGTTTCCATGCCATCAAGACGAGATTCAGTCCTAGCCATTCTTTTACTTGATTCAACAACAAATGTCCCAACTAAATCCTCAAGTGAAGGCTTTCCTTCCCCCTTTGATGCATTGAACCCCGGTGGAGGATTCAAAACATTCTTATTATTGGCATATGAAAAATTCTCGTGATTTCTCAAACCCGGATGATAAGTGTTAGGGGGAGGGTTACCTCGATATCCTCCATAACCACCAAAATTCCTATTGTTGATATAATGAGCTTCATCAGGAATATGTGGTTCTTCAGTGACAACATATGCATTTTCCACCTCTGATGTACTAGCCTTGTTCATTGCTGCAATTTGAGTTGTTAAAGCTGAAACTTGAGCTGTGAATGATGTAATAGGATCTATGGCATAAATCCCAGCTTGCTTCTTTACTCCTGATCTTTCAGACGACCACTGATAACTGTTAATGGTCATCTGTTCAAGCAAATCATATGCTTGATCGGGTGATTTGGCAAATATCGTGCCACCAGCTGCTGCATCAACAATGCCTCTTGTCTGTCCATTCAAACCATTATAAAATAATTCAATCTGTACCCAATCTTCAAAACCATGGTTTGGACATCTCCTCAACAATTCCTTATATCTTTCCCATGCCTCATATAGTTGCTCAAAATCCGTCTGCCTAAAAGTACTTATCTCGATTTTTAACTGTGCAGACTTCGCAGGTGGAAAATATTTTGCAAGAAACTTAGTTGCTAAATCCTGCCAAGTAGTGATACTCCCCAAAGGAAGAGATTGGAGCCATCCTCTTGCTTGGTCCCTAAGAGAAAAAGGAAACAAACGTAATCGAATTATATCATCAGAAACACCATTTATTTTTATCGTGTCAGTAATTTCAAGGAATGTTCTGAGATGTAAATGAGGATCTGCAAGTAGCGGCTCCCCCAAACTGATTCTGTTGAACCATGTTTATCAATGCAGGTTTGAGCTCAAAGTTGTTTGCATTAATCGTTCCTCGTGCTATACCAGAATAATGAGCATTCAATACTGGCCTAAAATGATCTCTGATGGGTATTGCAGGGGGTGGATTTTCATTGTCTCTATTTTCAGCCATTGCTAAAATCTCTTCTCTTCTTGCCTTTCTTAACCTTCTTGCGGTTCTTTCGATCTCAGGATCAAAGATAAGCAAGTCAAGATTTTGCGATCTTCGCATGCACTGTCAAACAAAAACAATAAACAAATTAGTGTTTAATGTAGTATAATAAAAATAGCTCTAAATTAAAATCTATACTAATTGGTAACAATACTAATATAAATTCAATTTTTACACTCCCCGGCAACGGCGCCAAAAACTTGTTGCGAAGCATGACCGCGGGTGTGGTCATGCAATAGATCCCTCGATCGGTAATGAAACTTGCTTTTTCTTGATCCTCGGGTGCCAATCTTATCTGATTGTACCCTTGGTGGGCATCAAGAAAGCTGAGCAGTTCGCATCCTGCAGTCAAGTCAACCAATAAATCGATTCGAGGCAATGGGAAAAGATCTTTAGGGCATGACTTGTTTAAATCAGTGAAATCTATGCAAAGACGCCATTTTCCACCATTCTTTGGGACCAGAACAACATTTGCCAACCACTCTGGATATGACACAGGTCTGATGTAGTTGGCCTTTATGAGTTTTTCAACTTCTTCGGCTATACGTTTATTTTTTTCCGGGCCAAAAGATCTCTTTTTTTGCTTAATTGGTTTCATCTGTGGATTCACATTAAGATGATGGAGCGCGTACTCAGGGGGTATCCCAGGTAATGGCCCGTCACCCCAGGCGAATGCATCGGCGTTGCTTTGCAAAAAAGCTACTAAAGTGCTCTCCACCCCTTCTGACAGATCGGATCCGATCTTGAGGGTTCTTTTCGGGTCACCTGGTACTATTTCAATGCGTTTGAGAGCCTCCGTTGCGGTCATTCTTTCTCTGTCCTCTGACTTTCCCTCTACAAGGTGTACTCCATTGTCACTTGCATCTTGCTCAAGCTTTTGCTTCTTCCCTTTTAAAGAATCTACCCCGGGGCCTTGCCTTCTCCGAGTTTCCACCGCGTTTTGCAAAATAGAAGCATGACATTCTCTAGCAAGCCTGCTATCTCCAACTGCTTCTCCTGTCCCGTCAGAGGTCGGGAACTTCAATTTCATGTGATAAGTGGACGCAATGGCGCGAAACAAGTTTAGGCTTGGTCGGCCTAGTATTACGTTGTAAGCCGAGGGAGCTCTCACCACTAGAAACTTTACCAATTTCGTGCTCCGCCTTGGGTAAGATCCCAATGATATGGGTAAAGTAATTTCTCCCATCGCTTCAACTACTTCTCCTGCAAAACCGACGAGAGGTGTTTTCACTTGCGTTAGTTGAACATTGCTTAGACCCAGTTTCCGGAATGCCTCATGAAAAATGATGTCCGCCGAGCTTCCTGAGTCTATCAATATTTTCTTTACCCAAAAATTAGAAATCGTAGCAGAAATTATTAATGCATCATTGTGTTCCCCCCGAGGGGACTCCAAATCGTCTCCCCCAAAAGTCATTCCAACATCTGTCATCGATATCTCGTTTATTGGTTGTGCTGTGGCTAAGCGCGAGGAAGTGTGATCTGCTCTGGCGGCACGCGCAAGATTTTTCCTTGCATGGTTTGAATCTCCACAAGCGGGCCCTCCAGTTATAACAGATATGATTCCCACAGTGGGCATGTTCTCATCTCTACGCTTGGCTTTCTCGCTCAACTCCCCTTGTTCTTGTTTCTGCCCACGTGGACGATCGTCGTCACGACGCCTGTTGTCTCGTTGTTTACCGCGACACCTATCCACGTAGTCATTCAAATATCCTCGCTTGATCAACTTTTCTATCTCGGCTCGAAGGCTGAAACAATCCTCGGTAGAATGGCCTTTATCTTTGTGAAAACGACAATACTTGTCAGATCTCTGACGCTAAGGATTTTCCTTCATTGGACGCGGGGGTTGTAACAAACCCTGCTGCTCTGCCACTACCAGTATCTCTGATAGACGTGCCTTCAAAGAAGTATACTGGAGCCGTGGGCTTTGAGCTGTTCGCTTCTCCTCTCTCCTTTCCGGTCTCTCTTCTTCCCTTCTTCTTTTCCCCAAGTACCGCGGTTCGATAGCCTCCTCTATTCGTATATATTTCTCAGCTCTTTCCAGCAATTCCTCCAATGAATTAGGGGGTTTTCCAGCTATCGATTCCTCGAATTTCCTGTGACGGAGGTTCTGCTGCACTATTCCGGCTAACAGGTCATGGTTAACATGGGGAACTTCATGCACAGCCTGCGTAAATCGTTGTACATACTCTCTCAGGCCCTCACCGTCTTTCTGAATTACAGTAAACAAGTAAGCTGCAGTTTTTGGGTACTTCTTATTGATAGAGAATTGGTGGAGGAAACGCTGAGTTAGGTTCTCCAAACTATCTATGGTCCCTGGGGGGAGCTTGTAGAACCAAGCAAGCGCTCGGCCAGCCAGCGTAGTTCGGAAGATCTTGCAGTAAGCGGCATCGCTGATATCGTACAAATCAGCTTTCGCATAAAATTTGTCGAGATGCTCTTGCGGGTCGCCTGTTCCATCATACTCTGGCAAGCTGTGGATTTTCATTCCTGCTGGCAATGACTCAACCAATATGGCGGTGGTAAAAGGGCTCCGCCGAGCAGGTAAGATGGCTAGGCGACTATCTTGTCCACTCAAAGTGCGCGATCCCTGTGCGTAAGTAGGGAGTGTGATACTTTCTCTATGTTTATGGGGTCGATGTGTTCGACCACCTGATTCAGCTTCTTTGCGTGTCCCATCCTTGTTCCCTAACGTATTGTCAGGGTCATGAGAAGATGAATTGTCTCCAGGAGTTGTCTCACCGGTATCAGTATGTTGGCGGTGCGTTAGCGCCTGGGCCACTGCTTCGGCCGCGGCGCGAGTGGCTGTCTCTTTCACCAAGGCCTCCAACGCTTCGCGGGTGATGAGCATCTCTTGTTGCGGAGGAGGCTGAGGTGGGCGTCCCTCCCTATTAGCATCGCGAGAATAGTGTGAACGAGTGTGCATCCTCGAGTGACGAAGTAACTGGTTCCCACAGACGGCGCCAGGCTGATGCAGCTAAAAATAAATGAGTTGCGTAGACTGCACACGCGAGATCTGACTGGTTAGTAAACTTGTCCACTTGGCCCGTAAAAGAGCTCGCCTGGCTGATAAACGGATCCACGTAGACAATGCAAGGTTAATTGCGGGGCGTCACCTGCATCACGAACACTCGTCAAGTGGGCGTCGGGAGGGTTCCCGGCGTAGACACTCCGACGCTCAAGTCAGTAAGCAGTTCAAAGAAAACTCAGAGAACTAAAGAACTTCTATTAAAAAAATGAGAGCATACCTTGAATCATGAGAGACATCCTCTATTTATAGGAATTTCGAGAGTGCCTAGTGTGCTTGAGCCTTCACAAGCAACTTGGGCTCTAACTTGGCCAACTAATATAATTAATAATTGGATTATCACCAAAAATTAAATAGGACACTACCTATCAATATTGAAAAAAATAAAAGTTAATATAAGCTAAAAGATACATTATAAAATGTACATCTAACATTGTTCTAATTATTACGACAATTGTAAACAATACATGTCTTTATTACTAAAAAAAATTTCAATGCTTGTCTAATTGCACGCAGATAATAATGATTTTAGTTCCTATTATATGGTTGATTTCATCTTATATGTAGGGGCACTACCCCATGATAGAATCAATGGCCCGAATTTAACCACACATACATGTGGTCCACTAATTTTTTTTTAAAAAGTCCACTAATTTTTTTAAAATCACATGTGTGTGAATTTTATTCATCCAAACTATGTGAGGACCGTACCCCCACATGTAACATCGAATCAACCCTATTATATTTAAGCGAGTTTTTCCGGTAACGTTTTTAAGACAACCTAAAAAGCGTGTTAAACTCCAACAGTCCACACAATAGCTTACGCTTTTAAATTGATTTACAACAATTTCAGCCTTATGTTCTTCGCGTGGATGGAAACAGAAAGCAATCGATTTCATTGAACTTAATTAAAGACAATCTAAATTTGTTCCACACATAATTCGTTTACTTTAAAGATATAAAACATATAATATTTGCACAAGTAAGATTTTATTAGGATGGTTAAAATACTATCTACACATAAAATTCTTTAAATATGCAATTTGATTTAAAATAAATTGCATTTGTATAATTGTATTATCAACCAACTAATGCGGCTAACGATTACTAGTTTTTTCTCTTATTTATTTCAATTAATTGTTATGATAATTCAAGAAACCATCACAACATAAACTATAAATACTTTTTAATTCAATCGTAAATATTAAAAGTAAAATTTTATGCATCTTTGGTTATTATTCAGAGTAATAGTGATCCGATAGTCCTTACATTATACAACCTAAACATCATATATTTAGGTTCATTTTTCAATCCTAGAAATTTTACGCACCTTACGTTTGTTCAAAAACTTGAGTATGCAAATGGGGATGTCTTCTACTAAAATTACTTTCCCTTGGATTCGGTTTACATGGTGGATTCATCTTCGTCGTGTTTGGTAGATTGACCTTCGACACCGGTTTCTTTAGGCTCGATGGTTTTTTCTCCGACTATTTGTCCCACCTTCACATATTTCTCCATGAACTTATATTCCCAGTCTTGTAAAGCCTCCAACTCTGAAGCACTCAGTCCTTCGATGTTTCCAGTAAGGTCTTTAGGGTCAAAAGACATGAGAGCCAGGGCTCGGCTTGCATCCCTACCAGCAAAAATTGCGTACGGTCCACCAGGTCCATAAAACATCCTGAAATAACGATCAAACTACCGTCTCAAGTGTGCTCACCTTATTAAATACCTTGGCGAATCAACAAAATGTGAATAATAAGGTTGAAAACGACCACATCGATCGGGGGAGCAAACCGATCAAGCTAGCTCCCGGCTTCTTCGCCCAGCTTCAAATAATTGAACCCGAACCATTCCAACTTAACTTCTAGTCCCACGAACTTTTATACACTTACTTTTTTTGTTTATCTTTATTATGGTGTATTTATACCTTACTGATTTATCAAATCTTATTCTTTTTTTATTCCCTCCACCTTTTTGTCACCTTCATCTATGCCGATAACCATGCTCTGATTTCCCTATATATGAAGCACCGGATCACGAACAGTTTGGTCGCTACCCCAGACGGTTAGTCCTTCCTAGTTTCGTCTCTGTTTTTTGCAGAAAGGTATCCATTATCCCTAGTTCTAAAAATAAAAAATCTATATCATATTTTGATCCACTTGCGAAAACAAAATCCCGTATTTCTATTCAACAAGGTATGAATAGTTGTAGCTATGTTGGTATTAAATAGCTAACTAGGCAATTAAATACATGAGAATTTCTTATTTTATGGCAATTTACCTAAATATCTTCTACCTTCAGCTTTTTCTTAAAAAAAAAAAATTTATCTTCTAGCCTTATTTTTAACTTTTTAAAAATCTTCAAGCTGTAGTTTTTTTCCCTTAGTTTCTACTCTTAGTTATCTGCGTTTGATTTTGAAATTCTGCCTCTGAATTCAAATTTGTAACTCGTTAAGATCATTTGGAAGTTGGAGCTTGAAAATCTATTGGAAGAGAGCTCAGATCAAATTCACGGTAGATTGATATGTATATGAAAGCAACAAACAGGGGATTAAGTAACGAGGCAAGAAACGGTTCAGTAACGCAAAGATTTCAACGAGGAGCTGAACCAATCGATCGAATAACGGTGTGGCAAGGTATACCTGGAACGAGAAACATCGTAAATCTGTCCTTTGATAGCCATGAGTAAGGGCTTGTTTGGATCAGCACCATCGTAAGCTCTCAACTCCACCTCCGTCACATCGCCCATCTGCACCGGCTCGCGGAGTACAAACTCGTTCTCTCTCTTGACGGCGGTGTAATCATTTGCTGCCACAAACATGCCAGAGACAACCTTGTAAGTCACGAACATCAGCGCCAGTATGGTGAAAAACGCCGCCGGAGACAGCCCCGTGTACTGGCTGATGGATTCCTTCAGCAAATCCCACACCGCCATGAACTGATTTCCTTTCTTGGGAGGAGGAAATAAGGGTTAGGTAGGGTTTTGATAGTCAAATGGAATTGGGATTTTATCGGCTGATTGGTGGGAGGGAGAGGGTGTGAATTGACTATATCGGGCACGGAACAGCATGAAACACGACCCTTTTGCCACCAACCGTTAACCGAACATCAAATGGTTATTATCGTTTTTCGTAACCATGTCCATTATGGAATAATACAATAAAAATCAAATATAATTAACTATTTTTTAGGGAAAAGATTAGAGTAAGATCTACTTTTATTAATCAACCAAACCAGGGCAAAAACTTGTGTGAGACAGTCTCACGAGTCGTATTTTATGATACAGATATCTTATATGGGTCATCAATGAAAAAGTATTAATTTTTATGCCAACAATATTACTTTTTATTTTGAATATCGGTAGAGTTGACATGTCTCACAGATAAAGATTCGTGAGACCATCACACAAGAGACCTACTCCCAAACCAGGTACACCAAGGACTTATTAAAGACGTGTAGCATGGAAAATTTTGTTGTGACAGCCACTTCAGTGAATTCATCAATCAAGCTAGACAACGATGAAAGGAGAATCTCTATATATACAACAATGTACAAAGGGTAAATTGGATCACTTCTGTATCTGATTGCCAGCGAACAAGATATAATGTATGTAGTTTGTTTGTGTGCTTGTATTCAAGATAATTCTAAACAATCTCATTATACTGCAGCTAAACATATACTTAAATATCTTTAAAAAAACTCAATGTGTGAGTGTTTGGTATCTCAAAGACTCGAGTTTTAATGTTATTGGATATTCAGATGCAGATTTTGCAGTTTGAAAGATAGACCGGAGGAGCATCAATGGATCATGTCAGTTATTAGATGATAGACTGATCTCCTGGTTCGGCAAGAAGCAAATATCGATTCACATCAACGGCTGAAGCTAAGTATCTAGCCGATGGGAGTTGTTGTGCACAATTATTTTGGATTCAACAATAATTAAGAGATTATAAAATTCAAGAGACTGAATTCTCAATCTTCTATGATAACACAAATGTCATAGCAATCACATACAATCATGTCTTGCATTATCAGACCAAAATCATTGACACCAAATAGCAATTCATCCAATATCATGTAATGATATCAGGCTGGAATACATTTTAACATACAATCAAGCTGCTGACATATTCACTAAACCACTTCCGGACGCTAAGTTTTCTTTTTCCGAAATATACTTGATTTATTGATTAAAATTAATGCATGAATTTAGAGAGAAAAAAAGTCAAGCCGATAAAACAATGTATTAAGTTATTACACAACTCTCACAATAATGACTGAAATTTGTGGAAACTTAATTTTATCATATGCTCTGACCCGTTCTCTCTGAATAAATTAATCTTATTTGAACAATCCGATTTTAATTTTGAATTATTTTAAATTCAACATTTACTTCCGAATTTTAAATGTTCTATTTTTAATCGGATAACTGCCAAAAATCACTTTTTGAGTTTGCAAAATTTTAAAATAGCACCAGTTACATGCATATATGTGACATGTCATGTCTATCAAATCGGACAATATATATATTTAGTGATAACTATATTTCATTCTTTCCAATTATTTTGCGTAACCGTTTATTATAGAAATTATCCGACCATTCCTTCATTAAAGTAATTCAAAATGACAAGCTACTCTACCAATACTCTTGCAATCAACTTCGCCTCTGTTTTGGACATGACATACAAGGTCATGGTGCCAATGTTCAAGATGTCGAAGTCTTCAGGATTAAGGATGTGACGTCCCGAAAATTTGAGGTCTACATGAACCACATATGTTCAATTCATTAAATTCCTTATGTATTTTTATTAAATGGTTTTAATGCATGTTTATTTCATTAATTTGTGTTTTACTTTATTATTTATTTATTTGCATCATTTTAAATTAACTATGCTTATGCGATGCACGTTAAAATGTTTTCTTGAGTTTCATGTTTCAGGCGTTCATTCGAGGCGGGATTGAGAAAAAGACCGGCGACGATTTTGGCAATTTAAAATGTGGTATTTTATTTTTTAAGTCGATTTTAGGGCGTTTTAAATTAATTTATTAAGTTTCAGCATTTTAAACCTAAATCATTTAGTTAATAATTTTAAGGGTTTAAAACTCTTAAATTTAGCATTTTTGTGTGTCTTATTTTGATTAAGAAGTTTATTTAAAAATTTGTGTGTATATTGTTTCCAAGAAATTTTTAATTTAGTGTTTGATTAACATTTAATTAGTGATTAAATTATTATTAAGCATAATTTATTTCCCTAACTTAATACCTAAACACACACATACACGTTTTACCCTTAACTCACGCACTCACACACTTTTACACACACTTAGTCACGGCAACACACACACAAAAGTTTTAATTCAGAATTTTATCACTTTTAGAAAAGAAAACCTAGGGTTCTCCTCCCAACGGCAGCCGCCCCATCCCCTCATAATTTCCAGCAATATTTTCGTGTGTTTCTTCAAGAATTTTAGCGCCACAATCGCCCCGGATCAACCTCGCTTCCATCTCCGCTTCGGTGACGTCGTTTCGGTAACGTTTGATATCAAAAGGCACGTATATTCTGTTCTTTCTGCATCGATCTTGTCATAGTATGCGTTGTGTATTTTTATGCGTGAAAATTTATGTATGGCGTTCGTCGTTTGAGCGGAAACTGATTTGAATGCGTTTGAAATACTTTTTAGATCTGAAATCTCGTAACTTGCTGTTCTTCTCGAAACTGCGATTTTTCCGGCGAGAATTTGAGAAAACTTTCAACTACAAAATTGTAGAATTTTTCGATACCTTCGTTTTGATATAAAATTCAAGATTTTTGGATGAAAATGAGTGAGTTATGGCGTTTTTCGTGGGACTGCTCAAACTGCGACTTTTACGATAATTGTGTTCTCGAAGTTTATTTGTTGCAGGCTTCGTTGGAGATCGACGGACGATCGTTGTTGCACCTAGGTATGATTATTATGTTGTTGGGTCGATATGTGGTACGTCGTTTAGTGTCGATAGGCACTCGAATGCATTAGAAGTCGTAGGGAAGAAATTAGTGTCGATTGTCACGTTTTTGAAATTGTATGCGTCGTAAGATGAACGTCGTTGCTTGAGATGTTGTACGAAATTGGTTTTATGTTAGGGTATGCTAGGATGGGTCTCGGGGTGTCGGTTCATAGTTCGTGCAACCGAGTCTAGAAGTTAAGCAAAGCATGTACAAAAATTCTCGTAAGTTCGCGATCACAGAGCCTGCACGGACCCTTACACGGACCCTGGCACGGGGTCCGTGCCTGTTGTTCTTCCGGAGTGTCTTTTTACAGTGTCTACACGGACCCCACACGGACCTATGCACGGGGTCCGTGCCCCCCTCCTTTTCGATGTCTTTTTACAGAGTCTACACGGACCCCTACACGGACCTCAGCACGGGGTCCGTGTCTCCCCTTTTTTTTTGCACAAACGTTTTTACAGTACCTACACGGACCCGGAGCCGGACCTCGGCACGGGGTCCGTGTCCTTCATATTTTGGGAAAATATTATAACACATTTGAGGTTTGATGTTATGGTTTAGTGCAAGGATTATCCAGGGTCGCGTTATGGGGAATGTTAGAACGTCCTAAGTATCGATTGAACTTGAGAGTAAGTATGATATTTACGCCTAAGTTATGCAAGTTACGTATGTGAATTCACGTTAGTATATGCAGCAACGGCCCCGATCGCAGTCCAACGAATCCCTCAACGCCAAGTAAGTGAGTATTGACGTGCAAAGAAAATATTTTAAGTTTTAAGGTATGCTAAATGTCTTGTGACCAAATTATGTTAGGATTGGAAAGCGTTAAATTATGAACGGGGACCAATCCGCCCGTTAAATTATGAACGGGTTAGATCATGATTGGAAAGCGTTAAATTATGAACGGGGACCAACCAGCCCGTTAAATTATGAACGGGGATCTTATGTATGTGGCAGTGGATACGTGCCTGTCAGCCCAGTACTGTGGTTTGTCTGATCAGGCATTTATTATGTTATGGGTCACTTGCTTTGAAACATCCTCTACGCAAAATGATGAAGTTATGTATGTCCAAGTATGCAGTATGTTTATGAAAGTTTATGTTGATGGCACGTCTAGTTATGTACGTATGTATGTTCAAGTTTATTATGCAAGCTCAAGTTTCAAGTTATGTATGTCCTATTTTAAAGTTGCATGCGATTTTATTACGTAGTACTCGTTATTCCAGTTTATACGTGTTGAGTCTTTAGAATCACTAGACTTGATCGATGCAGGTGAGTATGTTGATGAGGAGACAGGAGGTGGCGACCAAGGGGCATGCTTGGACTGAGCGGGAGGCTAACCCGAGGACCGCAATGTTTAAGTTTATGCAAAAGTTAAATTACTCTGATTCTATGTTTGATGCGAGATGTTTTGAGAAAACTTTTCTTTTAACAAAATCTTTATTGGGAATGGATGATGTAGTGACGACCGTATTGATTTTATTTTCGTATTTAAGAAAAAATTTTAATTTTTCCGCAAATTTTGAGTATGAAAAGTACGGTACGTTACAGTTGGTATCAGAGCGGTGTTCTTGTAAAGGGTTATGCCTACTGCCAGTCGCAAGAAGCTCACGAAGTCACACCTCAAGTCCGTAAGTTTTAAAATTTTAAATTATTTTATGTAGTAAGCATCAAGTCATGATTTCAGTATGTGCATGTTTTTAATGCTATCAGTTGTATGTTTGTATGACATACGTTGAGAGTGCATATTTATCAGTTGTTGTGGTTTGAGTTTGGATCTTTAAAGTTTTATGCATATTACGACATGAAAAGCGAAACTATATGATTTTCATGCATGTTGGTTTTGTGGTATTGGACATGATTAAGAATTTGACTTTTGGGTGCTACGAAATATTGATAACGATTTGAGCATATTGATTTTTGGTTAATAAGCACTGATGTTCTACCATTTGAGTCATAAGTTAGTATGAAAATTCTGAATGCTTTCGGGAAGGAGATATATATATATATATATATATATATATATATATATATATATATATATATATATATATATATATATATATATATATATATTATACTGATGATGATTCGAGGTTACTAGTTGAGTTAAGTTTTGAAAATTTCGTTTAAGGGTTAATGATCCGAAATCTTGTGACGACCTTTAGAAGTATAAAAAAAAATTATGTATAATTTGGGATTTTTAGTATTGATGGAAATGTAAGGATTAATTATTTGAGACTACGACGATATTTGGAAGTATACAAGCATAGAATTTATTTAGGATGCATGCTCCCCCTAGTTGGATTTAAGAATTTAATTGCACGAATTGAGAATTTTAAGGACCTAGTGGTAATGACCAATAGTTTCAGGACCTAAGTGCAAAGATTAAAAAATCCTAAGGGACTAGTTTCGAAGTTATCGTTTGGGATTAAATTCCGAGTTTCGAGGATTTTAAGGTTTAATGAGACTAAAATCGAAGATTTTATTGGGGACCGGAAATGCAAATTTCGAAGAGTTGTAGGGCCAAAAATGTAAGTTCGAGAACTTTAAGGGTCAAATGGCAAATTCAGAAAATTTTGGGGATTAAATTCGAATTTTTGAGGAACACTTGGGTTAAATCAGTAAATTTCGAGGCTATGAGAATTGAATTTGGGTCTAATAAGCTTAAAATTTTTGAATTTTATGTTGCGAGGAACTTACATAATGGAATTAGGAACACCAAGAACTTATGGGTAAATGTTAAATTTCCGAAATTTAGGACAAACTGGATAATTTTGAGGAAATAATGAATTGATGCTACAATTTTAAGGAATTTGGGGGACTAGTTTAGCAGTAAGTGAGAATTGAATGGTTTAAATGATAGGTATTTACGATGATATAGGCTCGAAGAGATATTTAGAACCTCGAAACATTTGGGTTATAAGATTATAAGGAATGGTAATCAAGGACATTGTTGGATGGATCGACCTTAGGCTTGAAAAGTTAAACGTTAGTGAATTAATGTTGCGGCAAATTAAGAATTCAGAGTAATGACGATTTAAGGTAAAGTTGATCGGTTAGCTAAGTTATAAGACTAGACATTGAATTAGCAAATTTTTGGGAAATTAATTTTGATGTGTCGTAAGTTTCAATCCTGATCTTAACAGTTAGGACTATACATTTGCTAGAATTTAATTTTTCTAGAAAGTTGGGTATGTTTGATGGTTAGGTTAATCGATATGCACATGTAAGAATTGAGGTAGACACCTTGTCTTGGAAAATTTTTTGTAAGTTATTAAGAAACTTCGGAGTAAGTGAATATGTGTGTTGGAATTATATTATCCAAAACTATTTGGGTTGAGTAAGGGTGAATTTCAAATTTATGGGGACATTTGTTCATACGGAATTTTTGGGTGAAATAAAATCAAAAGAGAATTAGTGGTGTTCAACATGAGTTATCAATGAAGGAATATTAAGATTTTTATTGAGTAAGAAATCTACAAGCTTGATATGGGGATTCTAGAATTCTATGGTTTATAAGTGAATTTGATTTGTTAGAGTTAGTCTAAAGCTAATATGGGATAACTTATTAAGTTTTATACGCTAGAATTAATTAAGCATTGAGGATACTTAAGAATGCGACATTTGTTTCAATGAGAAAGGTTCAGAGTCCTAGGCCTCAACTTTATTGTAATTGGGAAGAGAATAGTTTAAGCATGTAATCGATGTTAGAGAGATTTTATATAACAGGTAGAAGATTGGTATCGGATATTTTGGGTTTTATGGATTAACAATACTCAAATTTAAGACTTGCAACAATTTTGTAATTGGGATGTTACTTGTAAAAAAAAAAGAAGCTAAATTACGTATGGTTGGTGTCGTAAGATAAAGATTCGATTCAAGGATATTGAGCTAATATTATTATAGAGTTAAGATAAGGTGTAACTTTTAAGTGTATTGCCGAGGATAGAAGTTGATCAGTAACCTTTGGTGCTAAGAGTTCTTAAGTTGAACTGCATAAAAGCTAATGTAATAGATCGTTGACATTACAGGTATGGTATAAAGAAGGTAAGATACGATAAGTTTGAACCTCCATTTCTAATATTGGGAACGACGAGAAAAGTCAGAATTCGAGGTCGTAGTAAATTAAACTAAGTTACCATAAGTCGTTTAAGTTGTATTTCGCAAACGGGGTTTTTGGTAGGCAATTTAATTAGGATTGAAGAGACGTAAGGACAACATAAGGCTTAATTTATCAGAGTAGCGCAGCGGTAGCGTGGAGTGTTGGGATACTAGAATTAAGAATCTAATTTTTGGATTATCGAGGATAAGCGAATTTCGGGGACGAAATTCAAATTAAGGGGGATAGATTGTGACGTCCCGAAAATTTGAGGTCTACATGAACCACATGTGTGCAATTCATTAAATTCCTTATGTATTTTTATTAAATGGTTTTAATGCATGTTTATTTCATTAATTTGTGTTTTACTTTATTATTTATTTATTTGCATCATTTTAAATTAACTATGCTTATGCGATGCACGTTAAAATGTTTTCTTGAGTTTCATGTTTCAGGCGTTCATTCGAGGCGGGATTGAGAAAAAGACCGGCGACGATTTTGGCAATTTAAAATGTGGTATTTTATTTTTTAAGTCGATTTTGGGGCGTTTTAAATTAATTTATTAAGTTTCAGCATTTTAAACCTAAATCATTTAGTTAGTAATTTTAAGGGTTTAAAACTCTTAAAATTAGCATTTTTGTATGTCTTATTTTGATTAAGAAGTTTATTTAAAAATTTGTGTGTATATTGTTTCCAAGAAATTTTTAAGTTAGTGTTTGATTAACTTTTAATTAGTGATTAAATTATTATTAAGCATAATTTATTTCCCTAACTTAATACCTAAACACACTCATACACGTTTTACCCTTAACTCACGCACTCACACACTTTTACACACACTTAGTCACGGCAACACACACACAAAAGTTTTAATTCAGAATTTTATCACTTTTAGAAAAGAAAACCTAGGGTTCTCCTCCCAACGGCAGCCGCCCCATCCCCTCATAATTTCCAGCAATATTTTCGTGTGTTTCTTCAAGAATTTTAGCGCCACAATCGCCCCGGATCAACCTCGCTTCCATCTCCGCTTCGGTGACGTCGTTTCGGTAACGTTTGATATCAAAAGGCACGTATATTCTGTTCTTTCTGCATCGATCTTGTCATAGTATGCGTTGTGTATTTTTATGCGTGAAAATTTATGTATGACGTTCGTCGTTTGAGCGGAAAATGATTTGAATGCGTTTGAAATACTTTTTAGATCTGAAATCTCGTAACTTGCTGTTCTTCTCGAAACTGCGATTTTTCCGGCGAGAATTTGAGAAAACTTTCAACTACAAAATTGTAGAACTTTTCGATACCTTCGTTTTGATATAAAATTCAAGATTTTTGGATGAAAATTGAGTGAGTTATGGCGTTTTTCGTGGGACTGCTCAAACTGCGACTTTTACGATAATTGTGTTCTCGAAGTTTATTTGTTGCAGGCTTCGTTGGAGATCGACGGACGATCGTTGTTGCACCTAGGTATGATTATTATGTTGTTGGGTCGATATGTGGTGCGTCGTTTAGTGTCGATAGGCACTCGAATGCATTAGAAGTCGTAGGAAAGAAATTAGTGTCGATTGTCACGTTTTTGAAATTGTATGCGTCGTAAGATGAACGTCGTTGCTTGAGATGTTGTACGAAATTGGTTTTATGTTAGGGTATGCTAGGATGGGTCTCGGGGTGTCTGTTCATAGTTCGTGCAACCGGGTCTAGAAAGTTAAGCAAAGCATGTACAAGAATTCTCGTAAGTTCGCGATCACAGAGCCTGCACGGACCCTTACACGGACCCTGGCACGGGGTCCGTGCCTGTTGTTCTTCCGGAGTGTCTTTTTACAGTGTCTACACGGACCCCACATGGACCTATGCACGGGGTCCGTGCCTCCCTCCTTTTCGATGACTTTTTATAGAGTCTACACGGACCCCTACACGGACCTCAGCACGGGGTCCGTGTCTCCCCTTTTTTTCTGCACACACGTTTTTACAGTACCTACACGGACCCGGAGCCGGACCTCGGCACGGGGTCCGTGTCCTTCATATTTTGGGAAAATATTATAACACATTTGAGGTTTGATGTTATGGTTTAGTGCAAGGATTATCCAGGGTCGCGTTACGGGGAATGTTAGAACGTCCTAAGTATCGATTGAACTTGAGAGTAAGTATGATATTTACGCCTAAGTTATGCAAGTTACGTATGTGAATTCACGTTAGTATGTGCAGCAACGGCCCCGATCGCAGTCCAACGAATCCCTCAACGCCAAGTAAGTGAGTATTGACGTGCAAAGAAAATATTTTAAGTTTTGAGGTATGCTAAATGTCTTGTGACCAAATTATGTTAGGATTGGAAAGCGTTAAATTATGAACGGGGACCAATCCGCCCGTTAAATTATGAACGGGTTAGATCATGGTTGGAAAGCGTTAAATTATGAACGGGGACCAACCAGCCCGTTAAATTATGAACGGGGATCTTATGTATGTGGCAGTGGATACGTCCCTGTCAGCCCAGTACTGTGGTTTGTCTGATCAGGAATTTATTATGTTATGGGTCACTTGCTTTGAAACATCCTCTACGCAAAATGATGAAGTTATGTATGTCCAAGTATGCAGTATGTTTATGAAAGTTTATGTTGATGGCACGTCTAGTTATGTACGTATGTATGTTCAAGTTTATTATGCAAGCTCAAGTTTCAAGTTATGTATGTCCTATTGTAAAGTTGCATGCGATTTTATTACGTAGTACTCGTTATTCCAGTTTATACGTGTTGAGTCTTTAGACTCACTAGACTTGATCGATGCAGGTGAGTATGTTGATGAGGAGACAGGAGGTGGCGACCAAGGGGCATGCTTGGACTGAGCGGGAGGCTAACCCGAGGACCGCAATGTTTAAGTTTATGCAAAAGTTAAATTACTCTGATTCTATGTTTGATGCGAGATGTTTTGAGAAAACTTTTCTTTTAACAAAATCTTTATTGGGAATGGATGATGTAGTGACGACCGTATTGATTTTATTTTCGTATTTAAGAAAAAATTTTAATTTTTCCGCAAATTTTGAGTATGAAAAGTACGGTACGTTACAAAGGAAGTTTCTGTGTTGCATCTCTCAGTACTAAGATTTTATTCTGAACAAGTTGTTCGTGACTGCAAGGATGGAGCATGGAACCATCTTTTGCACAGTCTAAGGAACCAACCTTTGCATAACCCATGAGTTGTTCGTAGAAACATTCGACCTACCAACGGTCGGACTCAGCTCCTTCTCCAAACTTCCAGAAGGAAATTCTCCACACTTAAGTACTGATTTGAAGTTGGATTAACAGTTTTTGGCATATATTGTTAGCAAGCCGTTGTTAGCGAAGGTTGGGGCCTTCAACAAGATCACAACAGAGAAGTTTTTGGTTATGACGACCATTTCCTGCAGAGTAAATGTAAAATGGTCAGAAATTTTATTCAATACCTTCACCTGCATGGTGAAGAAAGAATCTCAATCGTTTGGATTTGCATTTCCTCTCTGGCAGTAGTTGGAGCATATGAAGATTAAGATGGTGAATGTTGTTCAACTTCACAAGACCAAATTTTTGAACTCGCCAAATGTTGAGAGTTAATAAAAAAGAAGATGCCACCAAAACTGTGCTGTTTGAGGTAAAGCTTTAGATAGAAGAAGAATAAGTTGAAAAGAATAAGGAGATGAAGAAGCCGATCAGCAAGGCCAAGTCATCGGCAAAAGAGACTAAGAGGAATTGGTTTTCTCTTTAGATGTTGAAGATGCTAGAGAAAATGTTCCTCTCACCCAAGTCTTATTAGAGAAGAAGGAGCGGACAAAGCAGCCTAGAATAAAGGGAATCAATATGATTAAGCATGCATCTGAGCCACTTCGTCCTGCCCCAATTCTGGTTGTTCCCATATTCAACTTTAAGGGCATTTCAATTGTGGAAGCATACCAAAATTTTCACCAGCTTAGTCTGCCAATTATCAATCTGAAGGCCAAAAGAAAGGAAATCCTTAGGGTTAAGCCCAATCTTTCCAATGTTCAAGCCGCTATAAACATCACAATGGAGCTAGTGAATCAAAGTTCCAAAGAAAAAATGGCTGAATTTGACCGATGGGTGGACTTCTGAACCATTGTTCATTTCGAAGTTATTCGCAACGTAAAAAAAAAGTGAAGGAAGTTGTTGTCCTAGAACAAAAAATGCTGAAGTGGGGTTAAACTTGCTGGAATTATTTTGTGGGCTCACATAATTTAATTAATTGTACATGGACAAGCTATCTAATAAAAGACCCAATAAAATTATCTAATTAATTATGGTTTTTCAAAGTATTAATAAATTGGTATGGTCCACTTTATGTGTAGAAACTCAGTCCAATTAGGTCTTCTATGATGGGTTGAAGACTGCTAAGGTTATGGTCCCCAAAGCACAGAGAATAACACAGAATATATACGTCGCACATATTCTAGATTTTTCTTATTCTCTCATCAAATGCAAGAATAAGGTGGTCGATTCTCTGTTGCTTTGGAAAATCCATAATTCTGACGCTAGATCAATCGATGGATTCTAGTGCGTGTTTACTGTTATTTATATTTTCTGATAATTTGACATGAATTTCTGGCGTGTTTGTGATATATGGATAATAACATGATTTATATATTTATTTTATTAAATCTCCAACAAAACCAATGTAATATCTGAATCTCTCTAGCGAAAGACTTAATAGAGTTGGAATTAAAAGAAAGTATAATGCGATACTTGATTCAGCAGAAGAGAGAAAACTTCTTGGTTCATTTCCCAACCGCCAAAGATGATGCAATGGTGATAATCTAATGGGAGATAAATGATTTTTCTCTTTTAACGAGAGTTAAAGGTAATGAGAGAAGAGATTGAGCTTCCAATCGCAGAAGGCGTAACAGTTGAAGCCATCTTCGATCTAGGACATATTGAGAAAGAGAAACAACCCAAGATATTTCAAAATGAAGCTCCTTAAGATCAAGATTTTGCTGAAATTGTGATAATTAATCAAGAGGTTGAGATACCCATCCCACCGGTTTGAATAGTTGGAAGAAGAAGCTCCATTTCCCCCTCCCAGAAAATACAATCTAAAGTTCTCCTAGAGATTCTTCTTACCTCTGTGGACAAAGTGGTTAAGTCTCTATCCCAGTTCGACTTCGATAAAAGCAAGATGAAGCCATGTTCTCCCATGCTAGAAGACTTTACTTTAGAGAAAGTGGAAATTATGTTGTTGAAGATCTGAACCTGGAATCACTGCCAACCACTTCAGCCGGTGAATAGAAAATTGAATATCCCATTGCTCACTTGAAATTATCTCTGGCAAAGAGTTGATCATTTTTGGAGAAAAGGTTAGAGGGTACAAATTGAAGAAGCGGCTGATCAGCAGCTAGAACATGTTCAAGCTTCCAATGTCACTATCAAAATCTCCAGTCCAGTTGGTGGTAATTTGGAACACCAATCTGGTCTATCATATCCTCTTCCGATGATTTCCTATATGAAAGATCATACTCTTCAACCAAGACTCCATTTGATCATCTTATCTCTCAATTGGTCTCGCTCTCTCAAGCCATAAATGACATAGAATTCAAAAACTATTCTCATAGGGTGCGGTCCAATAGTTTTAAGGCTCAAGTAATCAAGAATATGTTTTCCATTGAATCCCAACTTCAATTGACCAAAGGTGATCATACCCAAATCAAAAGTCAAGTGTTGCCATGAACACTGATCTTTCAACTCAGATCTCTCGAAGTCAACATCATATGGAAAATGAAAGGAAAGCTCAAGTTGCTCAAGTCAAAAAGCATATGGATGAGCGGATCGACAATATTGGCAGCCAGTTGCAAGAAATTCTTGAGTATGTGCAACATGGTGATGCCAAAAAAAGGAAAATGGTGGTAAATTACAAGAAAATATAAGATAAGAAATGTCGAGTTGAGAAAGAAAGATATGAAGAGTCTAAGAGATTATATGAAAAGAGAAGAAATGAAGATGATGATAGAAGAAGAGGAGGTGGCGATGGTCGAGGTGCTAGCCACAGAAAATAGATATATTTTTAATATATTTTCTTTGAAGGTGTATTAGGACATATTTTTCTTGCACGTGTACAAATGACAATTCATTTTCTCAATGAAAGTCATTCGTTTTTTTAGATCATTCATTATGCTTACTATAACTTTTTGCATAGATTTACAATCTGATTTTGTCATCACCAAAAAGGAAAAAATAGTTAGAGTGTTTCTATTATTCTAATTTTTAGTTATTGAAAAAATAACAATATCGAGCTGTTTCAAGTTCGGCCGCTTCTTAATTGTATTTTCATGATTTCAGACCACTGGATCAGTTCAAGCCATTCAGACAAGTGCATTAGAAGATAAAGTTGTTTTGGCAAGAAGTCAAGCCATAAAATGTCTGAAATTTAGTTGTAAAATATCATATATCAAACTAACTGGCAGTACACGAGTTCAAAACATTGAAGATCCAACTGCACTATCACCGATCAAAAATGAGTTATTTCAAATAGGATACTGGAAGTCAAGTCGTTGAACGTCTGTCCTATTTAGAATTATTACACAAGTATCATATCAACTATGAATGACATAAATTTACCTATTTTGGACATGGTTGATCTTTATGAAAAACAATAGCTTAAAGTCACAAAAGCACAACAAACATTAAATGATATGTATTACAACTGAAAACGACATGTCTATCCTGTCGAGTGATAGCACAAACGATCATTGAAAAGCACATCCAAGCGTTGAAGTTTTTCAACTATAAATATGCAGAATTTTTGAAGAGAAGACTATCGCTAATTTTTTTTTATAGAAACTGAACTATATATTCTTAAGCTTGCATTTTTCAAGATCTTCGAGCACACTTAATCTTTCGATATCAAGCTGCTCACTTAGCACACTCTTATCATTGTATATCAAATCATTAAGGATCATTTCGTGCTACACCAAGATCTCAAGCTGTCAAACCAGCTGTTGAGTATTTGTATTATTATCTGGTGAACCAAGGGTTCTTAACATTCAGACGTGTAAAGTGATCACTAAAAGTTTCAGTCTAGGCAGAGACAAGTTCTAAGTGAAGTGAGTTGTTACAAAAAAATATAAAACCAAAATCTTCTCGTGAAAACCTTCCTCATGTGTTTGTTATATTCTTGTGATATTTAGTATTATCTTTTGTGTACTTCATTTAAGTACATTGTTGTTTGGACCTTGGTAAAATCATTTACTCTATTAATTTATATTTATTGTTTTTCCTTTATGAATGATATTTGGATGAAAAAAAAATCTTTTATGGTTTGTTAGAGTTTGTTGTTATGTCATAATCAGGTTGATTAACAAGTGAACAAATATGTTTATGATTATGATGTTATTTTATCTACTGTGTTTAGATTGACAAATACTCTTAAACACGATATTATTCAAACGATTTTAAATAATATCTAAATTTTGTAATTATGTTTTGATCGTTAGTTAACCAATATAAAATGGAAAGATCCCAACTTTCTCTTTTATTAGTTCTGATTTTTAGCATTTATGTATTCCCTCCCCTATGCCTCTTTGCATTTTTTATGCGTTTTGATGCCTAAATATATATACAATTCCGTGGAAGAAAAGAAGGTGAACGTGAAGCAAAATACATCGTCAACACACAGTTTTTCTGTCTTTTTCTTTTTTTTTTTCTTTTTTTCTGCATGCTGAAACATGTTCTCTAGTATTTCATGTCTTGTTTTTGTTTTGGGTTTTTTAGATACTACTTGATTCCTAAATCCGATTTCCAAGACTATAATTCCATATTGCATGAAGATGAGTTCTTGAATAATGTAACTAGTTTCGATTCTTTTGTGTTTGTACATTGTTTCATTCCTTGAACTGATGACTATGTTAGTTGGTTTTTTTCTGAATTTAATTGATATGGCAGATTTGAAAGGACAAATTGCTTTTCGAAAGTAAGAATTTGGGAAGTGGGTATTGGATTATCGGAGATTTCAGTTAAGATGGGGAAACGTGAGGTTTTTTTCAATAAAATTGTGTTTTAGATCAGTTTGCAATCATCCATTCCTTTTGGACATGCTTTGTTTCTTGATATTTTTGTACAGAACTTCTCCTTTTATTTTTTCATTATTGTTGCCTGCATTTCCTGTCCTTGTATGCACTGCTATCTTACTTGGAAGTTGGAACTCTTCTAAGTTACAGAAAATCGAGCATATCCGAGATTGAAATGGAAGTGAAAACGACTTGTGACATTTTTTTGATGAAAAGGGGTGCTTCAGGAGGCGCTACTCTTTTTGAGAAAATGAGAGCTATTATGCTAAATACAGTGAGAACAAAATTGATGAAATGGAGGAGTTAATTGATAAATCCTGTTTCTCAGCTGGTAAGTTTGATGAGGGTTTGATGAAGGAAACTTTGCGGGAAACTGATCTGAAAAACCGTGGAAATTGGAAAGCAAACATAGAGTCAGGTAATATGGATTCATAGCAAAAAATTGAAAGGAATAAAAAGAGACTTGGTGATGGGGAGGCCATGGAAAACCACCATGCTTCACTTCTGAAGATGAGTGATAATGAACATCTTGAATTGGATGATGAGACATCAATGGCACGTTCTTTTGATTCCGAGAGAGTAAATGTAGACCCGTTGATTCTCCTCCTCGTTCTCATGAAGATAAAGATGAAGAAGATGATGAAGAGGAGGAAGAGGATGATGATTCATATTTGGGTTTCGATATGGCCAAAAGTTCGTCTCCAAATGCTGGCTGACATAAGGCCAATGCTCAATGAACTTCACACTCTTCTAGATGAAGATGCCCCACAACCTATTCATACATCCCACGATGGCTGATCTGTATTTAGAAGCCAGTACTAGTAGTCATGGTCAGATGACGAGTTTGAAAATCATGAGGTTTTGGAAGTTGCAGATGAGGATATTGAAGATGGTGAAAATGGAAAAGAAGACTACGAAGAGCACACAAATCCAACTATTACATGGACAGAAGAGGATCAAAAGAATCTTCTGGATCTCGGAAGCTCGGAAATTGAAAGAAACTAACAGCTGGAAAATTTAATTTTGAGGAGGAAATCAAGGAAAAATATTAGCATGGTGCCAGAATTAAACTTGATACACTTTGAAAATTCTGATTTTTCATTCCACATTCCTCCCATTTCAACAGTGAGACAAAATCGATTCAACCATCCTCATGGTTCATATGATAATTCAGGGATAGCTCTTATTCCTGGTTCAGCCCCTATTTTATTGGCGAGGCGGAACCCACTCTTTTGACATTTTTTATGTCTCAAGTGAAGAGAAGTCCAATCTTACGAGAGATGAAATTCAAGAAGCATTTTCCACGGTTCAATCAAGGGAGCATTTGTTTCGAAGACGGAAAGTTTTAATGTTGGACCTTCATTTTTCGCACCCAACAGGCAAGACAGACAAGAAACCAAATGGACAGCGCCTTATTTGTTCCTGGGTTAACCATTTCTAAAGAATCTAGCTATTCAATATTCCAACGACAATCAAGTGAACTAAGTGAGTCCAAGGTGAGTTCTGTTCCTGAAATAGAATCACTTGGTTCAGTTGAGGAGTTTGGGGATAGGAAGCTATCAGAAGAAGATAACTCAAAGGAACTAGAACCCATTCTTGGGATGGATGATGGCATAGAAGAGAGATCATCGCTGGAACTAGAACAGGTTTCCAATTGGGAACCAGCACATCTGGAAAACTCACATCCAGAATCAGAGTTTATTTCTGAGATGGAGCATGTTTCTGAGCATGTTGGGCATGGAAGCCAGTCTTCAGAAGATGGGGGATCTCTGGAATTAGCCAAAGTTGAGAAGAGAGACTCAGAAGTTGATGAAATTGAGTTTCAGTATGGATATGTTGAAGACCATCATAAGGAACCTCTGGAGGTCGAGGCTACCGAATATCATCCAAATCCTTACGATGTTGAACAGAGATATAGTATCATTTCAAGCTCTTCATCACTGTCAGAAGTCAGAGAAAGGGTCTTCAGTGAAACATGGGCAGAACAACTGTCAATGCTGGAGGCAAGAATCGGTGGCATTGCCGAAGAGCCAAGAATCTCAATCCAAACTTCTTTAAGAAGCAATGACTCGATTGCTACTTTAATTGACGGTGTTTTACAAAGGGAGCCTGTTTATGTTTCGAGCCCCCCAGCCATTACAAAGAATTTCTCATCATCCTCTGTTTCTTCTTCAGATTTGCATGCTGAGTCTGATCTAGGTTTGCCACATGTATTGTTCAAGAGGACAATATCTTTTATTGAGAGAGAATCACCCGTCGTCCATGATCCTGTAAATGAACATGAATCAGGAAAGGTAGATGTTGTCAATATGGCATAAAAAAGATAATATATGCTCTGGTTTCTCTATTGTTGGTCAGAGATAGAAAGAATCTGTTGAACCTTCTATAGAGGATAATCTGATGGATCAACATACTCAAGGTCAAGTTCCTTGTCCACATGCTGATAAAAACCAGTTCAAATCTTCTGAACACGAAATGATGGTGATCAAGAACATTGATGAAGAAATGATGGTGGAATTAGATGGTGTCAGGGGCTTCAGTGTGAGAAAATGGAAATCGGGTTTAAATGACCTTGAGAAACAAGTAGACTGTACTGAAAAAACTAGGCGTATGAGATCGAGTTGATGATATTAACCTTGCTGAAGTAAATAATATAGAACATGAGATGTGATACCCCATTGATTGGCCCGCTACCCTTGGCCCATCCCTAGCTGGAAGACAGGCCCATCAAGGGCCCAGGTATTCTCCTATAAATATCAGGTTTGAGTGGTCAGTTGATCCATATTCACTATATTGTTTTCAGCAGCGCCCTTAGCTGCTCCTCCCATATATCCTCAGTCACTGACTTGAGCGTCAGAGGGGCTACGCCAGGACACCCTCCTGGCCCTCTCCTAACGATCTTATCTGTGATTTCAGGCTCAGGGTAATTTCAAAACCTGCGTCTGGACTAGTGACACTTGCTGGAAGTGGACCCTAAATTTCCCGCGAGTATCACTTGGCGCCGTCTGTGGGAAGTTTGAGTTGAGACGTAGATATGGTAGGGAAGAGAGGGATTGGAAGAGCTACCTCAGCATCATCGGGTCCTCGGAGGGGACCCGAACCATCTCATGCCGAGACAATACAGGAACAGTCGCATCTTGAGACGAGACAGGAACAACCTCGTCAAGAGACAAGAACCGAGCAGCCCATTCACGAGACCAGGGTCGAGCAAACCCGTCTCAATGAAAATGTGGGGTACTTGACTCTGGAACAGCTGGGCCAATTTATCACCCAAACTGTGGATGAGGCCATGAAAAAGAACCGAGAGTAAATTTTTGCTGAAGAGCAGGCCACTCGCCAGGAGCGAGAGGAAGATGCTGAGGACCACAAGATTAGGGTTGAAGAGAAACAACATCACCAAAGTGGAAAGATTAGTGAGATAGGAGAGATGTGGAACGAAATACGAATGTTAAGGCAGCAGTTGGGAAGCAGAGCGCCGACACCTGAGAGAGGAAGTCTTTTTTCACTAGCTATTTTAGAAGAAGGGCTTCCTCCAAATTTTCGACAGTCGAATGTGGGAGAGTACGATGGACATACTGACCCCGAAGAACACTTGGGAAGATTTGAGAATGCTGCTTTGTTGCATCAATATTCAGATGGAGTCAGGTGCATGGTGTTTTTGGGCACGTTGGTGAGGTCAGCCCAGCAATGGTTTAATACCCTGCAACCCAACTCCATACAGTCTTTTGGGGATTTTGCTACAGCTTTCTTGCACAGATTTGCCAGCAGCAAGAGGCACCAGAAGAATTATTTGAGCCTGTTTGTGATGATACAACAAGAGGCTGAAACTTTGAGAGAATTTGTCCAGCGTTTCAACAACGCAGCGCTGGAGATACTAGGGAATTAGAGGAGGAGAGTTCTTTAAATCATTAGTGAAGAAACCTCCATCAAGTTATGATGATCTGTTATCTCGGGCGGAAAAATATGTAAACTTGGAAGATGCCCAACGGTATATAAGGATGGAAAACCGACCCGAAAGGAGTAGGGGTGAGGGAGCCGAGAGAGGAAGTAAGAAGAGAGGTGCAGGTGAGAGGGAGGAAGACAGAACCAGAAGTAGAGGACAATTCTCATCATATGTTCTTTTGAATAGGAGTCGTGACGAGGTGACGGAGGTGAGGGAGCCTGCGGGGAGGTGGGAGAAGTCACGAAGGGTTGAGCGCAGTGCTAGATTTCCTTCGCGGGACAGACGAGAAGGATCCATATCTGGGAGTCGACCGAGGTCTCGCCCGTCCCCTAGACGTGGTCAAGGCCCTCCATGGATAAATCAGGGGGTTGAGAAGCAGAGAGGGGAAGGTCGAGGTCAAGATATCCTTCAGGAGCCCGTCGAACCGAGGAGGGGAACGAATGAGGATAACCAGCCTACGAGAGGAATGATTCATATGATCTCGGGGGGTGCTACTGATAGGGATTTCGGGCGAGCGCGAAAGGCGCATGGGAAGATGTTGGAGAATTTTGAAATATCTAGGGGCGGACTTACCCCAGGATCCTGTCATCAGTTTTGGACCGGATGACCTCCGAGGCATTGTGGCTCCTCATAACGATGCCTTGGTGGTAACGGTCACCGTTGCCAATTACGATGTGGCACGAATCTTTATTGATAATGGAAGCTCTGTTAATATCCTGTTCAAGAGCACTTTGGATAAGATGAAGGTGGAGGAATTTGAGTTCGAGCCAATCTCTACTCCTCTATATGGATTTGTAGGACATGCCATCCCGCCGCTCGGCTAGATTGTTCTTCTTCTATCTTTGGGATATGAGCCTCGGCGGGTAACAAAAATGACAACATTTACTGTGGTGGTGTAGTAGCCCGAATCCCAAATTGGGTAATTAACGGATTAATGGTGATTAAGAAGGTTTAATGTGTAATTTTGACCGAGTCATGATCGGACGGACCGAAGATGGTTCGGAAGCACCGAAGGGTTCGGAAGGTCCGAAGTGGGTTCGATGGATCCGATCATGAGGTGTCAAGAGCAGCTGGACACGTGCATGTTCGGACGGTCCGAAGTGTATGATCGGAGGATCCGATCATGAGCTGTCAAGAGCTGATGGACACGTAAGAGTTCGGACGTTCCGAAGAGGGTTCGGACGATCCGAACATGGCCTATAAATAGTGGTCGGATTTCCTCATTTTGACTCGCCAATTCAGAGAATTCCATAGCATTTCAGTCGTTTCTGACAGGTTCTAGTCTTGTTCCGAGATTTGGGCACTAGCGGGGAGCTGCTGGTCTTGTAGCAGAACTGTGCTCTAGTTGGGAGCTAGCGGCATCAGCGGGCTAGCGACGGACGAAGGTTTGGAATTTTATCAGTATTTATCTCAGGATTATCTAGTTAAGTCTGGTAGATAAGTTTAGTGATGATTTTCACTTGATGAATAGGCTTGGATTAGACCTGTTGTCTGGTGGTTCCAGTGGATTAGGATTGCTGTGATAGAGGTACGAAAGTACTATCCGAGATATCCTGGTTGAGTATACATTCTTATATGTGTTGCATGATTATGTGGTGCATTGATATATGTCATATGATGCATGCTATTATGTCACGTTTATTACTGCACGTTGCATTTCATGTTGAGCCGTATCTCCTTCGAGATAGCCTTTACTGTTGAGCTGTATCTCTTTCGAGATAAGCTATATCTTGGGGCCGCTCAGCCCTGTCTTGTGGACGCATGGACACCGAGAGTACACAGTGGCCGACGGGTCGGGAGGGCTTCGGTGGTCCGGGACATTTTAGGTCCACGTCTGTCTTGTAGTGGATGCAGTGACCCAGAGGTGTACCGCGCGGCACTATCCACTTGGCGCCTCTAGACTGAGCATTGTTGAGATCCTTTTGTGATTCCTGTTTCTTGACTACCCCGGTATCATGATCATGGCATGTGCATTTCATATAGGTCTGTATACTCATACTTTTGTACTGGGCGTTCTTATCGCTCACGTCCTCGGTTTTGTTTATTCTTGGACACCCCATTTCCCACGGGGCAGGCCTCAGGTTGGACAGCTCAGGAGGAGCAGGAGGAGGACGTTGAGTAGCTGGTTGGTTTAGTTTATCGGTATTGTTTTGATTCGATATGGTTGTATTGGATATTTCATTTTGAGTTATTCTAGACTTCGATTGGGTTGTATAATTATAGTTGTCGACTTTTTCCGCTGTTATCTCTGATTATTGTTAATTAGGTTAATTGCATGCTTAGTTTTTGATTAGTAGGTGATTCTGGAACGGGTCACTACATTTATGGTATCAGAGCATGCGTACGATTTTGGGATATAGATTTCTGTTTTGGGATTTCCGTTGACCAATTTACTAGTTTCCCCATTCTATGTTGTAGCGATGGCTGACCACTTTGGTGATGAGAGTAGTCAGGGAAGTGTAGGTCGTTGGGGCGACCAGGACGATCGTAGACGTCATCGTGAGCATCGTCATCGTCGGGATGGTCCTAGGCGTTTCGATATGCATCGTTTCATTCAGATGGGGCCTAAGCCTCTAGTTGGTGGAGAGACTCCTGATGATGCTGAGGATTGGATAGAGCGCATGGAGAGTTGTTTCCGCGCATTCCAGTGCACCGATGAGCAGAAGATGGAGACCCTTAGTTTTCTTCTTGAGGGCCGTGCTCGCAAGTGGTGGCGATCAACTTCTGCGCCGATAGTTCAGTCGCAGGGTAGAGCGACTTGGGTCGATTTCCGTGCAGCGTTCATGCAGCTGTACTTTCCTCCAGCCCTTCGCCAGGCGAAGACAATTGAGCTCCTGAACCTTAAGCAGGGGAGTATGTCTGTTGATGAGTATCAGCAGAAATTCTTCGAGTTGTTACCCTTTGCGCCTCATATCAGTGGCAGTTCTGAAGCCAAGTACGATCATTTCCTTCAGGGCCTTAACCAGGAGATCTTTGATCGAGTCACTGTCTGTGATAATCCTACTTCGTACGATGGGTTGGTGAACCGGTGTCGTCAAGCAGAGATCAGTCTCCAGCGTGGTAGGGCTATTCTTTCTTCTAGACCTCCGAGTGTTTTGAGCCCTCGACCTCAGTCTTTCAAGAAATCTGGTTCTTCTTCTTCTGGATCTGGATCAAGGTCTAGCGGTGTTGTTCGCTTTGGTGAGAAGAAGGATTCTTGTGCGCATTGTGGGAAGAACCATCCATCGGAGCAATGCCGATTAGCAGCAGGAGCTTGTTTTCAGTGCGGAGAGATG
This sequence comes from Primulina eburnea, assembly GCF_022965805.1. NCBI lineage: Eukaryota > Viridiplantae > Streptophyta > Magnoliopsida > Lamiales > Gesneriaceae > Primulina > Primulina eburnea. The sequence goes on from NC_133108.1 coordinate 35,665,566, forward strand.
GGTCATATCAAGAAGAATTGTCCTCAGCTGCGAGGTGGAGCAGGATCTGGTTCTGGATCCCAGACGACTGTTCAGCAGAGGAGACAGGGTCAGGCAGTGGGTAGTTCGAATCTTCGACCTCGTGCCCAAGGTCAGGTTTTTGCGCTGAACCAGGATCAGCCTGAGATGTAATTGTTATACAGTTGTAATGAAGAATATTTGCAGTGTAATGCAATGGTGTTTTATTCTCTTGCCTAGATTTCGAGGACGAAATCTTTTTAAGGGGGGGAGAATGTAGTAGCCCGAATCCCAAATTGGGTAATTAACGGATTAATGGTGATTAAGAAGGTTTAATGTGTAATTTTGACCGAGTCATGATCGGACGGACCGAAGATGGTTCGGAAGCACCGAAGGGTTCGGAAGGTCCGAAGTGGGTTCGATGGATCCGATCATGAGGTGTCAAGAGCAGCTGGACACGTGCATGTTCGGACGGTCCGAAGTGTATGATCGGAGGATCCGATCATGAGCTGTCAAGAGCTGATGGACACGTAAGAGTTCGGACGTTCCGAAGAGGGTTCGGACGATCCGAACATGGCCTATAAATAGTGGTCGGATTTCCTCATTTTGACTCGCCAATTCAGAGAATTCCATAGCATTTCAGTCGTTTCTGACAGGTTCTAGTCTTGTTCCGAGATTTGGGCACTAGCGGGGAGCTGCTGGTCTTGTAGCAGAACTGTGCTCTAGTTGGGAGCTAGCGGCATCAGCGGGCTAGCGACGGACGAAGGTTTGGAATTTTATCAGTATTTATCTCAGGATTATCTAGTTAAGTCTGGTAGATAAGTTTAGTGATGATTTTCACTTGATGAATAGGCTTGGATTAGACCTGTTGTCTGGTGGTTCCAGTGGATTAGGATTGCTGTGATAGAGGTACGAAAGTACTATCCGAGATATCCTGGTTGAGTATACATTCTTATATGTGTTGCATGATTATGTGGTGCATTGATATATGTCATATGATGCATGCTATTATGTCACGTTTATTACTGCACGTTGCATTTCATGTTGAGCCGTATCTCCTTCGAGATAGCCTTTACTGTTGAGCTGTATCTCTTTCGAGATAAGCTATATCTTGGGGCCGCTCAGCCCTGTCTTGTGGACGCATGGACACCGAGAGTACACAGTGGCCGACGGGTCGGGAGGGCTTCGGTGGTCCGGGACATTTTAGGTCCACGTCTGTCTTGTAGTGGATGCAGTGACCCAGAGGTGTACCGCGCGGCACTATCCACTTGGCGCCTCTAGACTGAGCATTGTTGAGATCCTTTTGTGATTCCTGTTTCTTGACTACCCCGGTATCATGATCATGGCATGTGCATTTCATATAGGTCTGTATACTCATACTTTTGTACTGGGCGTTCTTATCGCTCACGTCCTCGGTTTTGTTTATTCTTGGACACCCCATTTCCCACGGGGCAGGCCTCAGGTTGGACAGCTCAGGAGGAGCAGGAGGAGGACGTTGAGTAGCTGGTTGGTTTAGTTTATCGGTATTGTTTTGATTCGATATGGTTGTATTGGATATTTCATTTTGAGTTATTCTAGACTTCGATTGGGTTGTATAATTATAGTTGTCGACTTTTTCCGCTGTTATCTCTGATTATTGTTAATTAGGTTAATTGCATGCTTAGTTTTTGATTAGTAGGTGATTCTGGAACGGGTCACTACAGGTGGACACCCCATCCGCTTACAATGAAATTCTGGGGCGACCAGCCCTAAAGGATTTCAAAGCTGTAGCGTCCACGTGTCATCAGAAGTTGATGTTTCTTGTAGGGAAGGAGGTTGGAGTTTTATGCGGGGATCAGAGGGTTGTGCGTCGGTGTTATGAGGGGATAGTGAAAGAAGAGGGGAAGAGAGCGTGTTTGGAGGTTAACATGATTAGGAAAGGAAGAAATGTGTGGCTCGATCCTAGGTACAAGAAGAGCAGAGGGGAAAGATGGACCCAGAGTGGGCTGATCTTTTCAGAGTGATTGAGAAATTTTATTCTGGAGCTTATTACTTGGAGAATACTCAAAGCAAGTCTTTAAGGAGTCCTTGGAATGTTTATCACCTTAGGGAATATCATTCTAGATTTTATCGTTGATGTATTTCATCTTTGCATTTTCTCATGTAATCAGTTGGAATTCAATAAAATCAAGTTCTTCTTTTCAATTCATGAATATTGGTGTATTATGAAAGCGAGAAAATGTTATTTTCCTTCTAAAGCATCGCTTAGCAGAGGAGTAGAGTTGGGGATGATAAAAATTTTATTTTCCTGCTAAGGCATCGCTTAGTAGAGGAGTTAGAGGACGGGGGTGGTAAATTTTTATTTTCCTGCTGAGGCCCGGCTCAGCAGAGGAGTTAGAGGGTGGTAAATTTTTATTTTTCTTCTAAGGCATCGCCTAGCAGAGGAGCAGAGTTGGGGATGAAAAATTTTTTTATTTTCCTGCTAAGGTATCACCTAGCAGAGGAGTTAGATGGTGGAGGTATTGAATTTTATTTTCCTGCTATGACATCTCCTAGCAGAGGATTTAGAGGGTGAAGGTGGAGAATTTTTATTTTAATGCTAAGGTATCACCTAGCAGAGGAGTCAGAGGGTGGATGTGTTGAATTTTATTTTCCTACTATGGAATCTCCTAGCAGAGGATTTAGAGGGTGAAGGTGGAGAATTTTTATTTTCCTGCTAAGGTATCACCTAGCGGAGGAGTTAGGGGGTGGAGGTGTTGAATTTTATTTTCCTGCTAAAGTATCACCTAGCAGAGGAGTTAGAGGGTGGATGTGTTAAGTTTTATTTTCCTGCTATGGCATCTCGTAGCAGAGGATTTAGAGGGTGAAGGTGGAGAATTTTTATTTTCCTGCTAAGGTATCACCTAGCAGAGGAGTTAGAGGGTGGAGGTATTGACTTTTATTTTCCTGCTATGGCATCTCGTAGCAGAGGATTTAGAGGGTGAAGGTGGAGAATTTTTATTTTCCTGCTAAGGTATCACCTAGCAGAGGAGTTAGAGGGTGGAGGTATTATTTTTATTTTCCTGCTATGGCATCTCGTAGCAGAGGATTTAGAGGGTGAAGGTGGAGAATTTTTATTTTCCTGCTAAGACATCGCTTAGCAGAGGAGTTAGAGGGTGTGGAGGTTGAAGTTTATATTTTTCCTGCTAAGGACTATTTTAGCAGAGGAGTCAAAGGCACGGGGAAATGAGAATTATTTTCCTTCAAAAGCTTAGTAGAGGACCTTGAAGATGGGAGCGAAGAGGGCATACCGTGTTTGAAAAATTTATTTGGTTTGTCGCTGCGAAAATTACGGGGATCGATCTGCCCGGTCAGGTCATGGGGGTTTGGGGGCAACGCCCCCAAAAGCTATTCAGAAATCACACAACCATTCGCAAGGGAATGTATCAAAATTCTCAACATACTAGACGAGGATGGGCGATGCGAGGCACGTGAGCGAGCGTGCCCGTAAGTGCGGTTGGGCGAGCTGATTGCTTGGGCGAGCACACGGTGAGGGCGAGGGCGGCTGGCGAGGGTCATGGCTTGGACGAGGGGCGATAGCGTGCTAGGTGCTGTGGGCGAGGCTCGGGGCGAGGGCGAACATGTTCGTTGAGCGACGGTGGCAATGGGCTGGCGGGCTGGGCTGGCGGGCTGCTGTGGCGTCGAGGGGGTGGGGCGGGCCTGCAGCGTTGGGCGAGCGCCGAGTGTGCTGGGGCGAGACTGTTGTGGCATCAAGGGGATGGCGAGCTTGGCACAGGTGAGGGTGAGCACTGGGCGAGCTCAGGGGTGAGGGGTTGGCGAGAGCCTGGCAGGGGCGAGCCTGCAACGTTGGGCGAGCGCCAAGTGTGATGGGGCGAGGCTGTTGTGGCGTCCAGGGGATGTCGAGCTGGGCAGCAGCGAGGGCGAGCGCTGGGCGAGCTCAGAGGCGAGGGGATGGCGAGCTTGGCACAGGCGAGGGCGAGCGCTGGGCGAGCTCAGGGGTGAGGGGATGGCGAGAGCCTGGCAGTGGCGAGCTTGGCAGCAGCGAGGTCGAGCTCAGAGGTGAGGGGATGGTGAGAGCCTGGCGTGCGAGCGCACAGGCGCGGGGCGAGCGCGTGCACTCGGCGTGGGTGAGACGAGCGCTGGGCGAGCGTTGGGGCGAGGGGATGGCGATGTAGTGAGGAGGACAATTAATCGTACTTTGAACCTACGATTCAGTTCGACTCGGGAGGGGGAGACTGGTGATACCCCATGGATGGGCCCGCTACCCTTGGCCCATCCCTAGCCCAAATGGAAGACATACCCATCAAGGGTCCAGGTATTCTCTTATAAATATCAGGTTTGATTGGTCAGTTGATCCATATTTAATATATTATTTTCAGTAGCACCCTTAGCTGCTCCCCCATATATCCTCAGTCACTGACTTGAGCGTCGGAGGGGCTACGACAGGACACCCTCCTGGCCCCCTCCTAACGATCTTATCTGTGATTTCAGGCTCAAGGCAATTTCAAAACCTGCGTCTGGACTAGTGACACTTGTTGGAAGCGGACCTTAAATTTCTCGTGAGTATCAAGATGCATTTGGAGAAGTCGAGGGAGGTGAATGAGGACCTGGACCTGGAATGTGTTTCGAAGATTAAAATGCTAGAAAGGGGTGTAGCTGAACATGCTAATATCCTGAATATAGAGTAGGCTGATGATTTTCTTTGCAAGAAAGCTGAATCAATGTCCATGGATACTACTACAGTCACGGTTGAAGGTGCTGAGGCATCGCATCAAACTCGAGTTGATGATATAGATACAACTTCTGGAATGCTCGAACTAGAAGCTGGTACACAAATCAGTGATGGGGATATCGAATGGCCCATTGTTTTGGAAGATCCTGAAACCAAGTTTGAGATCGGAAACAAGTCGTCCAAGCATCATGATGATGGACAAATGAACGTATGTTAGCATTGGAAGTGGCTCAAACATCAGATTACATATTTCATAGAGATTTGATATATTGCTCAATCCTCCTTCCTTTCCATTTACACAAAGGTTCTACCATAATATCTTTAGTTACGACATCAATTGACACTAAATAATCTTACACTTTTTGTTTCCAACCTAAAATAATTTTTGTAAGTTCAAATAACTCATTCAGTATGTAAAAATAATATTTAGAATAATGTTATCGTAGCCTTTCTAATACAAATGAAACTTCAATCATTTCTAATTTGAATGTTCCAAATCTATACTATATTATTAAGTTTGAGATACTTAGATTAAATAATTTTTGATGTTATGATCTGTTCTAATAGTTATATATATTAATCAAATGTTAAAACTTTAATTTAGCTTATATGCAGCTTAGCGGAAAGAGTTTTTATTTTCTAGTATCAAGTTGTAGGTTCTCAATTACTATTTGAGTTTTTTTTCTATTTATTTTTTAAATATATATATATTAAAATTACAATGTAGTTCTTCATTATTTTTTATAATTATATTTTGATCATCATTTAAATATAAATCAAATGAATTATAAAAAATATTATATATACATGCAAGAATACATTGATATTATATTATTTTTAGTCCAACCAGTTAGATTTATGATTTCATAAAAAATAAAAAATATCTTCGAGGATTATAAAACTGCGTAAGCCTTTGACTTTCCTTAATCCTGTACCCGAAAACCATTAAACATTCAATTCGTCAAATCATGATATAACCAATTACAATTGATGCTTAAATATATTTTTTTTACAAAGTATGTATCTGATGAGACAGTCTTACGAATCTTTATCCGTGAGACAGATCAACCATACTGATATTCATAAAAAAAGTAATATTCTTAACATTAAAAAAATATTTTTTTATGAATTATTCAAATAAGATATCAGTATCATAAAATACGACCCGTGAAATCGTATAATACAATTTTTTTTCATTTTTAAATTTAAATGTGAATCGTGTCTATTCGTTTTAAATAAATATATTCTTTTGACGACCAAATAGGATGGAAGGAAATCATAGGACACGCTTCTCTGATGTTACCGATGCATCTGAGCACATTACATATACATACAGAGAGAGAAACAAATGTACCCAAAGACAGAGAGAGAGAGAGAGAGAGAGATGGGATTGTTACAGAATTGCTGATGTCAACGATCTAGAAGAAAATTGAACCATGGAAGGTATAACTGCATTTCAGATTTCTCTGTTATCTGAACCCTAATTTTACTTCTTAAGAAATGGTTGAGCTTTGAAGTTGGATGACATTGGGTTTACTGAATTCTGACTTGATTGTGCCATATCTTTCGGATCTTATCCCTGGAATTAGTTGTGGGTTTCTTACTGTGGGTTTTTCTTTCTTTTTTGTTATTTTTTTATTCATAGTTTATCGGGCTCCGTTTTTTTTATTAGTTGGTGCTTATGTGCATGGTGAAATTTTTCTCGATTTTCATCATATTATTTAGTTCGTGATGGTGGGGAAGTTGCCCAGTGGATGAAAAGTTATGGGTAATGTCTCTCAAGTAAATTGAGTTCATTGTCGATTAAATTTCCTGGTCCTAACTTGGCTGGCCAAGTAGCGAGGAGGTCAGTTGTCAAGGTTTGAGTTTCGTTTATTGCGAATGAACTATTGACCTCAGGAAAGCTCCACATAATTTGTTCAAGCTGACCGGAGTCCAGATTAGTCTGGATCCAATGTGATTATGGGAACCAAGGATTGTAGGAAAAAAATGTCTTGGTCCTTCAGAGTGTGTGGATGTTCGATTTTTCACTTTTCCTGATACATACATACAGGCGAAGGATTGTATAAAACATGTGACAAGTTCTGCTTCTAAACCTATGAAGATTTCTATACTAGAATGTGCATAATTTTATTGATGTTTGAGTAAGAGTGAAGTGTGCATCAATGTATTTGGTGCAGCTGCGTAGAATTGTATTTGGAAGGGCCTGAATTTTACTACGAGTGAATAAATATAAGTGTGTCATGCCTGCTAGGTCGAAAAAAATGCTTTCCATTTATATTTGCCTTGACAATCTTAAGGTTTTATTGTGTTTTAGTTCTGAGTCGTAATCTTGATGCATAGTTTGAAGAATATACAGATTCAATAATAATGCTTAAGATTCAGCAAAATGGTAAAAGTTCTAGGGACACGAGGTCAATCAAAGAAATACAGGGTTCAGTTTATTCAGGGCAATCTGCTAATGAATTTATAATATTTATGCAGACAAACTCTGCACAGTTCCCTTGTAACTTCCAAAACTACGTTCATATTTTCTTGTCAGTTTATTAGTCTAGTTGTTCCAATAGGTAAATACGTTGGACTTGCGCTGTTCTCTTTGAAATGACTTGTCCCTTGGGCCTATCCATAAGACAGTTCTGTCTATTTGAATTATTTTCATACTCTGTTCAGTTTCATCTCAAATTTAAACTCATCCTCAATTAAAGCTAATGATTTGAAATTAACAATTTTATCTACAGGTGTATCACCTGATCAAGATTCGGTGGATTCTGCTACACAGAAATTGAGTATTTCATCAGGGGATAGGACTCATGATAGGAAGGAGTTTCTTCGTAGATTTGTTAACAGTGAAAGCTTAAATGCAAATCTTATAGGCTGGTTTGAGGATATAACGGAAAATGGTGTGCCACTTGCCTTTGATGTTCCTTTTGAGTTGGTAGACTTGCAAAAATTTGATTATGCATTAGAAGGGGTACCCTTTCAGCAACTAATCAGGATGCCTAGCGCTATAAATGCACCGATATCAAACTCTGTTGAATCGACAGCTTATCTTGCTTTTGAGGACTTCCTGCATGCAAGTGTGAGCGGCTTGTGCGAAGCTTTCTGGGGTCATGGGAATGATCAAATGCCTTTCTATGTTTCCTCATTATATGGTGGGAACTCGAGATTTTACCAAGCAGAAAAGGCTATTTCTAAAGGTAAGCTTGAGGGGTTATGTGCCTCGGCTATAATGCTGAAGAACCCGAGACATCCTCAAGGGAAGTGGGACGATATTGTTGAATTAGCTCTGCTAAGGCCTGATATTGGAAGTCTTACTTCAATGGACGGCAACTACGAGCCCCAACTCTCTATTATAGGTGAAGCTTTGTTCTTTGCTCTTCGTGTATTGCTTGCTAGAAGTATCAGCAAGTCGCATAGGCATCTAGATTATAACTCAATTTTCGTACTTCTTGCTGATTCTCAATATGGTGGAGTTGTTAAAGTTGAGGGGGATCTGAATAAGTTGGACTTGGATCTTGATAGTGTCTATGAATCTGCTGCCGCTTGGATCAAAGATCATTCCCAAATAACAATATCTCCAGTTGAAAAGATCTGGAACAAGCTTGGAAATGCTAATTGGAGTGATATTGGTGCTTTACAAGTTCTTTATGCTACATTTCATTCTTTAACTCAATATTGTGGAATGCCTAAGAACACAGTTGAAGATTTAGCTGCGGACCACAGTTCCCGTCTTCAAACAAGGAGAGCCGAAAGGCAGTTGAGGGACACAAATGTTGATGGTAATCATTTGCTTCGTTTCCAGCATCGCCCTTCTTCTCCTGAAATTGTAGAATTTCAAAAAGAAGCCACTAAGATGGATCCCAGAAAAACGGCGGAGCTAGAAGTTGGATCCATTTTGTTGATAGAAGATTCAAGCCGGCAAAATGGTTATCAGATACACAAAGTTCTGAATGATGGGGAGATTGTGTTTTATTTCGCGTCTTCTGTTGAAAATCCGGGGAAGAATCTGTTCCTGTATGTTGGTTCACACCCTTCTCACCTTGAGCCGGCGTTAGAGGGTATGGAATTATGGTACCGGGTTCAGAGGCAGACTAAAGTGTTGAGTGTTATGAAACAAAAAGGTTTGTCAAGTAAGTATATTCCCCGTCTGAATGCATCTGGTCGGATTGTTCATCCTGGTCAGTGTCATAAGCAGAGGTCAGGCCGTAACTGTGAGTACCCATGGTGTGGGATTCCCGTCTTAGTGACCAGCCCAGTTGGCATGACCATTCCCGACATGGTGAGAGCAAACCAGTTTGGCCCGGATGAGGCCATTAGATGTTGTCATGATTGTTTGTCAGCCCTATCTTCTGCCTCTTCTGCTGGAATTCGGCATGGAGACGTAAGACCAGAAAATGTAATTTGTGTGAAATCTAGCATCGGGCAATGTTATTATGTTCTTATAGGTTGGGGGCATGCCATTTTAGAAGATAGAGACCGCCCACCGCTGAATCTTCATTTCTCGTCTACTTCTGCTCTTCAAGAGGGGAAGTTGTGTTCTGCTTCTGATGCAGAGAGCCTGGTATACATGCTATATTTTTCATCTGGTGGGGATTTACCCATTCTGGATTCTGTGGAAAGCGCGCTACACTGGAGAGAAATTTCTTGGTCTAGGAGGGTGATTCAGCAGAAGCTTGGTGACATCTCCGCGGTCTTGAAAGCATTTGCAGATTATGTTGATAGCCTTTGTGGAACACCCTATCCTGTGGACTATGAAATCTGGCTAAGAAGGTTAAAAAGACATATTTGTGACGATGATAATGGAAAGGAAGTTGAGTCGTCTTGTTAGGATTTCGTCCTTGCATTACACTGGCTAGTCTGCTCCCCGTTTCAGGAAAATTTGTCGGTTTAAGACGTTTCGAATTTAAAGTATTTGGGATGTTATGGTTTGGAGATTGGGCCTTTCGTGATATTAGGCTTTTGTAGAAAATCCAAGGTTAACGAGTTTGATAGCACTGGTGGATAGACGAAAAGGATTTTGTTGCGTCGCTGATGGTTTCTGTTTATGCACCTCGTTGGAGAAACGCAATTTTGTTGCTTGTAAAGGTGGTTGCGTATCAGTCGAGGCCTCCAGTTTACTTTTGTGTTTCACTTCATGCATGCAGATGAATGAGATGGGTGTGTATTTAATCAGTTTTGGATTTATTTTAAAATCATAATTCATTCATCTACATATATGAAAAGGAGATAAATTATCATTTGGAAGAAAATTGTTTGACGATAGCGTCGATGTTTTAATTGTCTTCAACACTTGTAAAGAATGGTGGTGTTCAGATTGTTTGATTAGTGCGATTTGTATTGTGGATACTGTACTTTCGTAGGCTAATGTCATGTTTTATTGAGAGTAAATGTTTCAGTTCCTCTATTTTATATGCTACTGACTTTTTTACTCCACAACCCCTCTTGGATTTTTACCCAATCTTATTGAAAAAAAAGTGTTGGTGATTTTCAAATAACACAATCATTCTCATGGAAGTTTTATGGCAAGTTAATCTGGATAAAAGAAATTAGCATAGCATTGCTGCTTGTTCTGCCATGCCAATGAATGTCTATATTCAAACATCCAGGGCTAAAAAACAAACTACAAAAAATTCAGCAAGCATATATTCAATTGTAATAGTTGAAAGCACTGGCATCTTAAATCTTTCCAACATAACAGAGACCAGAAAACTATACATGTAGGAGATAGAACATATGGTCTGCAATTATTGGTATGAAATCCAAACTAAACAAGCCCAATTCTGATCAAAGAGCCAAAGCGATGAACATTCTGACCAGCATTAACCAAGAAAAACTAACTGCAGAAGTTTTACTCTTCTGCAGCAACAACAGTGACCTCGCCTTTATCCAGTAAGTCATAGAATGCCCTTGTTTTTCTTTGCTCGTTCCAGTGGTGCATCTTCCATAAACTGCCTGCAGCGAGGCCGAGTGCAGCTGCTATGAGTATCTCCTTCACCACGCTTGGTCCTTTCAGAGTGACATGAGCAACCCTTGAGCCAGCCATTTAACTTGCTAATAGAGGTGCAGAAACCCTGATTTCACACAACACAAAACTTTTGTCATTTCAGATTTCAGAAACATAATATCAGAGGATTTACAGAAATGAAAAGACTTCAACTTGAGGTAAATATATTCTAAATCCATCAAAATACATACCACGAGACATTATCAAAGCATTCCCAGAGGAGTGAAATATTGTTGAACTAAACCAACACACTTTGTTATCTAATTGCGCAATTGTTTCTAATTTCTATACACCAAACGCCTAATTCATCTGAAAAATTATACATAACTTCTACACGGAGGAAAGACGGATGGAAAACATATGTTTATGGGCTATGACACAAAAATACACAAATCTAAAAATGAAACAGAAATCCATACCCAGAATGAAGCTCAACTTCAGAACCTTTGATCAAATTTCAAAACGCTTAGATCCGTAGAACCTGCACTGAAACATTGGAGGGTGAGAAATGGTTTCAGAATTAAAAAATCGGATCGAATCGTATCTTCGTAATCGTGTCTTACCACCTGACGGTTCATTTCACCCTACTTTTGTGTGGTACTGCTCCTATGAGGTGATCAAAGGCTCAGATTTACACACACATACACCCATGAAGTGATCAAAGGTCCAGATTTAATCACCATATAAAATCAATGGCTGAGATCCTGTGAGGACAGTGCCCTAACAGATAGCATCTACTCTACCCACCCTGACAAGGTTGCAAAAGAGCATATCAGCAATGAGGTGGGGGTTAAAGGATGAAACTAAAGAAATAACGGTGTCGTTTCCATCACTATTTGTTTAATATTCTAGTTATGTGCATCGAGTATCATATAATCATTTTTTAGGTGCTTCGATTATGATATTTTATCAATATTAAATAAAGATGGAACATTTTTATAATTTGAAAAAAAAACTGAATTTTTTGCAAAATATAACATGACTTCAAAATTATTTTGTTATTCGATCATGTTATGCCCCATTGTTATGAAATCATTTCATGTCTCATTTAGTTTTGTTTAGAGTTTTGTCATCCATTTCGTTTCATATTGTTTTGTTAAGTTCTGTTTCTAATATCTGAATTTTGATACACTGTTATGATTTGATTTTGAAGTGGAAAGAAAACATGATAAGATATGACCATGTGCGGTGGGTATAAAACCGTACTTATGGCCCTTCGGTGGTTATAAAACCGATTTAATGGCCTCGCTGATTAAAGGAGTAACATATAGAAGACAGATGACCCCCTTCAGTGGGTATAAAATCGAATCGATGACATCGCCCCGTAGAAGAGTAACATATAGAAAACAGATACTTATAGCCTCGTGCGGTGGATATAAAACCGTACTTATGGCCCCTTTCGGTGAGTATAAAACCGATTTAATGGTCTCGCCCCTCAAAAGAGTAATATATAGAGGACATATTCATGAATGATGACATGAAATTTCAGTGCTACATATATATATTATCATGTTTTGTTTATGACATGTTTTAATTCTTTGTTTCGAATTCTGACTATGCCGTGTCTTGACCCATGTGACATGTTCTGCGACATGTCACTTCCAGAATTATGTTTATACGTATTATATCTTTCGTAAAAACTCAGTTTATATGTATATAGGTATTGTTGTGTTCGATCGGCCCCCAATTGCTAAATATTTCCCGAAACACTCACCCCTTACTCTGTCATTTCCAGATAAGAACGAAGATCAAGTAGACGAGGATGAACAAAACATGTTTTGGGGTTGGTGATGAAGTCTCGAGACGTAAAAATTACTCGCATGTTGTACAATGTTTCCGCGCATTTTATTTCGTTTTGGGAATTTATTGCTGTAAGACAATATTAATTTGAGTTAATTATGAAATAAACAAGTTTTGGTTTATACTGAACTACGAGACTTATTGTGTCGCGATTATATGGTTGTTGGACAACGCCAGTGTCGACTAACATCGGTCCTGGGCGTGACAGTAAGCTTCACCAAAACTATGTCGAACACTTCTTTTGCTGAATCGAACATCGCTTGCAATAAGTATTAATTGTATAACACACCCTATGAAAAATAAAAATAAAAATAAAAAACACCTTATGTAAAATTAACATGATGTTAAATATCGTGTTTTTAATAATTAGAAATAGAAGCCTAGGAGATAAATTTATGACATATGTGCGTAATGTGTTTGATTTTAAAAAATGAAGGATTTATTAACTTATTAATATTTTTTACGGAGTTTTATGCCTTTTAGAATTTTCACAATGGTGGTTAATGCAATTAGCCCCTTACAATAACCATGTTTTCAATTTTTATTTAAAAAAAAAAACTTTTTAGCAAAGATTAAACAAATTTAAAGAATCTGTTATATTACATGCGTATGGTTACGAATTATAATTTAAGACGAGAATCAGACAGCTTGAATGACATTGTTTGAGGAGGTTGCTGCATTTTTATCGATCTCTTTGTCAAAAATTATATTATATCAAATGACAAGGTACAACATTAATTTAAATTTGTCCACAGTTAGAACAACTGAAGTATAACAACAAAACTCAACATGTTCATTAACAAGGAAAATACATGTCGTGATATACCGAAAAAAATGATCAAATGCAAAATAGAGATTCAAGTATAAAAAAAAAATCGACATCAAATCTGATGATGAAAAAAAAATGTGAAAATCAAGGATGGATTAAAATCAACTGTAACTAAAACTTCTTGTCCCCCTCTATCATCATTATGCACATTGCATAATATATTTGATTCAAAAGAGTAGTGTTCACTGTTCAGCAAAGTTGTGATATTATTCTCTTCCATCTATATATATTATATATATAGATATATAATTGTGGATAAAAGGTAATTTTTTTCAATTGTGAAAAGACAACATGATTGTTCATTCAAATAACTTATAAAATACTAAAGAAGATGTTAAGAGGATATATTTATAAAATTCCTAAAATCAGAAGAACATACATGTAAAATTAAATTAATTTTTTATTATATATATTTGTGTTCGCGCGCGCGTATCTATGTTTATTACAATATTTATATCAATATCTATATTGAAAAACAAATCAACTTGTTATTATTAATCTGTATCTATCTTTTTGTTGTTAATATATATGTATGTGTATATCAATATTTTTATCAATCAATATTTGTATCTAAAATGAAATCACAAAAAATAAGATCTAATATGAAAATGATATGAAACATCTACTACTTAAAAATGCTACTAATTTTTTTATTTTTTTTGTAAACTTATTTTCGAAATTTAAAATTTTACATGCATGCAATACTGTTGAAAAATACACATTTTAAAAATAATCATTATCAAATAACATATAAAATACTACAGTTAAAAATTGTCAACTCGGCCACCATAAATGTACGTAAAAATAAATCAAGTAAAAATCCTGATAACTAACAATATGTCAAAACCAAGCGTAATAAAATGTTCACGTCCATTCTAAACTCATAAAACGTTATGTGCGGAAAATATGGTCCACATGTCATGTGCGCACATCCAGCCCTGCCTACTCAGAATTCGGCACCTCCGGCCTTCTCATCGACATGCTCACCTGCATCATTCACACCTAGTGAATCTAAAGACTCAACACACCCGTAACGTTATAACGAAAACATATACATAACATGCAATAGTGAAAAATACTGTAAGCAACATACATTTCATGATCTTAAAAGCGTAAACGTAAACGTGTCAACATGTCGTAATATAGTATGACATGTCAAAACATGTCTCATCATATCATCATATACGTATATATTTTCTTAATTGAATTCAGTTAATTAATTAGCTCTATCGTATCAGCTCTATTCGATGAATTCATTAATATAACCGCGGTACCCAGCGGCGGGGACATCAGCGACAACATTACCCATCCACCGAGCCTTGGCCTCAGCTCATAATATCTCATATAATCGTATTAGTCGCAACAAACTATCATCCTTCAAAAAAGTGTCATCGTTATTCATCACTTATAAAAATATACGTATACGTAAATTTTTTCTTAAAATCAAGCATGCAACGTATTTTTCGTAATTACGTAAAAAGTCTTATGCATGATACATAAACATTTAAAACATGACAAATTGTGCTCAGGGTGCTGCCAGGACTATAAACTCGATCGGGTGCAAAATGACAATTTTGCCCCTAGAAACCCAAAATGACCATTTTACCCATGAACCTCAAAATTTCGACCCAAAGTTTACCAAACTCCTTAAAACACCTCAAAAAATATTTAAAAATACTTCTTAGACATAATCTCGAGCCCGTATCAAAATTTAATCGATTCCTTTTAAGAATTGGACCGGGGTTCCGGTTTTTACCCGAATCAACCCGAAACTTAACCAAATTTTGCTCAACTTAAACCATGACATTATCCTACACCACCAGCCCCTAAACCATCAGGGCACTTATGACCCACGAAAGCAAGCCCAAAGGCTGCTGGAAATTTCTTCTCAACCTAGCCATACCCTAGCCACGACATTCGAACCAAAACATCGAACCTACACCTAACCAGCTCAGACTAGACACGAACCAACCCCTCCTAGACCACCCTAGGACCCTCTTGGACCAAACCATCTCAAGGAATCAGCCCCATGCACGCCCCAACACACGCACACCCGAGGTTCAACCCAAGCTCACAACCCGTAACCGATCTCCCCTCCTCACGATCGACCGGCTTCAGAGCTAGTTCCAGCAGTGGTCGAGCCCTCCTAGGCCGTGTCTTAGACCCACCAGGGTCTGGTCCATGGCTTGGTTCAGCCCTTGCACCTCCGGAATATCCCAACACCCGATCTACGGCCGAAATGAGCCACCCCTTCGATACAACACCCCTCGGCCCTCAGCTTAACACGACTAGCCCTCGACCCCAGCCTCATCATGTTGGAAACTTAATTCCGGTGATTGACAAAAGATAAACCAACTGAACTAAGCAAGTGAATCCAGCTAACTGATCGACGCAACTGAAATATAACTGAACAGTTGTTCTCTCTATCTAGCTGCTCTTTCAGCTGAACACCTCTTCAGTCATTCTCGTCAACTGACTCTTTACCAGCTGATCTCTCAGATGTACACGTCATCAGTTGAAAACGACAACCGACAAATAGTACAACTACCTGCAACTAGTAGTGGAACGCCGCATTTTAGAATGAGCAGTGTACGACTGTCAGAGTATATCGACGTGGAAATCAACGGTTAGAATATTCAAACATCCTTTAATGTTACCGTTGAGAGGGAAGCCTGCAAATAATCGAAGGTAGCAGCCGAAGACAATACGACTGATTTCAGCTATTACATTGTACTTGTTGTTACGCTGCAAAAATATCTACTCACATTCAGAAACTAAAAGCTCATGTTTACTATTTATATCAGTAGCATTCAAGGCTACATTCTCGAGCTTAAATATCACTTGTAATCTTTGATAGATTTTCTAAGTTGTGCTAAGATCAGTTACGATATGTAAAAGTGTTATATACTAAGAGTTTCAGTTTGGGCAAAGTGATAAGTCCAAACTGAAGTGGGTCAGTACAGTATTTTGTATTTGATTAAAGTCTTTTAGTGGATATCCTATCTTCGTGATAGAAGGGGTGACGTAGGAGTTATTCAAGTCTCCGAACATCCAGAAACAAATTGTGTTATCTTTACTTCAGTCGTTACTTTTCAGTTTAGATACTCTATCTTTCAGTCAGTTTATTTTCCGTAACTGTTTTATTCAGTTTAACTGATTGTCATTGATCGACGGGATACCTAGTTTCAGTTTGTAACAAAATTGAACTCATATTGTCGAAGAATATTTAAATTTGAGGAGTGTTTATTCAACTCCCTTCTAAACACTCTTTATTCGTTTAACCGATCCTTTCACATCACAACATCTTACCACCTTGTACAGCCCCTTAGCATCAAAAACTTTGCAGTCCCTTGCACAATACATGAAAACGTGAGCATGAGTCATGAAAAAAATGCAATTTTCATGTCAAACTTATACAAAACGTGAACACAAGATGGTGTTAGAGTAGGTGTCCGTCGAGCCAAGTGTTGGCCGAGGGTTCATTTTGAAACTCTATGTATAAACAATCTTTATTTTAATAATATTTGAAATTATTGTTTTGGCACATCTTTATCTGTATACTCATGCTAGTTGAATAGATAAAGTCCTTGAATATACAAATAGTAGAAAGAATATGAGATGCTCATATGATGAGTATCATGAAACTCGTATTTGCAATACTGTATATTCTAAACAGTTCCTAGTCGATTCAGCAGCCGTTAAGAAGGATATAGGCCGCTCGAGTTCGAGACTAGTATCTGCGATGTGAGTACCATGTTTCATTGGTAGGGGACATTGTGATGTCCGAACATGCAGACAGGTCTCCTTGTAGAGTGCACTGAACAACCCTCCATAAAGGACTTTCCAAGTGGTTCTGTAGTGACCCGTTCCAGAATCACCTACTAATCAAAAACTAAGCATGCAATTAACCTAATAATTATAATCAGAGATAACAGCGGAAATATGGCCAACAACAATAGTTATACAACCCAATCGAAATCGAAGTCTAGACTAACTCAAAATGAAATATCCAGTACAACCATATCGAATCAAATGGAAAACACTGAAAACTAAACCAACCAGCTACTCAACGTCCTCCTCCTGCTCCTCCTGAGCCATCCAACCTGAGGCCTGCCCCGTGGGAATGGGGTGTCCAAGAATAAACAAAACCGAGGACGTGAGCGATAAGAACGCCCAGTACAAAAGTATGAGTATACAAACCTATATGAAATGCACATGCTATGATATGATACCAGGGTAGTCAAGAAACAGGAATCACAAAGGATCTCAAAATGCTCAGTCTAGAGGCGCCAAGTGGATAGTGCCGCGCGGTCCAACCTCTGGGTCACTGCATCCACTACAAGACAGACGTGGACCTAAAATGTCCCGGACCACCGAAGCCCTCCCGACCCGTCGGCCACTGTGTACTCTCGGTGTCCATGCGTCCACAAGACAGGGCTGACCGGCCCCAAGATATAGCTTATCTCGAAAGAGATACAGCTCAACAGTAAAGGCTATCTCGAAGGAGATACGGCTCAACATGATATGCAATATGCATCATAACTCGTGACATAATAGCATGCATCATATGACATATAACAATGCAGCAAATACTCATGCAACACATATATGAATGTATACTCAACCAGGATATCTCGGATAGTACTTTCGTACCTCTATCACAGCAAGCCTAGCCTTACGCAACACCGCTAATCAGGTCTAGAACAAGCCTACGCATCAAAAGCATACTCAATCAATACTACCATGCTCGACTAGCAAAACCAGTACTCCCTAGTACTACCAAAGGTTTAGGGTTTACCTTCGTCCGTCGACGGCCCTTTGATGTCGATTGCCTTGAAACTCAGGCGCCGCTACGCTACTACTCCTGGCAGCTCTTGGCTATCGCTCGACCAACAACTAACCCTAGAAACCTTCCAAATCCTCTCAACTATGAGGCAAAATCATGAATTGGCAAGTCACAAATGAGAAATCCGAGCACTATTTATAGGCCATGTTCGGATCCTCCGAACAACACTTCGGAACGTCCGAACGCTACGTGTCCATTGGCTCTTGACAGCTCATGATCGGATCCTCCGATCATACACTTCGGACCGTCCGAACATGCATGGAAAAATGACGTGTCGATCAACACTTGACACCTATGATCGGATTCACCGAACTACACTTCGGATCGTCCGAACTCTTCGGTGCTTCCGAACCATCTTCGGTCCGTCCGATCATGACCATAGCCAAAATTACACCTTAAACCTTCTTAATCACCATTACTCCGTTAATTACCCAATTTGGAATTCGGGCTACTACATTCTCCCCCCCTTAAAAGATTTCGTCCTCGAAATCAGGCTTAGAGAATGAACAAAACGAAATAACAACATCATTAATATATCTCAATTGTTGTTGAATACAACTGATACTATGATTACAACTGAAAACACAAACTTATACAAAGCACAACTCAAAAGAGCTCTGGATGCTCCGAACGCATACGACTCTCTAACTCCCAAGTGGCTTCTTCAGTGCCTCGACGCTGCCACTGCACTAAGACAAGAGGAATGATCTTATTCCGCAACACCTTATCTTTGCGATCTAGAATCTGAACTGGTCGCTCCACGTAAGACAAATCCGTATCAAGTTGAACTTCAGATGGATGTAAGATGTGCGACTCATCTGCTACATAACGTCTCAACAAGGATACGTGGAACACATCATGAATACTTGATAGGTACGGCGGCAACGCAAGTCTGTAAGCTAAATCTCCCACACATTCCAGTATCTCGAATGGACCAATAAATCTCGGAGACAGCTTACCCTTGAGACCAAATCTCAAAATCCTGCGAAAAGGCGAAACTCGGAGAAACACCTTCTCACCTGGCTGGAAATGAAGAGGTCGACGCTTTGTGTTCGCATAACTAGCCTGTCGATCCTGAGCAGTCTTAATCCGCTTCTTGATTACTGCAACCTTATCTATAGCCTGCTGGACTAACTCCGGTCCCTCTACCTGTCGTTCCCCGACTTCATCCCAGAATAATGGAGTACGACAACGTCGCCCGTACAACGCCTCAAATGGTGCCATACCAATACTACGATGATAGCTGTTGTTGTACGCGAACTCAATCAAAGGCAAATGATCCTGCCAAGCGGGTCCGAAATCCATAACACAGGCTCGCAACATATCCTCAAGCGTACGGATAGTCCTCTCTGATTGACCGTCAGTCTCCGGATGATAAGCAGTACTCAGACTCAGTGTAGTACCCAACGCTGACTGGAAACTACCCCAAAACCGTGAGGTAAAACGAGGATCTCTGTCACTAACAATACTGACAGGCACTCCATGCAAACGTACAATCTCCTGAATGTACAATCGAGCCATACGATCGAAAGTGAAATCACGATTATACGGCAGAAAATGAGAAGACTTGGTGAGTCGATCCACCACTACCCAGATAGCATCGCTGTTCCTCGAAGATAATGGCAAGTGAGTAATGAAATCCATCGTAATATGCTCCCACTTCCATTCTGGAATAGGTAAGTTCAACAACAATCCTCCCGGTCGACGGTGCTCTGTCTTAACCTGCTGGCAAACTAGACACTTGGAGACAAACTGATACACGCTGCGCTTCATCCCTTTCCACCAAAACCGCATCCTCAAGTCTCTATACATCTTGTTGCTTCCTGGATGAACACTTAACTTGCTTCGATGCGCCTGAGACAATATCTCGTCCCTCAAAGTGTCATCCTCTGGTACTACAACCCGATTAGATAAGCACAGAAGACCATTGGACTGATAATGGAAATTGCTATCACCACCAACTAACCGAGCTAATCTCTGAGTCTTGAGATCAGACATCTGAGCTTCTCGAATCCGAGTGAACAAATTGGGCTCAGATAAAATGGTAGCAACACGAATGCTCTCCATACCTTTCCGATGCTTGAAGTTAAACCCCAACGAGCAACTATCCTGGATGGCACTAGTCATAGCACAAATCTGAAGTGCAGAGGCTCTCACCTTGCGACTAAGCGCATCAGCTGTGAGATTCACAGAACCTGGATGGTACTTGATCTCGCAATCATAATCCTTCAGCAAATCCATCCAACGACGTTGCCTCATGTTCAACTCAGCCTGAGTGAACAGATATTTCAGACTCTTATGATCAGTAAAGATTTCAAACTGAACACCGTACAAATAATGACGCCAAATCTTCAGCGCAAACACAATAGCTGCCAATTCCAGATCATGAGTGGGATACTTCTCCTCGTGAGATTTCAGCTGTCTGGAAGCATAAGCAATCACATGACCGTTTTGCGTCAACACACACCCTAAGCCTTGAGTGGAGGCATCGGTGTAAACACTGAAACCATCAGATCCTGACGGTAACGCCAAAACAGGTGCGGAAGTCAGAAGTCGACGAAGCTCTCTGAAACTATCTTCGCACTCGGATGACCACTCAAATGGAACATCCCTCCGAGTAAGTTGCGTCAATGGTCTGGCTATCTGAGAGAAATTCACGATGAAGCGACGATAATACCCTGCCAGACCTAGAAAACTACGGATCTCAGCCACCGTCGTCGGACGTGACCAATTCAGCACTGCTTCAATCTTGCTGGGATCCACAGAAACTCCTTCCTTGGAAATCACATGACCAAGGAATACCACACGATCAATCCAGAACTCGCACTTACTCAGCTTAGCATACAATTGCTTCTCGCGAAGAATCTGCAACACAATCCTCAAGTGTTGGGCATGCTCTTCCACACTGTGGGAATAGATCAAGATATCGTCAATGAAAACCACCACAAACTGATCCAGAAAATCTCGGAAGACTCGGTTCATCAGATCCATGAACACCGCTGGCGCATTCGTCAATCCGAATGGCATAACTAGAAACTCGTAATGCCCATAACGAGTACGAAATGCAGTCTTGGAAATATCATCATCTCTGACTCTCATCTGATGATAACCCGATCGCAAGTCGATCTTGGAGTAAACAGAAGTACCCTGAAGCTGATCGAACAAGTCATCAATACGGGGTAAAGGGTACTTGTTTTTGATCGTCACCCGATTCAGCTGGCGATAATCAATGCACAACCGCATCGATCCATCCTTCTTCTTGACAAACAAGACTGGAGCTCCCCAAGGCGAAACACTCGGGCGAATATAACCCTTATCAAGAAGATCCTGCAATTGCTGCTTCAGCTCTCTCATCTCTGACGGAGCAAGACGATAGGGGGCACGAGAAATCGGTGCAGTCCCTGGCATTAAATCTATGCCAAATTCCACCTCTCTAACCGGAGGAAAACCAGGAATCTCATCTGGGAAAACATCAGGAAATTCACAAACTACTGGAATATCCTCTAGACCAACACTACCTGTGGATGAATCAATCGCATAGATGAGGTAGCCTTCCCCGCCCGACTCTAAAGCACGACAGGCTTTCAGAGCAGATACCACTGGCATCGGAGGTCGCGCTCCCTCACCATAGAAAAACCAACTAGAGCTTTCAGTCGTACGAAACTGAACAAGCTTCTGGTAACAATCCACAGTAGCTCGGTAGGTAGTCAATAAGTCTATACCCAAGATACAATCAAAATCTTCCATCTCTAGGATCATAAGATTCGCAGTCAACTCGTTACCCTCAAAATCTAAGGGACAACCCATCACTAGACGCTTCGCTAACACCGAATGACCCATCGGAGTAGAAACAGAAAGAATGACGTCTAGAGAAACATAGGGTAACCTATGACGCTTAACAAATCGTGCAGAAATGAAGGAATGAGAGGCTCCTGTATCAATAAGAACAAAAGCAGGAATACCGCATAAATGAAAAGTACCTGCTATGACTCTCTCCGTCTCATCTGCAGCCTGATCCTGGTTCAGCGCAAAAACCTGACCTTGGGCACGAGGTCGAAGATTCGAACTACCCACTGCCTGACCCTGCCTCCTCTGCTGAACAGTCGTCTGAGATCCAGAACCGGATCCTGCTCCACCTCGCAACTGAGGACAATTCTTCTTAATATGCCCCATCTCTCCGCACTGATAACAAGCTCCTGCGGCTACTCGGCATTGCTCCGATGGATGGTTCTTCCCACAATGCGCACAAGACTCCTTCTTCTTACCAAAGCGGAAAACACCACTAGATCGAGATCCAGATCCAGAAGAAGATGAACCAGATTTCTTGAATGACTGAGATCGAGGCCTCAAAGTATTCGGAGGTCTAGAAGAAGAAAGAATAGCCCTACCACGCTGGAGACTGATCTCTGCCTGGCGACACCGGTTCACTAACCCATCATAAGAAGTAGGATTATCACAGACAGTGACTCGATCAAAGATCTCCTGATTAAGGCCCTGGAGGAAATGATCATACTTGGCCTCAGAACTGCCACTGATATGAGGAGCGAAGGGTAACAACTCAAAGAATTTCTGCTGATACTCATCAACAGACATACTCCCCTGCTTAAGGTTCAGGAGCTCAATCGTCTTGGCCTGGCGAAGGGCTGGAGGAAAGTACAGCTGCATGAACGCTGCACGGAAATCGACCCAAGTCGCTCTACCCTGCGACTGAACTATCGGCGCAGAAGTCGATCGCCACCACCTGCGAGCACGGCCCTCGAGAAGAAAACTAAGGGTCTCCATCTTCTGCTCATCGGTGCACTGGAATGCGCGGAAACAACTCTCCATGCGCTCTAACCAATCCTCCGCATCATCGGGAGTCTCACCGCCAACTAAAGGCTTAGGCCCCATCTGCATGAAACGATGCATATCGAAACGCCTAGGACCATCCCGACGATGACGATGCTCACGATGACGTCTATGATCGTCCTGGTCACCCCATCGACCTACACTCCCCTGACTACTCCCGTCATCAAAATGGTCAGCCATCGCTACAAGATAGAATAGGGAAAATGGTAAAATGGTCAACGGAAATCCCAAAACAGAATCTATATCCCAAAATCATACGCATGCTCTGATACCATAAATGTAGTGACCCGTTCCAGAATCACCTACTAATCAAAAACTAAGCATGCAATTAACCTAATAATTATAATCAGAGATAACAGCGGAAATATGGCCAACAACAATAGTTATACAACCCAATCGAAATCGAAGTCTAGACTAACTCAAAATGAAATATCCAGTACAACCATATCGAATCAAATGGAAAACACTGAAAACTAAACCAACCAGCTACTCAACGTCCTCCTCCTGCTCCTCCTGAGCCATCCAACCTGAGGCCTGCCCCGTGGGAATGGGGTGTCCAAGAATAAACAAAACCGAGGACGTGAGCGATAAGAACGCCCAGTACAAAAGTATGAGTATACAAACCTATATGAAATGCACATGCTATGATATGATACCAGGGTAGTCAAGAAACAGGAATCACAAAGGATCTCAAAATGCTCAGTCTAGAGGCGCCAAGTGGATAGTGCCGCGCGGTCCAACCTCTGGGTCACTGCATCCACTACAAGACAGACGTGGACCTAAAATGTCCCGGACCACCGAAGCCCTCCCGACCCGTCGGCCACTGTGTACTCTCGGTGTCCATGCGTCCACAAGACAGGGCTGACCGGCCCCAAGATATAGCTTATCTCGAAAGAGATACAGCTCAACAGTAAAGGCTATCTCGAAGGAGATACGGCTCAACATGATATGCAATATGCATCATAACTCGTGACATAATAGCATGCATCATATGACATATAACAATGCAGCAAATACTCATGCAACACATATATGAATGTATACTCAACCAGGATATCTCGGATAGTACTTTCGTACCTCTATCACAGCAAGCCTAGCCTTACGCAACACCGCTAATCAGGTCTAGAACAAGCCTACGCATCAAAAGCATACTCAATCAATACTACCATGCTCGACTAGCAAAACCAGTACTCCCTAGTACTACCAAAGGTTTAGGGTTTACCTTCGTCCGTCGACGGCCCTTTGATGTCGATTGCCTTGAAACTCAGGCGCCGCTACGCTACTACTCCTGGCAGCTCTTGGCTATCGCTCGACCAACAACTAACCCTAGAAACCTTCCAAATCCTCTCAACTATGAGGCAAAATCATGAATTGGCAAGTCACAAATGAGAAATCCGAGCACTATTTATAGGCCATGTTCGGATCCTCCGAACAACACTTCGGAACGTCCGAACGCTACGTGTCCATTGGCTCTTGACAGCTCATGATCGGATCCTCCGATCATACACTTCGGACCGTCCGAACATGCATGGAAAAATGACGTGTCGATCAACACTTGACACCTATGATCGGATTCACCGAACTACACTTCGGATCGTCCGAACTCTTCGGTGCTTCCGAACCCTCTTCGGTCCGTCCGATCATGACCATAGCCAAAATTACACCTTAAACCTTCTTAATCACCATTACTCCGTTAATTACCCAATTTGGAATTCGGGCTACTACAGGTTCTCACTTATCGAGTGGAAACGTCCTAGTTTATGGTTGTACACCATTAGTCCTTATGACCCGGGACAACATTGAGACTCTATATGCTAGCATTTCACTTTGACTTGTTTACCGACTCTCATGGGGTCATCAGGTGGCAAGGTTAGGTGTTTTGTCGAAACATATAGGAGTCAATGCATTGTAGGCCTTCGGGTATGGATATCCTATGTGATCTCATGTATATGTAGTATGAAATCTCTGATCAGAATATGGTGGTAATTATGAAAGGAGTTTCATAGATTACATCATCGATGCAACTACGACATGACACATAGTATCGATTATTTGACAACTCTCGATATACCAATAGTTATCGAATCGGTCGGGATATATGAGATAAAGGGACCGTATTGTACGCTAACCATAATAGAATGTTTCTTGCAGGCGTTATCATTTGATACCTATGGAATAGTGTAAGCGATGCTGCTAGGCGTTTAACATAATTGGTTGGGTACTATCAGACTTGAGTTCTGACGTTCTTATTATCGAGGAGTTGATAATTAAGAATAGAGCAAGTGGGGTATGCTCATATAAGGACATGTTTAGTCCCGAATCACATTAAGATGTGAACCCACGTCTAGTTGTATCAATGAACCATTGAGGGCCACACAAGTGCTAACTTTCTAGATCCCGTAGAGAAGGAAATTAGTTCAATGTGTTGAATGATTTATAAAGGAGTTTTATAATTACAAGGAAAATTAGAAGTATGACTTCGATGAGGGAAATGTAACTTTTAATTTGTGGAAGTGTTCCTAAATTAAAAGTTGGTCATATAATATATATATATATATATGTATATATATATGTATATATGTATGTATATATGTATATATATGTATATATATATATGTATATATGTATGTATATATGTATATATGTATGTATTTATCGGCCGAAAGCAATAGGAGGAAATTTTTTTCAGTAAAATTTAAAGAAAAATGAGTAGTTGACATTTCATTAATAGTGCAAGGAATCTCTGAAAAGTTAAGATAAGTGCTTTAGCGAAGTTGGCTCTCTAGTTGCATATATGATTCCACTATTATTACTCAAAGATACATCACATCATTATCGAATTCATTTGCAACTCTCGATATACCAATGATTGTAGGTTCGATCTAGATATGTGACTGAAGGAACAGTATTTATGTTAACCATAATTTTTTGTTCTTATAGGCACTATTAGTGATACTCGAGACATTATTGGTGATGCTATAGATGCTCTTACCATGGTCGATGGGTGAATCAAACTTGAGTTCTGACGTTCTTGTGATCAAAGGGTTGATGTTCATAATGAAGTTCTGACGTTCTTGTGATCAAGGAGTTGATGCACATATTGAGGTTAATTAGGGTAAGTCAGTACAAGAAAAAAATGTTGTTTCAAATCACCTGAGTTGAATGAACCCACAATTAATCATGTCCCTAAATCATTGAGGGTCACACAAGTATTGGATTATGGGTCTTATTGAGATAGTCAAATTTAAGGAGTTGAATTTGGTGACTATAGTTTGATGGAGATCTAACATATTGCTTATAAATAAGTTTATATGTAGATTTCATTATCGGAAGTTGTAGAAGTTAGCTTGACTGCTAAATTTCTAAGGTGATTGAAATTGCATGTTTATTTAAAGGAGTTCATAAAATAGACAGCTGTAAAAAACGACTCACTGGATTTGATCTTTGAAATTTTCACTTTCATAGTAAACTTGAGCTCTGATACCATGTTAATATTGGGACTTGGACCTAACTCAACCCCAAAAACTAGTCAAGGTGGGAAGATTGTCCAAGTCCATATATACAATTTCCAAGAACTCTATCTAACTGATGTGAGACATCTTAACGGGACTTGGACCTAACTCAATTCCAAAAGCTAGCTCTTGGGGTTGAGTTATGTTCAAGTCTCAATCTTAACATGGTATCAGAACTAGCTTTTGGAGTTAAATAAATTGAGCCACATGTTAACGTCTTCAAGCTCCAATTGTTCATTCATTGGCCTTAAGATGTCCCACATCAGTTAGATACAGTTCCTGAGAGTTGCATATACTGACTTGGATAATCCTCCCTCATTGAGCTAGCTTTTCGGGTTGAGTTAAGTCTGAGTCCTAATATTAACATACTCGTTAATGTCTCTACGCTCAACTTGTTCATTCCTGGGCATAAGACAATGTGTTAAGATGTCTCACATCGCTTATATAGAATTCCTGGGAGTTTCATATATGGACTTGGACAATCCTTCCCTTGAACTAGCTTTTGGGGTTGAGTCAGTTTTAAATCTCAATCTTAACATGATATTAGAGTCAAGACCCACCCTGTGTTGGACTGCCTATATTTAGGTCACCCGTTAATATCTTCAAACTCCATTTGTTCATTCTTTGGCGTAAAAAAGTTTGTTAAGACGTCCAACATCGGTTGGATATAGTTCTTGGGACTTTCATACATGGACTTTGACAATCTTCTCCCCTTGGGCTAGTTTTTGAAATCGAGTTAGGTTCAAATCTCAATCTTAACAGTGGAAAACGCAAAATACTTGGTTTATTTTCTTAAACATTGGTTTGCATGTTCTCCAGAATTGGTCTGTTGAAAGAAAATATGAGAATGGGGTCGAGGAGATGGATCTAGTTGAGGAGGTTGTTAATTGCTTTGATGGTTAGCTAATATGCGAGATTTTATTAAATTCTAATTAGATAATAGGTTTTGTCAACATAGGCTCTGTAACTTCAGTTATGTTTTTGAAATCGAAGCTCTTACTTTTCAGGGAAAAAGATTATCATTCAAGTTCCATACCACAATTTAGTGTGCAGGGGAGATATGATTAATTCGCCTATTTCATTTGGATCAAACCCAAAAAACTAAAGGAGTCGGTATACGGACAATATAACAAGTCTTTGTTATCGTCGTTAGTACTCATAAATGTCATGTGGATTTGAATGATTTTTCTTCGTATGACATATTTAGGTTTAGTTTTTTTTTTACAAAAAAAATACCCCTTAATTTTACAATTTAATATTTCAATTATTTTCATCAAATACTTATTTCTTTTGAAGAATAAAATAATATATATTTTAAAATTATTAACATTATGTTTGACGTGATTCCACGCACACCACTGAAAACGTGTATAGAAACCAATGCATTCTGGATTATTAATTCTTTCTTCTTTCTCCCACTGACCGCCACTCTGCCACTCCAATCCTCCACCCTAGCGCTACGTATCTTCCAGTTTGCGTAGATTTTTGCAAATGTTTTACTCATTTGTAATTTCAGGACACAACTTGACGTTGAATCAGCAGAAATGTCACATGGTACAAGCCCCATATCCGTTCCGATTCTGAATCAAATCAGTGCTTATGCTTTTGAGTTTTTCATCTATATCAATGAATAGTTAGCAATGCAGTGGCTACGTTCGTAGGGGCCATTTCTAGATCTTCTGCAAGAAAGGGCAAGGAAAAGTAGACGTTTCGATACAAATAATGTTTTATGTTCAAAACCATGTTTTTTTAAAAGAAAATGAAGATATAAATTTTACCTTTCCCTCAGCCAGTCGCCCCGGTATAAACCATGAGTCCTCTCATAGATCTTGTTTCAAGTTTCCTCAAGAAAAGTGTACTGAGTCGACGAGAAAACGGGCAGCTAGGAGAGTCTCTTTTCCTTTCCTGGCTCGGGTAAAATATAAAATCTCCAACTAATTTATGCATATGTATATATAACCATTCAGCTTTCGAATACTAAAGTGCAATGGGAAAGTCAAATTTACAGCTACACATTGTTAATACCATCAAAAGATCCAAATTACCAAAATGCGAAAAATCAACGGAGTCCAAATCCAAGTCCATAAGCTCCCCATCACACACACTTCCCAATTCATTCACGTATTACAGTGTTAATACTAGAAACAAAAGGCCAACACTATCCAGCAATCAGCCAAGGAAATTATCTTCTTCATGCCTCATTCCGGAATTACTTTCTAACGGCTGCATTTCTTGGCATATAAATGTGCAGAAAAACTTAACTGAGGCACAAAAACACCGTTCATCGTGCTGGGGAACCTATCGCCTACAGAATTAACAGATGAATTAGTTTGGTATGAAGGTTGAGTCAAATTTTGAGCTTTTTTGCAATGCACAAGTCATAATGTTAGAAAAATGCAGGCGGCCTTATTGATATGGAGAATAAATTTGATGATACCAAAATCAATTTTAGGGGGCGACAAAATTTATTTGAGAGTGCAAGAAGAGCACCATAACACAAGATAGATTTCGACCTTATGTACAAGTGTGTCACTGGTACACAGGTTGCATGTAAATCACAAGTTGAGTCGTAAATGTTTCAGGTAAAATTCAAAACCTGTGTATCAATGATAAAATAAATGAAAATGCACGACACATTTTATATGGAAGAATACTATCGGCAGGAATTACAAAATTCTATTTGGAGAATGGATATTTACAGTTCTAAACATGTAATTGCCCCATTTTGCAATTTTATGGATGTCAAACGTAAACATAGTGCATAATTCATCTACAAGTTATAGGCTCGAGAATCTAAATATAATTAGTATTTGAATCTTCATGCGTTTCCTTTAACTATTTCACATGGTTAGGTAAAAACATATTGTTTACAGGGAAGAATTAAAGTAATGAAAAACTAATAGAGCTGAAAAATTCACGTTTCCTCATTATAGAAGTTGGCAAATATTTACCAAGAAATCAATCATGTTGTGGTGGACAAATGATAATGTCAATGCTAGTGAAATAACTGACAACAGAATAAGGTTCAATAAAACAGAAATAACACCTTTATTCCAAGGCATAGGGCACCAAAATCCATATGCTCTCGTACTTGACAACATCAATAGAAGTATCCTCGGCACTTCTCAGATCCACATAAACACTTATTCTTTCCTTCATTCCTTTTTCCGGATGGAACCAATCCATAATCATATGTTAGCTCTTGCATCGGCGGAATATGTCGGACGGCAAAGAATGCAACATGGAGATATGAGTCATTGTTACATTCACGTAAAACTGGCTGCCAGAACACATTTGGTGAACAGCTATGGTTCATGAAACGAGCTACATTTCCGCAATTCTTTGCACTTATAACAAGGGGGAATGGGGCCTTATTATAACCAGCAGAACTGTCTCGTATAAGCTCTAATGGCTCATAGTAGCGTGTGGAATCAAAGATATAACTATTATCATATTCACTTCCAAAATCACCGGTGTCACTAATTACATCCCCAGCATATTCACAAATAAAAGCTCCTACACGAATAGGATCCCAAGACCTCAGTCCCCAACCATTGTCCTTTGTTCTGAAAACCTCAAGACGAACTCTAATACCAGCTTGAGACGTTCGATTCCGGCAATTTGGAGGACAGGCACAAGTCGGTCCACATTCATATATCAAAGATTTGTTAGTTAGAAGAAACCCGGTCGAAGAATACGGAAGAAGGCCCTCGTTTCTACGATTACAAGGGCAGTTGGTATCACCTGGCTGGCATCCACCCAAGCAATGGCAACCAGAAAAAGGTTTAGATGTCAAAAAAGGCTTGGAGTATCTCAGAGTAGAAATATATAAGAAATGGGCCGGGCCCTTTTCATTATCAACATCATTCACAAGAGTGACAGCCTGACTCTCGGCACCAGAAGTCAGATCGGGAAGAATCACACCCTTAGGCCTAGCAAATCCATCCTTCCACTGCTGAATTGACTTCCACAAAGAATAAGCTTCTGGCTGTCCTGGTACTCTGACCAGCTTATACTTGAAAACATTGCATCCTGACTTGTTTTTTTCCGCCCATGACTCTCGAATCTTATACAGGCCATCATAGATATAGATCTTTCCGGTTGACAAAGAATCCTTTATACCCCTTATAACTCTTACATCATTGGCACGATGTAAACTCTTTTCAAGAGCAAGATTTCCCCTTTCAAGCTTCTGATCAAACATTTGCCCATCTGACCGCACTCCACCCTGACCACTGTAAATCAACACGTCTACACCATCTCCCTCATCATCATATCCTCCAGATGAAACTATGCTGACAGCGACAGGCTCTTCGTCCATGGTAACTCGAACACTCAAATAATCTATCCCAGCCATACTATGGGCATGTAAACCAGCAATGCAAAGTTCCATTCTGAAAAAGAATATATCGCCAACTTCGATTCCAGGTACATGCCCAATCCTCTTCGTACTATTTGTCCGAACCCCTTTGGTCAGCAAAAATTTACCCGCCTTCAGGTCCGGACGTCTAGCAATCGCTGTAGCCAAGTCACTCGCTTCTTCGAGCTGAGTAAGCCTTCTCCTTAGTAAACTAAAAACCAGGAGTATGGTTCTAACAGTCTCCTTGTCACCATTAGATCTTCTAAAGTCATCGAACTCATGAAGCTTAAATGGCATCAAGAAGCTATTGACCAGAGATTCCACATCAAAGTCATCACCGTTCCTGGCCCTTCTCCTCCTTGGTCTGCCACTTCTCAGCTCCGAGTTGCTACCATTCTCTGCATCATTGGCATGTGCACTGAATCCACTAGGAAATTGGTCATTCTGTGAGTCACTATGCCCATCATCCTCCACAACAACATATTTAGTAGCATTAATGGCCCTCTTACCCTTACCACGTCGGTTTTGTGCTCGAGGTTTTGGGGTCATATACGAATTAAGTGGAACAGGAGCTGGAATGGGGCCATCGGAACCTAAATTATCTTGGTTTTGGGCAGCAGAAGTAGTGTTCTGATAATTATTGGGAATCAGAAAAGGGTAAAATGGTCTGACTCCTGGTGGAAATGGCCCTGAGGGTGGAAAACAAGAAAAGGGTTCCGGGTGGGCCGAACCTGAGGTCACATTGGGTGGGTTCGGGAAAATTGGGGCGAGGCACTGCAATGGCCTCACATCCAACACCCTGGTTTTATCAATTGACCCAGGAAAAAAATTTGGCTCAGAACCAAAACCTTGCTCCATTGAATCAGAATGCAGAACTCCCTATATAATTGCGCTAACCTAAAATTTAACTTAAAATATGCACTGAAATCCCCAGAAACTACTCAACGAACTTTTAATAGGCGCCCAGAGGAAAAAAAGCTAATCTTTTTCAACTGACAAATATTAGTCATTAAATAGTAACTCAGCAAATTAATCACATCACATTTCCAGGAAAAAACATAGCTCAGAGGCTTGTACGAATCTGCCTCCTGCAAAATGCAAAACGATGTCACAATTATTGGAATGAAAATTTCAATAAAAATCAAATCTTGGGGAAAAGGAACAGTGAATCCCTAATGGGTCTAAGCCCCGAAAAAAAACCACAAACCAAACTATTTTCAAAGTATAATACACATGCAAAGCTAAAAAATTCAAGAACCCAATTGAGAAACGAAGAAAAAACCAAAGGATTTCAATTCCAACATCTCTCAAAAACCCAAGAAACCTCAAAAACGGCAGAACAAACTGCGAAGAAAAGCAAAACACTAAATTGTAAAATGTAAGAAATCCGAAAGATAATAAGTCATTGAATTTCTTCCACATCATGGTCATACGAACAGATCTTGACATTTAAAAAAATATTTACCACCGAGTAAGTTGAGCGACTGAGCGAGAGTTCTCATTTCTGCGCATCGGCTGCATTTTGTACTACTACTCATTCGTAAACTCGAAAAATCAGCATATGCGCACTTTAGATTTTCATTTTTGCTATCATTACCCATTGTATTTATCGTGGCCATGGGTTTTACTTAATTTAGTATAATTTATTACAATTTGAGGGATGAATTTCAAAATTTTAGATGCAATGAAAAAAAATTAGAGAATGATTCAATTATAATTAACTTTAAAAATAATTATAGATTTTTGTTTAATAATGAAAATGATTTTTAATTATTCGTATAAATATAATAAATAATAATTTATTGTTCAGTTAATAAAATAAATTTATGTCATATCTTGCTAATTTAAATATGCTTTATTGCGAAACGTAAGTGCTCATCATCTGCCTCCGGCACGAGCAAAAGCCACATCCTTCGGCCTACTTGAAAATATTGTCTTGGTTTTCATGATCTTATTGGAATCTTATTGTATAAAATTACAATAATAAATTTCAACTGAAATAAATAACAAATGCATAAGTATGGAGAAAAATGTTTAACAAAATTTCAAGTTGATCTTTTTTTTTATGTTCCCAAATTAAACTTTTATCTTCAAAAAATTTGTCTAATTTAGTCCTTCAAGCACAAATATTTTCAAAAAAAAAATCTCAAAATAACATTGGTTTGATAAATGTCAGAAATTATCACATATCTAGGTAATATCCTAGATTCTTAGAAATTATATCGGGGTTTTATTACCTAGATTCTTAGAAATTATATCGGGGTTCTCAAACTATCGGGAGATCCTAAAGAAATCAAAAGATAATATAAATTATGACAACAAGTTATATATGTATCACAACAAATTGAATAAATCTTCGAAAAACATGAAGAAATTCTTGTAATCTTTAAGGATATTCAAACACGAATCCAAAGACTAGAACACAAACTCAGTTCTAGCAATAGGATTGTGGGAGGTAGGTTAGAACTCTCTTTTGGTTCAAAACCCTTTTTACATCAAAAGGAAAAAAAAAAAGCCAAAGTGGTATAAAAACCCTTAAACAAAGACGAAAAATGATCAATCTTATCAAAACGGCCACAGGAAAGAAATATAACATGATGACAACTATAAAAATGATTAGCCTCAATGATATTCAAGATCTTGCATAATATTTTGAAAATCTCAAGGTCGTGAATCTGAAATGGACTCAACTGGAGGTGACCAATCCCTAATTAATATGATAACTTCTCAAGAACCACCAAGGAAAAATGTTGGATCTTATGATACAAACATGAGAGTTCACCAAATTGATTTCCAGGTTGAGGGAGAACCACACTCCGCAAGAACCCAATTAAGGAAGAAGAATCAAACATCACTCCATCATACATTATAAGCAAAAGATGTTTTTGAACCAATACATTATTTTAGGGTTGTGCTTAATTTTGTTGCATAGAATTTCAAAAGCAGGAAAGATTTCAGGGATAACTGGACATCAGCTATGAGGATCATTGTAGAAACTCTTGATCTCAACAAAGAAATATTCATAAAATTTTTAGAAATAAGTCTTACGGGATCAGTAAGGGTTACGTTGAAAATCATTGTGGCAGAAACCAAAGAGTCAATCTTAGTTGAAAAATCTTTTAGTGAATATCCAAAAGAATAATCACCTTATTCAAAGCACAATTAATAGGGGCCGACTATTTCAACAGTCAAGATACAAATAAAAAAAAAGAAAAATAAATACACCCAAGCTCTGTATAGCCTTTAATTACACGAAATATGTCAAGTAGATGAATACAATATGTATTCACTAAATATAGATGAAATTTAAGAGCTGAAATAATATAGCAATGCTGCTATTTTTGGCCAAAATGTCTGGTTTATAGAGAGGAATGTTAAGGGAATAAGTTTCTGGCAATCCGAATATTTTTGCTAGTAAAGTCTCTTTTCTTAGAAAAAAATTGGCATAATGATGTCATATAGCATCATTACAAAAGAATTACAAGAGAGTAAGGGGTATTCACAAACATACTAATTTATGTTGTAAAGAAAATGATCTTTCTGAAAGGAAATATTATCTCTTAATTTAATTAATATAATTTCTTAAATTAAATGATTTCTCTAATATTATCTTTTCCTTATTGATTTGATTATGTATAATATTTTATAAGATTTTGTCTTTCTTGATGATGAGATAATTATGTAAATGTTATCTTGATATTGTATCAATATTTGACTTTCTTTGTTGAACATGTTACCTTGTGGAGATAAAACTTTAGGTGAAAGGAAGACCATAAATAAGATAAAGAAGGACATTGATGGTGCTCTTCTTCTCGATTAATGAAAAACACACTTTCGCACATCGTGGAATTTCAGAGAAAAATATTATCAACGTTGTTGTTGTTGTGAAGTGCAGTCGTGATTGTTGGAGACACTTCAGACAATACGCATGCAAGTGTTGGCTGAAGATTGTGTTTCGATTGCTCCAAATTTTTAGCATTGAGTTTTTTTGCTTTTTTGAGTAAGTTTTATTCTGGTTGTTTGATTTTTAGAAAGCATTTATTATCTCAAAGCGTTGAGGATATTGATTTTTGTGAAGATCACTAGTGATAGGCTTTTGTCAACGTTTCGGTTTTCTAGTGATTAATTTTTGCCCTGAGACAGAGCACAAATATTTATACTCGTGCATATTTAATCTTGTCCATCGTATTTGTTTAAAGTCGATTTGTTTTACAAATGTTAATATTCTGCTACATGTTGTCCCAAATGTTGTAGCATTCGGCACAACACTTAATTCTGATAAAACACAAATTCACAATCTTGTGCTACTGTTTTCATATTAACTCACATCTGTCAAGCAATATTCCTTACAAGTGGTATCAGAGCCTACTCTTGACATACTAAGTTCTGATTCTGTTTTTTGTTATGTTTGACAGAAATATTTAAATGGACACATCACTTGCAAGCGCAGCACTTCGACCACCAGTCCTAGATGGAATCAACTACAGTCTATGGAAGGTCAATATTAGTTTCTATATAAAATCTATAGATGAGAGAGCATGAAAACGTGTAATAAGTGGTTGGACTCCACTAAGGATGGTAGACGAAGATGGTGACAACCTGATAAAGTCAGAAAGTGATTGGACTACCGATGAGGTGCAGGTTTCAAATTACAATTCAAAGGCGTTGAATGTCATCTTCTCTTCAGTAGACTTTAACATGTTCAGTCTAATTACAAACTGTGTATCTGCCAAGGATGCTTAAGAAATTATTCAAAAGCATTGTGAAGGTTCAGAAAGTGTGAGGAGGACAAAGTTAAGAACGCTTACGCCAAAATTCGAGAATATGAGAATGGAAGAAATTGAATCTATCATCGACTATGACAGACGCCTCCAAGAGATTGCCAATGAAGCCTTCAGCCTAGATGATCCAATCTCGAATGAAAGATTAGTCAGAAAAGTTCTCAGATCACTACCTGAATGTTTCAACATAAAAATTGCGCAATCGATGAAGCAAAAGATACAACTCTAATTGCACTGAAGGATTTGATAAGTTCCTTACGCATGTTCGAGATTAACATGGATATGCAAAAAAGGGACAAAGGTAAAACTATCGCCTTCCAAGTATCAAATGACTCCTACAATAATCTCCTTTAATTGTCACAAAAGTAAATGAGTCGGATCTTTGTGAAGATTCTATCTCATATATCACGAAAAAATTTGAGGATTACTTGAAGAGAATCAGGGATAAGAAGGTTGGTCAAACTTCGAAGTTTCCTAGTCTTTCTGCTCCTAAACCTCATGTCCAACAACAGTTTCGACCAAGGATTGAAGGCAATGGTCAATTTAATTCGAAGAAGTATGATTCGGTGCAATGTAGAGAATACAATGGTTTTGGTCACTATGCCAACGAATGTGCTAACAAATTACGAAAGAATAAAGGTTATAATGTTTCTCTAAGCGATGAAGAATCTGATGAGGAGGAAAAATCCAATGATGAAGATAATCACACCTCCCTGACTGCATTTTTGATAGAAAAATGTTGGCTGCAAGTGAACCCGTTAGGTGTTGCCTTAGGTGTTGCCACTCCTGGACACAACACGTGTGTAAAATCAGTTTGTTTAAAATCTATATCTTCTGGAAATTCGAGTATAGATGATGAGTTGGAAGCTGATGGTGGAGAAATCACTCTTGAGAGTGTACAAAAGCTTTATGAGGAGTTGTATGCTGATTGGACTAAGAGAAACAAGCTTAAATCAACACTCATAAAGGAGAACACCGAACTAAAAATTGTGGTTGTCAAACTTGAAGTAATCCTGAGCAAAAAGGATTTGGAACTATGCAAGACCAAGGATGAGCTTAGACTTTATCCAAGTTCAATTCGAGCACATCCAAGCTTGAATCCATACTTTTGATGGAAAGAGATGACACGAAAGGTTTATGTTTCAAAGACAATGTGTTTGAAATCGATGAATCTTCAAATTCAACGGTCTTTGTGAAAGGAAAAGCTGAAGCATCCACAAAGCCACAACCTACACCCTCAATCGAAAGTTTTCCATGTCAGGATCAGTTGATTGGTTGAAAGGTGTTTAGAAGGGGAGGTTGAATAAACACTCACGAATTTTATAACATTTTCGAATGGAGTGTCAGTTTTGTGACAAACTGAAACTTATGAATCTTGTCAGTCGATGAAAATCAGTTTAACTGATAACAGTTGCGGAAATATACTGATTGAAAAATAGTATAAATAACTGATGTAATAACACGAATATTTATGGAAGTTCGGAGATTGAATAACACCTACTTCACCCCTTCAATCACAAGGATATGATATGTACTAAAAGACTTTAATCGATACAAAAATTTTACAGACTCACTTCAGTTTGGAGTTAACACTGCCAAGACTGAAACTTTTAGTTTACTAAATATCACAGTTCTTCGAATGAACTTAGCACAACTGATCTAGTTAAAGATCAAATAAACAATTTGTGCTCATAAGCTCGAAAAATAGCCTCAAATGCTACGAATAATTCTGATAAGTGTGAGCTTTTTGATTCTCAAATGAGAGCAATAAATTCAGTAGGGTAACAGCAAGCTTGAGAGAATAGATAGATCGTGTTGATAAGATATATATTTCTCAACTGCTCTTCTCACCTATTTATAGACTTCTCTTCAACGGTAGCATTAAATATTATTTAAATCTTTATATCCGTTGATTGCCATGTCAATATTCTTCTGACATTCGTACACTGTAAACTCTTTCCACTACGAGTTGCAGTCTGCTTTGTATTATTGTCGGTTGAATGTCCTTTTCAACAACTGATGACGTGTACAGCTGAACGATCAGCTGATTCGCTGGTAAATTCACAATTGAATATGTCAGCTGATCAATTTCCAACTGATCAGTCAATTGTCTTTGTATTAGTTCGGCTGGTTTCAGTTGCCTTTGATAAACTGCGCAATAATCTTCAGTTAGGCAACTGTCGGTTGATTTAAGTGCGATCAGTTAGTCCAATAAATTAATCATTTAGTTTGTCAAACAACCGAAATTAAGTTTCCAACACTCCACCAAGAAGACAACTTGCTGCACCCGTTCCTAAGAAAAGAAAACGCAGGTATGTATGTCACTACTGTTTTAGCCTGGTCATATCAGGCCCTACTGTTATAAACTCAGGGATGACCGCATGAATAAAAAACCGAGGCAGATGTTGGCCCGAATGTTGCACAACACTTCCCGCAACACCTCCAACCGCCGACCTAGAGTAAGACAGTTTTGGGTACCAAAGGTAACAACTCACTGTAATGTTGTCTATACTTCATTGAAAACTAATACTGCAGGTCATTGGTACTTCGATAGTGGAAGTTCACGCCACATTACATGATCACGAGAACATCTCATTGACTACATTGATCAAAAAGGTGGTAGAGTAACGTATGGAGAGGGAGCTAAATGAAAGATTGTGGGAAAGAGAATATTTAATGTTGAAGGATTACCAAAGCTCTTCAATGTGCTTCATGTTGAAGGATTAAACTCGAATTTGATAAGTATAAGCCAATTGTGTGATGACAATTTGCATGTCAAGTTTGACAAACATACTTGTGAAGTTTATGATGAAACTAACATGTGCATTATGATAGGTACAAGGTCTTCGGATAACTGCTACCAAATAGGTGAAGAAATTTCATGCAAATATACACAAGTTAGTGAACTCGATTTGTGGCATTAATAAAAAGTTGGACATGTGAATTTCAAAACCTTGAAGAAGTTATGTAAGTACGATGCAGTACGAGGTATGCCTAATCTCTCTTCTGGTATACCATATGTGTGCGGAGACTGTCAAAAGGGTAAGCAGACTCGCGTGTCACACCCAATGTTGCCATTATCTAGGACAACACGCTGTCTGGAGTTACTTCACATGGACCTTATGAGTCCTATGAAAGTGGAAAGCTTTGGAGGTAAGAAGTACTCTTTTGTTTGTGTTGATGATATCTCACGATATTCATGGGTAAGCTTCATTAGGAAAAAATCGGATACTTTCGGTGTGTTTAAACACTTAGTCACAAAAATCACGAACTTCCATAATTTGAAGGTGAGAAAGACAGGACTAATCATGGTAAGGAATTTGAAAACTCTTCATTCTCATTATTTTGTGACAGGAAAGAAATTTCACATAAGTTTTCAGCACCAAAAACTCCACAGCAAAATGGCATTGCCGAACGCAAAAACAGGACGTTACAAGAAATGGCTAGGGTGATGCTAACTGCGAAGAATATTTCAAAGCTTTTTTGGGCAAAAGCCCTTAATACAGCCTACCATATTTCGAATAGGGTGTATTTGAGAAGTGGTTCAACCATAACTTCTTATAAAATAATCATGGGAAAGAAGCTAGCATGATGAGTTAATATTTTGTTTAACTCATGAGCAAACATTTGTTTAGGAAACATTTTGCGCTACTGTTTTCATAATACATGAGCAAACATTTTGCTCAAATATTCGATGATCATTGGAAGTGTAAGGAATATTTTGAGCATAGTTTTCTTAAACATTTTGCTTATTAAACATTTGATGATCATTGGAAATATAAGGAATATTTCTTGCATGTATTATGCGCTACTGTTTTCATAATACATGAGCAAACATTTTGTTTAGGAAACAATTTCCTACAAATATTCAAAATATATATGCAAGAAAAATAAGACTAAGAGATTAATGTTTATGACACCATGCGATCAAAAATCATGGTCCATCAACTAACATAAGCATTTTACTGAAAAATAGGGATCCAATTTCATAGTAAACGTGGTGATAAAAGAAAACTTTTACACCAAAAAAGAAAGACTTCAAAAAGTTTTGAGAAACTATGCTCAAAATAAAAACATAACAAGTCCTCCAACCAGAAGAGAAATTTCTCAAGATAGCTTTACACAAGAAGATGTAGAGTTTAAACCCAACGTATCCCTAAAAGATGTCAAGAAAAAGCTTTAAAAAAGCTACAACGAGAACCCTTGACTTGGTGCATGAGAAAGAAATCAGCTCAAAATCAATCTTAAAGTAAAAGAAGGCAAGATCATGAGCTCGTCATATGAAAAACTATCTCAATGAATTTTTTTTATAATTATGTCTTTGTATAGATCACTGATTGAAAATTTTGAACTGGTTACTTACTGTGTTGCTATACAAGTTCAAGAAATTACAATAGGTTCTACAACGTTATAAAACGAGTCTTCCCAAATAACAAGATCATCTCAAATTGCGATGGCTAGAATCAGCAGCTATATCACCCTGCAGATTTGTATGATTTTCATGTACGAATCCGAATTTGACGTATCAATCCTTGCGTAATATTGGCAGCACTGTCTTCTTTCTTATACTCTTTATCATTTTTTAGATGTACACGGATGTGAATACTGTGTTTTCGATGGCTCACAACTTTGACCACACCTCAGGTCATGGCCCAAAGGTATTTGGTAAATCGTATATAGAAGCTCTCCTAGACAGGCATGGTTCGCCGGAACGGCCGTTATGCGGTTGGAACGGCCGGAACGGAACGGGAACGGTGACCGCCGTTCCAAAGTTCCAGGGCAAATCGGTGATTGTTTTGTAGCGCTGTTCTTCGACGTTTTATCGGCGATTTAGCGGCGAAGCGGAACGGAACGGCCGAGCGAAACGGTTTGGTGTTTAAAAAATCTGGTTACGAGATATTCATGGTTCATTAAGGTATGTAATGATTATTGTAGATGGTTATTGTTTATGGTTATGTTTATTGGAATGGTAATAGAATGATTATGTTATTGGTATTATATTTCATAGTTGTTGATGATTATGAAAATGATTGTGTATAATAGAAAGTTGATCTTGAGCCAAATAGGAAATGGAAGTACAGAAACGGTATGAAAAATATGGCAGTAGTTGTGGTTTTTAGTATAATGTCTTGTATATTGATCCAATTGTTGTGAGGTCAATTCCATTAGAAACATAAGATATAAGGCTATAACTTTCATGTTTTGATAAATGATTTCATTTTTCAACATATGGTATACATGGAATTAGACATCGTGGATTTGATTATGGGTCGTCTCAATATATTGGTGATAAATACAATGAATGTTCATCATCTATATGGCAGGGTGTTGGACGTCATGGTCCTGAGTATAGATCTTCAAGTACAGCTGATAGTTCTGCTGTGTATCGTGGATTCAGATACTATAATCGTCGTGACGAAATACTATTACAAAATCAGTCATCTCATTTTAATGATCTTTCGTCATCTCAATCTAATCAACATTTCTATGGACAATCACGTCAATATCCAAATGTTTGAAATGAATTTAATCTACGAGATAATGATCAAGAATATAACAATGATTTCGCTCATCCGCGTCATTTTTTATGATATTAGCTTTGTTATGTTATAATTTTTAGTGTGTATTTCTTATTGTGCTATTATTGTAAAAATAGTTTTTTTATTGATATATTAATTTGTAATAATTCATATATTTTATTTTTTAGTATGATGTAATTTATATTTAAATTTTTTTACCAATTTTTTGAATTTATTAATTTTTTTATACAACCGTTCCGCAACATAACATTGGAACTGGAACGGTAGTTGCCGTTCCAAGCACCGCAACCGTTCCGACGAACCATGTAGACAGAAGCTTGTCCGTAGTCTGGACCCGGTGGGAGCTCGGCCGAGGCATTTCCAATCAATAAGATACCATAATTTGTGAGTTCGGCCATCACTTCCTGTGTTACGACTACGAGCACCTGGGAGGTCGGCCAAGATGATCTCCTGGATGCCTTCCTACCCACATTGCACGTGAGAAAAACCAGTACCTTCTAATCAGGGACGGATCCAGGAATAAGAGTTGGGGGGCTTGAACTCAATATGATAAGTTATATATTATTAAAAAAATTACATTAGATGAATTAACATCATTCATGAAAAGAAAACAATAGAAACAATATGCCTTATTTGTTGATGGCGAATACTCCAACCAATAAAATTTCTAAAACTATTTTTTCTGAAAATGACGATTCTGGCTTCCAAATTTTGTACCTGGATACTCCAACATATCTGGTTGATAAGGCCCCATATTTAGATATGAACGTCTTATCTCATCTCGTACATTAACATGATATTCACATATCTGTTTTCTTTTTCCCGGATCTCGTTCAATAAAAGTAGACGAAGACTGATGATCGTCTCTAGGAGAGGAACATGAAGGAATTTGGATATTGGGAAATAGAAGACTTTCACTGGATTGATGTTGCATTGTAAGGACCGTAGGAATTGAAGTATCTTCACTAGCTTGACGATCTCTCTTCTTAAAGAAAGAGGATATCAATGTTTTTTCTTTCTTTGCAGCAGATTGATGTTCCATTTTGAAATAGTTCAAGTTATAATCCTAAACAAGAATAAAATAATTATTAAACAAATAAACAAGTAATAGTCAATCAACAACTCAACAACAAACAATCAAGAAACCACAAATCACGCGCAGAGAAGCTATAAAAAACAAAATAAAAAATGTATAGCCAATTATTACCTGGATTGTTGCCTTACCGATGAGCAATTCGATTTCTTCGGGAGTCCGCAATTCTATTCTGTCGCTAAAGGGCTTGGGACTTGGGAGAGAAATTTTGTAGAATTGAGGTGGGACGGATCAGAGGATATGGGATGAATTTGGTCTCATCCTTGTAAATGGACGGGACTTGATTGGACTAAGACATTGATGTACGACGGTTTTTGAAACAACCGTCGCTATTAGCAACGGTTTTTCAAAAAACTGTCGCTAATAGCGACTGTTTGAATTAAAACCGTCGCCGATGCGGTTGTACTAAAACCGTCGCAAATATTAGCGACGGTTACTGAAAAACCGTCGCTAAAAAAAAAGTGGGCTGGGCTACAGCCCAGTACAGCCCTAGAATAAATCCGTCTCTGCTTCTAATACTGGGCCTCTGCCTTTCTTGGCTACCAAGAGTGGGCCGAACCCATCTCCGATCTGGGGGTATCAGTACTAAATTTGAAAATTGAAGTCCCTCTAGCAACAATTCATTTTCATGTGCTTGTTGGGTCGTCATACCACCGGGATTTCTTAGTTCAAGATCCCTCTTACTAATTGGAATCAAAGAATTAGTAGATCTGTTCCTGTATAGGTCAGTACCATATGGCTTGTATGTATCAGTATGACCGCCATAGTAAGCACGCCTTATAAAGTGAAGTCGTAGAACACGAGTTTTCTCCAACACATGGAGCGTTAACTGAAAGCAAATTGCTTTAGCCATTACCGAAATCAGTAGTTTAGCCAAAGTCTGTAACTTGGTCAAAGTTTTTTTTTCATGTCCAACTGGTTCACAATCTTCCGTCCTTAAGAAGGTAGGATTGTGCCAACTCTATGGCATAGTTTGGTACACATGATAGGATAAACATGTGATATATAATATAAGGATAAGTTAAGGATAAATAAGAGGTATGATATTATATTTAATGTTTGGTATGATTTTAATAAGAGTGATTAAATTTATATATTTGATTGTAATGACAAAATTAACCTTATCATAATAAATTTTATAATTTCAAAGTTGTTGCTTGAGTTCATATTTTTTATATGTTCATGCGTCGATAGTGCTTGCACGATTTATTTATTTTTACCTAATTTTATATATTATATAATATGATAATTGAGCTCTTGATTTGTGAGTCAAGTCAAATATCAATTTTTAAGGTTAATCGAGTGATACTAATAATTTTATAGAGATTTATAAAAATTATTTATATAATTATCTCAAATTCATTTATATAATTATCATATTATATAATATATAAAAATAAATAAAATATTTATTTGATTTTAATTTATACCTACTAGCATAGATTTATAAAAATCATTTATAAATTGAGAAGAATTAAGTTATTTGTAGTGTATTTTATCATTAGACTAAAATTATCACACCTAATAGAAGGGATATGTTATCCTTCTAAAAATTATTTATCAAGGGCCCATGATATTATCATGAGCTTTTTAAAAATGTACCAAACATGGGATAAGGAGGATTATTTATCAATCACTCCCTTATCCCATGTACCAAACCATGCCTATAAGTTGATAGAATCATGAGGCTGGCTGTAACATCATTTGTCACATTCCTATGGGTGTGAAAGAAAGCTGTCTCAAATCGACTGAATGCAGTCTAAAATTCAAAAATTAACTATCTGATAGTCCACATGAGTTTGCAAAACTTAAATGGTTCAACCTTCTCTTCCACGTTGAACGTACACAAGAAATTACTCATATTAGTGTTCCGTTGTAGCAATGGCAAGCAATGCACACTTGTTCGTGATTACCGATGATTGACGCAGAACGCGTGGTTTTCATGATCTTTGTACGAGTTTTCTTGAAGCAACCACACTATATTTTGTTGTTATAATTTCAATCCAGATGCTATAGTGTTTGATTCTTCAAAGGCATATCGACTCCTAGTTCTTGGAATGTGAGGATAAAGGTACGTATAATTTCTTGAAATTGCAGTGGTTTTTGAAATAAATTTGCAAGAAACTGAGAAAAATATGCTCATGAAGGCATACCTTGGTGAATCATATGATACCATTTTAATTGATTCAAATGAATTCTTTCCCACCCCATCAGCTGAAATCTTGAGAGGGAATTTATTACTACCCAAGTCCACAACCTGCACAAGAGACTTACATTCATAACATATAAAACCCAAGAATCATGCCATATTTTCTGTTAAAACCACAAATAAATAGCAATAGACATTTTTTTTTACCTATTTATCTCTATTCATAAAATATGTCGGTTACTTCCAATAGTTTTATAAAATATTACTACACTCGTTAAATAATGATAAGACAAAAATTTTCTAGTGTAATTTTATTTCCTAATAATTTTCTATGAGACATAAAAATGCATGTATATATTGGCCAGAGAGAGTAAGTATTAAGTCAGTCACCTTCCTATTACTAATTCGAACCCTAATA
Source organism: Primulina eburnea (assembly GCF_022965805.1). Classification (NCBI taxonomy): domain Eukaryota; kingdom Viridiplantae; phylum Streptophyta; class Magnoliopsida; order Lamiales; family Gesneriaceae; genus Primulina; species Primulina eburnea. The sequence goes on from NC_133108.1 coordinate 35,710,454, forward strand.
TCTAATGTATTTTTATATATAATTTTGAATTACACAGAAAGATTATTAATTGGTTACGATGGGTTGAATTATCTTTGATTGTTAAATTGAGAAATTATTTTTTTGTGGATGATTGAATTTTGTATATTGTGCTATTTAGGACTTTATTATTATATGTGTAGCTCAGTGGTTGTACAAAATTATTTCTCCGCTGGATTCAAATTTCTTATTATTATTATTGGAGAATGAAATGGCCAATTTTAAAATTTTAAATCTTTTTATTTTAAAGGCAGAGAGTCATCATATCTCTATGGGGTATGTTACAAGAAATCCAAAAAAAAAAAAATTCAAAAATCGTTTATTGGATGCGGTTTACTATTTTTTTAAGAGTAGGTATCTTGTGAGACGGTCTCACGAATTTTTATCTATGAGACGGGTCAACTCTACCGATATTCACAATAAAAAGTAATATCGTTAGTCTAAAAAGTAATATTTTTTCATGGATGACCCAAATAGAGACCTGTCTAAGAAAATACGACCCGTGAGACCGTCTCACACAAGTTTTTGTCATTTTTAAAAGGGAAAATTGCAATAAAATATATATGAATGAATTATAAATTTATGTTCGAGTCCAAATAGGGGTGTAACCGAAGTGAACCGAATTGAGTCGTAAATGAATAAAATTTAAAGGCTCGAATTAGTTTTATTCAAGTTCGAGTTCGAAAAACTTAATATTTTTCGAACTGATTTAATTCGTTTACACGCCTAATCCCAATCCCAAACAAATCTGGTTTCTTTGTTTTAGATCATCATCAACTACACTCAATTTCCAAGATCATCTAATCATGAACCATTAAAACATTACTTAAAGTAGCAAGACAGATATAAAAAGAACTCAAGAAAGATGCATAACATACTGTATAATCCATTATTGCATATATTTATTAATAAAAACTCAATCTTTTTATTTTCCATCTATTTTCTTTCGTCGTTTTTCCCCTGCAAAATTGTGTACGAGGATTTAGGTTGTCTACTAGTCTTTAGTCAAAACCATTTCCATTGTATGACTTGACAACATTTTCGAACCCCCACACTGCCCCCACCACCCACCAAAACACAATGTAAAATCAGGCCCCCACCACCATAAATACACGGCCACGGGCTAACTTCCATTTTCCTCCTCCCTTTTTCCTTCCCAAGCTTCCATTTTTCGTATAATACCAGGCACTTTCCGGCTCCATCTTACCCATTTCACTGCACCAAATACTGACACCGAAACAATGAACCAAGAATACCGGCGTTTTTTTGTAGGTGGTGACGACGTGAGGCCCACCAGAAACTCCATAGCCACTTCATTCACGCACCTTTTTACAAGAACAGCCACCGATTCTGACCAGCATAGGATCTTGGTGGATAATGAACTAGAAATCTACATTATTGATGATGATGGTATTGGTGAGGATGATGATTTAGCAGCTCAAAATAGTAGGGATTATGGCCACTCAAAACCCTTTCTGTTTCTTGATATGGTGTGGAATTTGGCATTTGTTCTGGTCTCTGTCTTTGTGATCTTAACCACCATTCAAGAGAGGCCCTGCACTCCTTTGAGGTTGTGGATTAGTGGGTATGCTTTGCAATGCATTCTGCACATGGGGTTTGTGTGGGCTGAGTACCAAAGGCGGAGCATTGATGATGATTTTGGAGGTTTTCAAGATTTTCATTTTTATGGGATGTTCCCTTTCACTTCTCTCCGTCACAACAGGTAAAATTTTAGTTCAATATTTTTATTTTTTTTAGCTCAAGGCAAGTTTGGGGATATAAATTGACGACGACTTCTTGGTTTTATGTAGTAATGATTTTTTTGACTCTTTCTTATTTATTGGATTAAGAGTTTGTTGATGTTTTGTTATCCCTGATGCAATCATGAAAATGGTAGAGACCTATATTGAGTTATTTTTGCGATTGTTATGTAAAGTTTGTGGTATTATTATAGATGAATGACATTTAAAATTTAAATATCTTAATCGTTGACTATATGGCAAGGCATATAATAAGTGGACATATGATCAATTTATAACCTCCATATTTAGCTCTGACGAAGTGAATAGAGTGGAAGCCCGTGTATAGAATTTGTTTCGGGTCGGTTTGTGGTGTGGAGGGATTATTCTCAAAACAGATTAAGGTTGGAATTCTTGTAAATTTTTCTGTGTGCAGTTTTAGAGAAAAAATCTTGTGATGGATGTGTACAGTAAAATGAGACTGGACCAAATACAACACGATCATATCACCAAATCGGTATGGAGTAGCATCCGCCTAACGAAATTTGGTAATAATTTTTCTGATGTGGTTTAGGATAATTAAGAGAAGTTCGTTTCATGTCAGAATCGACTTGACTGAATTGAGTTTGTAGTTGAGATAAAAATTTTAAGCTGGTGTGCTGTTGAACAAGGAACAGATGGACATGAAGGTAGCTCCAAAATGGTTTAAGTGTCACCCGTGCAGGGAAAAATTTGCTGGAACTCAGGGTCTAGCTATTTTAAGCGAAGGTCCTACCAATTTGATGGAGCTAAATTTGTCGATGAAGAGAAACATTCAAATGACATGCCTTTGGAAATGGATGTGATCGATGAAGAGAAACAATCAATATGAACAACTAATCCCAAATCCTTTCTTCAATCAATGAATAGTTCTAAAGTTTAGAGTGAGTGTGTGTGTGAGAGAGAGAGGCAGGGGGGGAGGGATTCAACTCCTTTTGGCCTAACTGAAGTGTGAAGCTTTTAACGATAAAAAATTGTGTGTTAAAGGCAAGTTTATGGCCAACAAACAATCAAATCGATATATACTTTTGACTTCAGGAACGTTTTAGTTGCTACAGAATATTTTCTTCATTCCCTTTGTCTCCCCCTACATCTCGTTTTGAAGATAACTGAAGCCACAAAAGTAAGTGAATACAGAAACAAGCCCGTGGATATTGTTCTTGTCATGCACTAGTCTCTCTAGAGTGGGGCAGACAGTGAGATTATGCACAATGAGCTTGTTAGAATAATTATAATAAATACCAAGATGAAATTCTGAAGTACATTCCTAAACCGATTATTCTTCCGGGTTCGAGGCTTCAGCGATGAGTATGCTATTCTACTTCAATTAATTTATCATTATAGTCATGTTGGCCAAGGGGAAGCAAATTTATTGGAGGACAGTGCATATTTAGAATTATTTTTTCCACAGGATAATCCAAAAGTTGGAGTCCGTCAGTACTGTTCTTTCATCAATCTGGTGGGTCTTTGGATTCTATTGGATAGTCATGGGAGGCCAGCTGCTTCTGCAAGATTCTCCCCGTTTATACTGGTAATTACCATACTTGTACATTTCGCAAATAAAAAAATTGTGCCTGAAATTTTTAAGATATTGAACGCCCTGTGAAATGGATGCTCTAAACTGCAGGCTGCTGGTGGTGTTTTTAGCGTTCGACATATTCTTTCTGATCTTCTGCATTGCGGTGGCTTGTATTGTTTTTCTGGTACTGTTTTGTTGCTTTCCGATCTTAGCTGCAGTTGCATACACAATGACTATTGGCGACGGGGCCTCAGAAAATGATATCAGATCTCTTCCGAAATATTTATATAGCCACCAAAATCACACATTCGAAAATGAAAGGAAACAAGTTCAGTTAACGCCACTGTCAAGCCATAGCAATTCTATGGCTGAGCTTGTTCTTCCTCTTGAGGATTCTGTAAGTATCTCTCCTCTTCCAAGCTTTCCCCAAACGAAACAAATTTCAAATTTTATCTAAAATTCTTTATAAAAATACAAATTTCCTCCCTCTTGATAAAATTCAAAACCCCAATGCTAGAAAAGCAACAACTATCCTTACTGTCTTGTGTGATTGTCCATTGGTAAAATAATATAAATGACTCTGAAGTTGCTTTATTACTTGAAAGATTTGAGTTTCCTTCACTACAAAATATAACTTTCGGTATATTGGCAAAGGCTCGTTCATATCACTAAGATCATTTATCCGATTATCATGAATTACAATTGGAACAATCGTTTAATGCTCTGAGTATCCAATGCCCTATGTTGTGAGCTTTGTTTTTATTCATAATTAGTCGTTGAATTCATATTATAGCCGATCACATAAACCTTGTTTTTATCATTTCGTGAGGCATTAATCACTCATTATACCAAATGTGTGACTATTTTTACTATGTAGGAATGCTGCATATGCCTGTACAAATATATTGATGGGGTGGAGTTATGTTCACTTCCCTGCAACCATCATTTCCACCATAAATGCATTGCGAAATGGCTTCGTATCAACGCAACGTGCCCTCTCTGCAAACTTAACATTCTACGGGGCGATTTGTTGGTCTGACCGGTTCCAAATTTGATTCCGAATAGTTGTTACCACAGCAGAAAATGATCAAGAACAATTGGCGATTTGCCTCTTTTTCTTGCAAAATGTACAGTTCAGACGCAAATGCAAATCATCTTCAACAGAATCTAACTCGAGGGTTTTCTTGTATTTGTCCTTTTAGATGTATGACTGAGTGGGATGTTGTACTTGACTTTAATATGTAGCTTTATTTTGATATATCAGAAGTGGTATTTTAGCCAATACTTTAGAATGGTTGATGCTGACTCGGGAGGATCATCATTATAGTCCATAGATTATTCTAAGCGGACATTCCTCCTTCCATAGGCATAGATATAATGGATCTAACTGGAGACAATTCTTGAACAATCATATTTATATACCAATTTATACAAGTTTTGTATTTTCTTCAACTGAATTATTAAATTTCAAGATGTACATAACGTTCTAAAGATGCAAATGAGTCGGGTTGGTTCGCCAATTTTTCGAAATATCAATTGATTTGCAATTTAAATATTGAAATTTTACATTGAGCTTGAATATATTCAAAAACTATGTTTATTAAGAATGTAAGCTGTTTGTGAGTATTATATTTATTAGTATTTCATAAATATATTTGAAATCAAATAGTAACAAGTAGAAGCCGTGGTTTAGCAGTCTTAAAAAAATAAGATGATGAAATTTGAAACAACTGAGACGAAATCTAATGAATTCTAGCTTCAAGGTGTGTAATGGTTCAACTGTTGAATTCGATCTGATCCACTACTAAAATAGAGAATTTCACCCTGTTAGAACTTGTGACAAGAAATAAGATAGGATGAGCATAAATTTTATCTCTCAAAAACAGCAGAACTCACATTTAAAAATAGTTTATACCGATAAATCTTTGCAGGAAAAAACAATGGGGATAAAATCCATTTAATGAAACGGGAAAAAAACAGCTGAATTCAGTTTCCAAACAAAAAAACAGCCGTATTCCATCCATAAGTAGCTTTAGAAGGTGAAATGGTATTTAGTCTATTGATGCACTATAATAAACAAAAATAAATTTGGTGTCACAAACTGATGAAACGCGATTATACAGAAAGCAAACAATAATGAAAGAAACTGCAAGTTATCTAGAGATGAAGTTTACACATTCTTGTTTTTCTTCAACTTTGAAGGTGGCCATCGTCCCATCTTCCTCAAATGGCGTTTTCTCAGAAGCCTCTTTCTCCTTAATCTGATCTTCTTTGCAATTTTCATTTTCATCTTCTGCTCGAGATTCATCTGGATCTTGGATTCCAAAGGGAGATTCTCAACAGGCACAGTTTCATTTGTGTCAGAATGAGTAGGAGAATCTGGAGCACTGGCTCCGGTTCCATCAACATCAGAAGATGCCTTAACAATCAATGCACCTCTGCTTTTTGAGACAAGAGATGCTCGAATCGTATATCCAACAGATGGTTTTGGATGCTTAGCGATGAAGTTATTGCCGAAACAGAAGACTAGAAACAGAAAAACCAATGCTAAAATAAACAAATTCATGGGGAGACTAAGAGCGAGTTTGGATACAAAAATACTTGGTTTAAAAAGTATATTATTAAACAAGGTTTTTAAAAGAAAATAGAAGGGATTCTATGTTTAAAGACTACTTTTCTGGCTTGTGGCTTTTCAAGAGTTTTTCCATTTTTTAATAAATACAAACAAAAACATTCTTTTAGAAAAACACCCTTTTTTTCTAAATAAGCTTCACGGTCCAGACGTTTTCTTCGAGGTTACAAGAATTACACATGAAATTTAACTACATTTTCATTTGAAGAGTGTAACATTCCCTGCTTGAACCCAGCTCTGCATCCTCCTTCGAGGTTATAAAATTACATGTGAGATTTAACCACCTTTCATTTGAAGGGTGTAACATTCCCCTATCAACCTTGCTTAACATCACAACTAAGCAACCTGTAATATATCTCCAACTCCAATCAGGCAAGCACTTGTTTCCATAGCTAAAAACCAGTTACAATTAGTTTCTGAACAAATCTAAAAGTCTCGTTAAGGTTTGCATACAACAGTACAGCCAATCCAAGTTAGGATTCAGAACAGATTATAAGTTCAAGTGCCTTTAACACAGACCTATCTGTAAAGATGTGGTCTATATGCTCCACATTGTCCAAATTTAATCATTTTAAACAGGAAAATTGCATGGTTGTACTAGAAAATACAAGGAAAAAGTCATTTTTTTGTCAATCTTGTTCAGAGCCCAGAATTCAAAAACAGAAGGGAAACAAAGAAGAAGCCACACATACCACAAATATTCCATTTCTTTTTATTGTAAATAATTTGCAGAAGAACGACGCGCAAGAACCACACACTAGACGCGAAAAACAAAACCCAGAAACCATGAACAAGAAACCGCAATTTGAAAAGAAATTCTACTTATAAATCATAAACCTATAAACCTAAATTCAATATATATTAATAAAAATTCATTTCTTCAAGCAGTAAGATTCAGGTGGGGGAAAGCATTATCGTACAAATTATTAATGTACAATGCATTAACAAACTTACAAGGGTGAGCAACTGGTGCAGATGTCGTAGATGAAGAATACGTAGGACAGAAGAGAGGAGTGGTGAAGAGGAGAGCCATTTCACCTTCGCCACTGTTTCTCTTTCTCGCCGAGTTTTGGATAAGCAATTTTACAGTCTTATTATTTTTAATAAATTGATATTCATTATTTATCAGCTTTTATTCGAAACATAATTATCTCATCGATTAATTTTATAAAATGATTTTTTTAATTTAATAAAAAAATATAAAATTTTATTTTAATTTAAAATATAAATCAGATTTATTCCTCACATAAAAATAAATATTTGATAATACAAACTCGACATTGGGTTCTATAAACCTCCCATTCAGAGCTCGGTTTTCCAATCAAAAAGTGGTGGAAATTTCTCTGGTCAATGTCGGTGCTGTCTAAAGTCCGTATTTTTTGGTGGCGAGCTATCTCAAATATCATTCCGACACAAGCGAATCTGATGGCGCACCATGTTCCTCTCTCGGCTTCCTGTCAATTATGACACCATCATATAGACTCCACTTGCCATGCTCTCTTTTGGTGTCCGGTGGCAAAAAGAAGTTGGAAGGCTTCGGTGTTCATGACGACTCTGAAGCAATTTCAATGTTTGTATTTTATTGATATTTTCTTGCGGATGAAATATGTGCTTAATAAAACCAATCTTGAGACTTTTGTGATGATAACATGGGCTGTTTGTCAAGTCAGAATTCGTCTTCTACATGACAAGGGCTTCAGGACATATCGATTGGATGTTGAATGGAGTGAAACGTTGCTTCGAGATCATCAGTCAACTCAAGAATCACTGAATACAGGCAACAAGCAAAACCTGATAATTCCATCTGCACATTGGAAGAGACAGATGGATCAAAGGCGATTGGAAGTGGATTCTGCGGTTAATGAGGCTACTGATAATTACTCAATCGGTGGGATAGTGTGAGACCACGAGGGACACATGCTGATAGCCTTTGGGAGAAAAATTTCCAAGCCATTATCGGTGGTCCATGGGGAATTGGTGGCTATTCGAGAAGGATTACGGGTGATCCAAGAACGAGAATTGAAGATACATGAGATCACAACTGATTCTCTTCTGGTAGTGCAAGCAGTCGCCAACCCAGCTGAGGATTTCAGTTATACAGGTGCAATTGTATAGGATATCAAGAGGTTATTGGACGGACAACATAAAATCAATATGAGTCATGTTCGTCGATCGGAGAATGTTGTTGCATACAACCTTGCTTCTTTTGCTATTTTTTTTCTCAATTCCCTTTTGTTTGGGGTCCTGGGAATTTTTCTTTTTGGTTGATAGACCTTGTAATGAACGATGTTACTACATCATAATAAACTTACAAGTTTTACCGTAAAAAAAAAAATCTGACTTAATAAAAAAATAAAAAAAGTTCTTTTCCTGTAATTATTTGAATGAATAAAAGAAAAGAAGTTAAGGACAAATTAATGTTTATATGAGGATAATATAATAAGAATCATCTTATTATTAGTATTATTATAATTATGGTTGGAGGAGTCGTTTGTTATAATTGATTCTCGATTTCAAAATGATATAAATAAATAATCGGATTTATTATCTCTAATATATTTTGATTTTAATTATATGAAATTACACATTGTATTGAATATTCAAAGTTTTTAACATACTGGGTATATCATATTAAATAATCCTATTTTATATATCCAAATTAAATATAAATTAATTGAAAGTTAATTACGGAACCATTGGAATATTTTTATTCAACTAACTGAGGACGTGGATATTGCAATTGTATTTGTCATGTCATCCAAATATCTTTCAATTCTTTTTTTTTTTACGGTGAAAATTCTTATAATTTATTGAACAAGATTAATCAGTCAAAAAGGAAAATCTGCCAACGTGAATCTACCAGCGTGAGGTTCACGCTGGCTCAAGGTGCGCGCGTGAGAAGGCCTACAGCGAGATCAGGTTGTTTTTTTGTTTTTTTGTTTTCATTTTTTTAATACTTTTTTAATTATATTTAATTATTAAAATGAAATGTACATGGAATGTCTCTGTGGCTGCAGGATGTCTATTTCTTTTTTTTTTAATATACTTTTTTAATTATATTGCAAATCCAATTGACTAAAATGTTGAACGTTGGTTTTTTGAACTTTAATTTAAAGTCTCCTATTTTTTTATATATTGTTGAAACGTAAACGTTCTGTAAAATACCAAAATTTTTCATAGAAAGTATTTGATTAAATGCTTCAAAAAAACATTTTCATACACCCAACTTGCATTCGTTTCAAATGTTTTACAAAATATTTAATCGATTTTTAGTTAGATTATTTTGAGTTTCTTCTGCTTAGTTTTAGAACAAAACTCGATTTAATTTTTCGGTGTTCGGTTGATTTTTGAACATTTATCTCGTATCTCAAGCTTTAAATAAATTTTTAAAAATGTATATTCACATCCTCTCTAAACTCTAACTCGATCATAACAAGTGGTATTAGAGCGGATTGTTCTTCAAAGATAATTTGAAACTGAATTTGATCTTTAAAATTCGAATTTTCATATTTGGCTAACATATATGCATAGTTGAGATTTCTGTCAGCTTGTAGTAACCGCTTTTGCGTTGCAAACTAGACTTGTAGGTAATCACAGCGGTATAAAATTTGTAGCCTGGCCATGCCCGAGAGAAAACAAATTATTCGTTGAAGTCAAGATTATGTGAGTTGCAGCATAAAACAGGACATGGACAAAAGTTGGTGTTTTTGTCAAGAAGTTCAAGGATGTTGCACTCATAAAAAAAAGATTATATTAAAATTTCAGTTACATATCCTCAAGAAAAATCGGTACACTTGCTCCAAGTTGTATCTATTCTATGATACTTGAGAGTAAAATGTCAGTTAGATATTATATCTTATGTTAGCTTGATTAGCAATTCCCTTGCATTTTTTGAGCGTGCTTAAATGACTAAAAAACACTTTCAATGTTTATGAATTTTGGAATTGACAAACATGTTTTGATTTTGTATTGGTTGAAATTTATGAGTTCGAGTTGCTTATTCTTGTTGAAACTAGATGTTGATTCATGTATTCATATGTTGGATATTTTTGTGTTATTAATTGTGCATTGCATATTTTGAAAATATTACTTTTTTTGAAAATATTTACATTGATTACTCATCTCTCTACTTTTATCAATTCAAACTTTCAAAAATTTAAGAGGATAGCTAATATGTTAGACAAAATCCTTTTTATCCAAGTTTTGTGATCGTAAAAATTGAGGAGATTGTTGGGTTGCCAAAACGCTAGCAATCTTGATTTTGATGATATCAAATTTTTTTTGTTTTATTTCTAACATATTTACTCAAGTGTATAGTTTCAAGATGTCAAGTTGAGATATTTGACAAGATGAAACTTAAATGAAGTCAAGTTGAAAATCTGACGAGGTCCAATATTTTGATAATATCTCACAAACTAATGATTCAAATTTCTAATGACCAAAACGGTTGGAAAGCCAATTCAATTCTAGAAATAATAATCTGGACGGTCAAGTGAAATTGGATGTTATCGAGATGAAATGGCGGTTGCAAAATCCGACCAGCCAAATATCCTTGAGCCGGACGACTCGATAGACCAACTCTGTATTTTGGCCATATCTCTCAGCTCAATTATCATAATGGAACGATTCAGAATGCATTGGAAATATACGACAATTATCTACAAAAAATATTGAAGGTTGAAGTCCGAATCGAAGCATAAGAAGCTGATAAATGACGATAAAATTGCTGGTCTGCAACACGGATACTACTTCCATTTGAAAATGAGTAGTATTAGTGTTTTGAGTATATCCCCGAGTATGAACTCCAAATTGAGGGACTCTTGACTCTATGGAAAACCAAGAAAAAGAGTTACAAATTTCATGTTTATTACGTCACCCATAATCAACGAATCAAGAATTATGATAATCGGACCAGACCATACGTATTCAACCATTTTTCTCATCCAACCGGTTAGATGTATTCAATTGTTTGCTCATCCGACCGGTTCATTCATTCAACAGTTTGCTCCAGGAACCGAACCTTACTAGCAACCTACCAGAAAGTCAAATATGATCGTTTCAATATCAGAAATAATACAAAACATTTCTTAACGATCATATTCTCGTGTTTAATGTATATATCACTCTTGGAGAACACATATACAACATCTTGAAGAATGCAAATTTTTGAAGATGATATAAAGCATGAGCAACCTACATGAAGAAATTAGATAAAATGAGAGAAAACTCAAGAAGAAGAGTCTAAATAGATATATTATCTTAGTGAGATATTTCCCCTTTTGTGTGAGGAAACATTCAAGAGTATATACATTGTAAGGAATTAATTTTTTCACACACAGAGTCACTCATATACACAAGAAAGATGAGATTCAAAGTTTAGTTGAGTGATAATGCACAAAGACATTAAAAATTATTTTTGTAATCTTGGCACAAAAGCCGCTAAACATTTTGTAGATTATGAGGTTGCGATCTATAATTGAGAGTATGCTTGGAGTTTCGATTCGGCAAATAATAAGTCCTAAATCAATGAGCATGCACAAAGAATTGTATAAATCAAAGTCTCCTGGTGAAATACTTACGGCAACGGAAGAAGGGGAGATGTAGAAAGAATGACCTTCGAACTCCCATAAACAAATCCATGCCTTTTTCTTTTATTGCATTTATTTTTTGTTGTTATTTTTTTTATTTAGATTTTTGAAATATTTTATGTATTCTTTAAAATACTAAAGCTTTGCATACAAAGTATTTGATAAAATACTTTAACAAAACCTTTTCATACATCTTGGATTCTTTTCAAATGTTTCATAAAATATTTAAATCGGTTTTTAAAGAGATTATTTTGAGTTTCTTCCACTTTGTTTTAGAATCAAACTCGATTTAAATTCTTAGTGCTCGATTTATTTTTGAATATTTCAAGAAGGAGCTATTATAGCTCAATATTTTAAAGGAATTTTTTAAAAGATTTTATTTACTCCGCTCTAAACTTTAACCCGATCCTAACATACTCTTTTAATTTTTCTAAAAAATTATTTATTTTATTTTAATATGCGTTGGATTAGTTTTTGAAAACAATAAAGAAAAGTAAGTTCTATTGGTCTACTTATTTTTATTTTATTTTTACTAGTAACATGATTAATAAATGATAATAATAGTAATAATATTTTTAAAAAATAAAAATAAAAACATAAATTCAAGAATTTTCATATTGCAACTAATAGTTATTTTTTTTATTATTAATAATAATAAAATAAAATAAAATTAAGTATACTGCTACACATACACTTTTCTCTATATTTTTCAAAAATAAACCAACACATATTTAAATAAATAAAAAATATTTTTTAAAATGATAAAAAAGATCACAAATTTTTTTGAAAGATAAATTACTTAATATTTTATAATAAATATTTTTTTGAAAAAAAATTGGTTGATTGGTTGTGATCTATCTTTCAAATTATTGAACTTGAGTTTCAACTATAATTTTTCGTATATGATCTCGACTCTCACGTCTCATTCTTTTAAATAAGAGATTTGGCAAGTTCTAAAAAAATTAAAAAGAAAAATGAGCTAGCAACATCTACCGCAATGTAGCAACACCAGCTGTGAGGAAGCGAGGGCGTTGCCAACCAGCAAACAAATTGTTCATCCTATAGATGACAATGTTGGATTTTCTTTGGTATTTTTGTACAAACAATATATTGGTTGTATGAATGATGACAGTGGCCACTAGTGATTCTTCATTATTTAGTCTCTCTAATGTATTGCTATTATGTTTTCTTTTTTATTTGTTATTGCTTGAGGTTGTGGCTAAGTAATAATTATGGAGGAAACTATGTCGGAATTTCGTCAAAACAGCTAAATGACATGTTTTATACAATATCTCTCACAATCCTTTAAACCATCATCAAACACATATAAATAGCCAAATCTCCGGAACATTTTCACATGTAATCACAAACATATTTCAATCAATTTGCAGATTTAGCTTCAGACCATCACCATACTAATTATTTTCCAATCAAATAACTAGAAATTATATTCCATTTCAGGGACTTTTTCCGCAAGTATAAGTTCGCCTTCCTCCTCCTTACGCCCAATAAACTTTTTAGCAAACTTGGTCATGCCCTCTAATTTTTTTACATTTAATATTCCTCAATTTTTCTACCTTCTGAAAATACTTTCTCCATTGAATTTTAGTACGTGGAAGTGGAAATTTATGGAAGTTTACCACTCGACACTCTTCTTTTTTCATTGATTTAGGAGGAAGTAAGAATTTCATGCTCCTTGAATTGATCATTTGAGAAGAATGATTGTTAATCCCTTGAGTACTAACTTGAGGATACTTCTAAGCTTCCAAACTATATTGATGCGATCTCGCTGAAACGGGTGAGCCGGGTAAGAAACTCCAACGGATCGGATCAACAATTTATAATGTTGTTTAGGAAAATGAGCAAAGTAGATGGCTTCGGTCCTGACCTGCAAACAATGAAAGGAACTCGTGAATGGGCGCCGGAGGGGTGTCCGACGTGACCACTCTGATGCTTAAGTCAGCAGGGTTGTTAAGGAAGAAAACTTGAGTAATGTGTATGAATGCTCGAGAATGAAGAGATTCTAGCTGCTTAAATGACAACCATACCTGCTATTTGTAGGAGGGAAGGCTAGGGTTACCTTGATACGCGTGCTCACCTGCTACTTGTACCCTCGAATGTTGACTGCATGTCCAGTCCCTTTCTTTCCGATAGCTTCGTGGGTACTCCAAGAATAAGGGACGTTGACTGCATGTCCAGTCCCTTTCTTCTCAATATTTTCGGGGATACGTTCAGACTAAAGGACGTTGACTTCCCGCCCAGTCCCTTTCTTCCCTATAATCTATAAGATCCTCTAAGAAAGTTACTCGGGTAATGAGCCCTCGACTTTGACATGAGAACCCGGGTCCTAGTTAATCATCTCGGGTCCTGTAGGAAATACCCGGTCCCTTGGTTCTCACAGGGGCCATGTAATGAGACTTCACGGGTCATTCATGACCCGGGCCCTTTCAAGGGTATCACCACCCATCCCTAAAATAGTCGGGCTAGAGTCTTACTCGCTGTCCCGATTAGTCTACAATAGTCTGCGGTGAATAACAGCATCGAAGCCTTCAAATATCCCAGAGATGGGACGAGGTACCGAGGCCTCATGTCTCTCGGGTTTACCGGAATAATTTGTTATCCCGCTTACCTGGACGTCCCGATTGTTATGATGACAGGGGTCAGCCTTAATTCCTTCCTGGAGACGCTTCGTACTTCGGGAAATGAAGAAGTCTGACATTTCGATAATTGTGCACGTCTTTTCATCTTCCGGCACAATTTTCGAGTATGCATCTGTGGAAAGCCCGTGTAGAGGAGGAGTATTTAGCTGTAATGCGCAATAATTCTTTCAAATAAAATTTTATTTGAATTTACCATCTCTGTGTTACTTGATTTAATGCATATTCCTCGAGCTGTATAACTCACCTAACAAGATCAATTAATAATACGTAACCAACGGGGACGTAAGGGTTTCGTATCATCAACAAAAAGGATGCTCGAGCCTCGCATCTCCCGGGTTTCGGATGGAATGCCGGGGCATCATCCTTTCAAGTCTTATGAAAAAAGACCGGGGGGTGCGACATCCCGGGCGTAAAAAACGTTGTTTCGTACTAATTGATGTGTTAATGACACGCGTCTCTCCCATCTAACTGTCACCACCGTTTAGCATTCTGAGAATGATTATTTATGATACCTTAATAGGTTCGACTCAAGTATATCCGCCGGACTTAAAAACAATATGCCGGGGCGCTGAACTTCCCGGGTTTAAAATAATTTGCCAGGGTCTTAAACCGCCCGGGTTGCCAACCAGCATGCCCGAGTCCCAAACTTGTAATCCTAGAAAAGGAATAAGCCGGGAATGAAAATCTTCCGGTTTGTTGACGTGGTGTTGTGATGATATGCATTTTACTAAACTCCTGTCAAGCGCTAAACGTTCCGTATTCCAAGACACATCAGATTTTCCGTGTGGATAACCGCTCAGACCCTCCACCTGCCCCGCACGATTTACGAAGGGCATTCTGATCGTACACATGTCTAGATTCGACAGTTTTAATTAACTCTTACCTTTGACTCACAGAGGGCACGATTCGGCTGGCTGAGACTCTTGTACTTCCTCCATGGTGTTCCTCAACACATTTAAAAACGTTCACCTATAAATAAGAGGGGATAGATGCGAAGTGACCCTCAATTCAAAATGCCGAGTTCAAGCGGTTCCAGTGCCTGCAGCAGTACACATGTCCTGGTGACCCCGGAGATGCGTCCTCATGTGGAGGAACTGAAGAGGGAAATTGAGGAGCACATATGGGCCAAGGTCATGGCCGTGCGGGACAAGGCTCATGACTTGGATTATACCTACCGCAATCGTTTGGCTACTACTCGAGCGCAAAGAGCCAGAGCGAGGAAGTATATCCGAGAATTCGTAGTAGACCGGGTGACAGATCTGGTTGATGATGAAGTTCTGCTGCATATGATGTTGTGGAAAGAGTGGCATGCCCTGAACAAGATAATGAAGAATTAATCCTTCATCAACCTCCGCATTCATGAATTAACTAATTGGATAACGGAGTGGCAGGATTCTGTATCTAACATAATGGATCCCATAACTTTTCGCCGCTATTTTATGTAATGGAAATTTTATCGACTTCTACTGCTTTATTATTCTTCTGCAAATAAATCTTGTGCAAATTTGTACGGACCGAATAAATAGACTTACAGTTATTTGTAATAACCCGATCTTTTTAAAACTGAAACCGCCCTTGTGACATTCCTGATCAAAATATGATTCCCGGACCTGGCACCCCCTGAACTTAGAATATATTCCCGGGCTATTAAAACTTTCGACTGTAATAAGCTGCCGGGGTCTTGGACTACTCGAACTTAGAAATCCCCATCCCGGGACTCTAAGTTTCCCGAGCTATGAAACAAACCTGCCGGGTTCTCCCAAACCTCCCGACTTACCCACACAGCATTATAACGACACGTGTTCGTTCATCCCAACGGCTAGTAACGTCTCGTATTCCGAGGAGATAAGACATCATGATGTCTCAATCCGTGTAATTATCTTTTCGTTCTGCCCGTCGCGACTTTCGAGGCGTATCGAAACCGCACACGTGTTCACTCAGTCGACGGTCCAGATCGTCCTTCGTCCCTTATATATAGCAACCCAAGGTTTTTTCAAAAATCACTTTCAAATCACCATTGTCGGCGAAGACCTTGCCAATTCTTCTCTCGCAGTTTCCGGCGTCCGAAGCCTCCTTATTCTGACGATCTCCTGCCATCTCCGCCCTAAATGCTCGTAAGTTTCCTCTTTTCATTATGTCTAATTCTACTTCTTCTACTTCCGGGGCCAATGCTCGAGGTTCATCAGGGTATGAATCCGCCGCCCTTCGTTCGGATTCGTCTCCATCTCCTACTTCTCGCCGCCCTTCTACCCAGACTGTCCAAAAACCTATAAGCTTAAAACCCCAATCTTCTTCGAGATCTTCTAAACCTTCTTCTTCAGGCATATCCCGGATCCCCAAAAAAGATAAGGGTAAGGGCAAGGTCCGGGCTTCCAACCACCCTTTAACCGAGGTCCCTGAGATTCCATGGTTCTCCTCTCTGAAAAGCTCCTTGCGCCCCGGAGCAGAGAAAGAACTTCGAACCCTAGGGGTCATTCCCTCTTCTTATCCTATTCTCATACCCGGATCTTCTGACCGGGCGGATCAACCCCCCTCGGGTTATATTACCTTTTTTCGGGACCAGCTTCGAAACGGTCTTCGATTTCCCATTGCTCCGTTCTACATCGAGGTTGCCAAATTCTTCGGTATACCTATTAATCAATTTCACCCCAACTCCTTCCGGATCATGGCTTCGGTTTTTGTTCTCTTCCGTACGCATGATCTGGTAATAAATTCCAAAGTTCTGCATTACTTCTTTATCTGTAGATTAGGAGATAATGCATTTTCCCTTTCTGCCCGGCTTAATGCCCTCTTTCTTGATGACATCCCTTCCTCTCAAAAGGGGTGGAAAGGAAGATATTTTTTCATTCGCCTCCCGGGTTCTCTTGAATGTTCAACCGAGTTCCTCCCTTCTCTTCCCCCTCAGCCAGAACTTCCTCAGGCGTACAAATCTGAAGAATTTTATATCCGAAGCCTCGCCTTGGTAGAGGGTAGAAAGTTTTCTTCCTCCGTCCTTATTGCTCAAGAGCATCTGGTTACTCATCATTTAAGTGCCCGGGTTGAGGATCCGATTGACCAAGTGATTGATGAAGTTGCTGGCTCGGGCCTTCAACCCGGTAACTTCCCTTTACATGTTATGCGATTGTTCCCTTGTTTTATATTTGCATTTGGATTTTACCCTTTCCTGCTCTTTATACAGATTTAATGGAAGAGGCTTTTGCCAAAAGATAGGCGGTCGAGAAGGCAGCCAAGGAGAAGAAAAGGGCATCCCGAAAGGCTGCTGCTGAAAAGAGAGCGGAGGATGTGGCTGCCCGGGCGAAGGAGACGGCCCGGGTGCAATTTGAACTTAAGAGAGCGGCGCCTGAATCCAGGGAAGATGATGAGGACCTCCTCCCCCTTAGCCAAAGGCCACGAAGAGTCATGACCCTCCCGGTGGTGACTCTTAGCGAAGATGATCAAGCGGGAGGCCAGGCTTCTTTTCAAGCGATCCAGTCAGACACGCCTCCCCTTCCGCGCGATGACCAGGCGCCCCTCCAAGAACCTTCCCAGGAATCTCTCCAAGGGCCTCTCCAAGAGCCCTTGCAAGGGCCTCTCCTCTCTATGCCATCTGCTCAGGCTAGTTTTTTTACTGAAAAAGATTCTAGAGTCGTAGCAAACCTCTTCAAGCAGATGCTCCTTCCTACTGATGAGGCCTTCCTCCAGAGTGTGCCGCCGACCACTCGATACCAGGAGGGCGTAAACAAACTCCTGGCTGTGAGCTTCTTTTCTCCTTGTTTATCGTTTTTCTTTATTTACTTATCTTGATCCGTCTTCCCTTTTAAATAGGGTGCTCACATGATAATGTCGTCCCACGAAGAAGTGACCTTCTTAACCAATCGGCAGGCTCCCCAACTCCAGGCCATTAGGGAAGCATATGAGCGCCTCCAGGAGGAACTTTCCTGATTGAAGGGACTTCATGCAGAAGAGGTGGCTGCTCTTCGGGGTTCTGTGGAGTCTGCCCAGGCGGAGCTGGCCAAAGCCCGGGACGAACTAAATGAAAGTCATATCAGGGAGGAAACTCTTCAAAGGAATCAATCGATTCTTGAACGTAAGAACGCCTCCCTGATGGATGCCATAGAAGAACAAATGTCTCGGGCTGAAAGAGCAGAGAAAGCCCTAGCCGAGTCTGAGCGCCAAAAAGGGCAACTGCGGACTTCCTTCCTGGAGTCCTCAGAGTTCAAGGCGGCAGTTGAGGATCGAGCCTATCCTCTCTTTAAAACCGGCTTCAACAGATGTCTTCAACAATTCAAGGAAGCCGGGCTTATCCCCAAGGATAGGGTCAAATTTCCAGACTTCGGGCTAGCCATTGCGTCCCTTGCAGGAGACGGGGCGGAAGATAAAGAAGAAGAATCCGGAGAGGAGGAAGGAGGAGAGAAAACTGTAGAGAAGGAAGGAGAAGAAAAAGAGCGACCGATGGAGGAGGAAAAAGAGCCGGGCACTGACCCTGTTGATATAGAATAGGATTGTAATTTCTTTCTTGTTTTCAAGTTTACTTCCTGTTTTTCGGGCCTCTTAGTAATGCAATGTTCTCTTTCCCCTTACCCTTCTTTGCAATTTTCATAAAAGCTTAGCATCTGATCTTAACATGAATAGGATATTCCGGCTTTAATAATTCTTAGGGATTTTCCGAGTGTTGAGAACTTCACTGAGATAAAAACCTAGGCATCGGTCTTCTGTTCTTTAACTGATTATTTTTTATGTAACTATCTGAAATAAACAAAAATTTAAACCGGGGAACAGGTTCCGGGACTTTGGAATGGTCGAGGTACGGAGCCCCGAGCCAGGGTGTAATGCCCTGGGCTTATGTAAAGCTAATGTACAGAACCTTAGGCCGGGGAACAGGTCCCGGGACTTTGGAATGGTCGAGGTACGGAGCCCCGAGCCAGGGTGTAATGCCCTGGGCTTATGTAAAGCTAAGGTACGGAGCCCCGAGCCAGGGTGTAATGCCCTGGGCTTATGTAAAGCTAAGGTACGGAACCTTAGGCCGGGGAACAGGTCCCGGGACTTTGGAATGGTCGAGGTACGAAGCCCCGAGCCAGGGTGTAATGCCCTGGGCTTATGTAAAGCTAAGGTACGGAACCTTAGGCCGGGAAACAGGTCCCGGGACTTTGGAATGGTCGAGGTACGGAGCCCCGAGCCAGGGTGTAATGCCCTGGGCTTATGTCTTCTCGGTTGAATGTATCAATAACTTAAAGTAGACAGAAATATGAGAAAAGCGATCCTTTATTATTTCTTGAAAAGCGAAAATTACATCTGCGCATTGGCTAAGGGTAATATTTCTTTAAATGAAGTACATTCCAAGGTCTCTTAAGAAGCTTCTCCTGAGCATCTTCCAGATAAAAAGATCCTGAACTAACTCTCCTAACGATTTTGTAAGGCTCTTCCCATCGAGCTTCCAGTTTGCCCCCAGCCGGATTGACCTTCTTCATAACCAAGTCCCCTATCTGTAGATCTCGAACTCGGACCTTTTTGTTGTAGGATTTCATGACCCGGCCTCGATATGCTTCCATCCGAATCATGGCTTGGTCCCTCTTCTCTTCTAAGAGATCCAATTCCGCTGCTCGGCTATCCTCATTATTGCTCGGATAAGATTCTACTCGGGCAGATGTTTGCCCAATTTCAACAGGAAGGATGGCCTCGGATCCATATACCAGGCTGAACGGGGTTTCTTGAGTTGGTGCCCGGGGAGTAGTCCTGTATGCCCACAGTATACCGGGCAATTCTTCGACCCAATCCTTCCCTTTGCCTTGCAGTCTGGTTTTTAAGGCTTGTACAATAATTCTGTTTACAACTTCTGTTTGAACATTGGCCTGAGGGTACGCCACAGAAGTAAAGGACTGGGTGATCTTCATTTCCCGGCACCAAGATGTTATCTCCTTTCCCTGAAATTGCCTTCCATTGTCTGAGATCAATCGCCGGGGCACGCCGAAACGACATACTATATTCTTCCATAAGAACTTTAGGACCTCCTGCTCGGTGATTTTGGCCAAGACCTCAGCTTCTACCCACTTAGAGAAATAATCAACAGCCACCAGCAAGAATTTTTTCTGAGCTCGGGCAACCGGAAATGGACCCACTATATCCATACCCCATTGATCAAAAGGACAAGATGCCCAGATAGGCTTCATAGGAGTGGCTGGGCTGTGTTGATAGTTGGAATGATGTTGGCATCCCTCACAAGTCCGGACTACTCGGGCGGAATCATGGTGAAGAGTCGGCCACCAGAATCCGGCTAGCATCGCTTTTCGAGCCAAAGATGTTCCTCCCAAATGCTCACCACAGCATCCTTCATGAATCTCTCGAAGAACATAAATTACTTCCTTCCCGCTTAAACACTTCAATAATGGTCCCTGGAATGATCTCCGGTATAGAACATTATTTAAGAGAACAAACCTGGGGGCTTGTCTTTTTATCTTCTGTGCTCGAGCTTTCTCCTCGGGCAATTCACCGTCCCGGATGAATTTTATCAAAGGAGCCATCCATGAATCCTCCGGCACTGTCAACATCTCTTCCTCTTCGATGGCTAAAACTACTTGGGAAATAAATAGAACTTCCCGGGTACTGTCTTCTGACAAAGAGGCAGCCATTTTTGCTAAGGCATCTGCCTCTCCATTTTCTTCTCGGGGTATTTGCTCAATACTCCAATCCACGAACACTTCTGCCTGGGCTTTGATGAGGCGCAAATATTTGAGCATCCTGTCATCCTTGACTTCATACGCACCCTTTATCTGCTGAGTGATCAATTGTGAATCGGAGTACAATATAATTCTGGCCGCTCCAATCTCCCGGGTAGCTCGGATACCGGCTAGAACAGCCTCATATTCTACTTCATTATTCGTCACCGGGAATCAATTTTTACTGCCAACTTAATCTTTTCTCCCGACTGGGATATTATCACCATTCCGACTCCGCATCCAGCCAGGCAAGAAGCCTCATCCACAAACACTCTCCATCTTTCTTCCTCAGCTGGTTGAATCATCTCAGATAGGAAATCGGATAAAGCCTGCGCTTTTATGGCCACCCGGGGTTTGTACTCAATATCGTACTCCCCCAATTCCACATTCCATTTAATCATCCGCCCGGACACTTCTGAATGAGTCATAATTCTTCCAAGCGGGCTGTTAGTAAGGACGATAATGGGATGTGATAGAAAATAAGGCCGCAACTTCCGAGCAGTCACAACCAAATCCAGGGCCACCTTCTCTACTTCACTGTACCGTAGCTCGGGACCTCTCAGGGCATGACTGACATAGTAAACAGGCTTCTGGTCAGAATCTTCTTCCTTGATTAACACTGAGCTAACGGCATACTCTGTGGTGGACAAATATACAAATAATTTATCCCCGGGCTCGGGTTTTACCAGCACCGGGAGTTCAGCCAAATGATTTTTCAGATCCTGGAAAGCCTGCTCACACTTATCATCCCAACCGAACTTCTGGGCTTTTCTGAGAACCTGAAAGAAAGGATAACTTCTGTGGGCTGACCGAGATATAAACCGAGATAAAGAGGCAATCCTCCCGGTCAACTTCTGCACTTCTTTGACAGATCGAGGAGAAGGCATACATAGCACGGATTTTACTTTTTCTTGATTGACTTCGATCCCCCGCTCTGTCACTATAAGGCCCAAGAATTTGCCACTCCTGACTCCGAAAATGCATTTAGCAGGATTGAGCTTGATTCCATAAGATGTTAAGGTGGCAAAGGTCTCTTCCAAATCAACAATAAAATCCGCCATCTCCTTTGATTTTTCCAGAATGTCATCCACATAAACCTCCAGATTTCTTCCTAGCTGCTTCTCAAAGACTTTATTCATTAAACGTTGATACGTGGCCCCTGCATTTTTCAACCCGAAAGGCATTACAACATAACAAAATGTACCTCCCGAGGTGATAAAGCTGGCCTTTTCTTGATCATTTTTTGCCAAAGGAATTTGATGATATCCCTAATAGGCATCCATGAAACTGAGCAGTTCGAAGCCTGAGGTTGAATCCACCAACTGATCAATCCGGGGCAATGGGTAATGATCTTTTGGACAGGCTTTATTGAGGTCCCGGAAATCAACACACATCCTCCATTTCCCGGCGGCTTTGGGTACCAGCACCACATTCGAGAGCCAAGTAGGAAATTGTACCTCCCGGATGTGGCCGGCTTGCAGCAACTCTTTCACCTGTTCATCGATAACTTTGTCCTTCTTGGGACCAAAGTGTCTCTTCTTCTGCTTGATCGGGTGAGCTCCCGGGAGAATGTTTAATTGATGCTCAGATATCAGGGGTGAAATCCCTGTTAGTTCCTGCTGGGACCAGGCAAAAACATGAATATTAGTCTTTAAACATTTAAGTAAACTGACCCGGGTAGATATATTGAGGTCCCGAGCTACCCGGATCTGTTGGCCTGGTCCTATCTCCACAGCCTCCTGCTCCTCTTCTGCTACAAAGTGTACTTCCCCCTCTTCCACCATCCTTCCCCTGACTTCCCCCGTCTTGGCTTTCTTCCCCTCCTTTCTAGACTTGCCTTGATCTGCCCGGATACCCTCCACATAACATTTCCGGGAAGAAGGCTGATCTCCACGGACCTCTCCTACTTGACTGCCCACTGGAAATTTGATCTTTTGATGGTAAGTAGATGCTACTGCCCTCAACTCATTCATGGCCGGCCTCCCCAGAATGATATTGTAAGATGAGGGGGAATCCACCACTGTGAAGGTGGTCATGACTGTTTTCTTGACATCTCGGGAGCCTAGAGTGAGTGGCAGAACAATTTCTCCCTCCGGATAAACCGCATGTCCAGCAAAACTAAAAAGGGCAGTCTCCACAACCTCCAACTTAAACCCTTGCAAATCCATCTGTGCTAAGGCATCTTTAAAAATCACATTGACTGAACTGCCTGAATCCACAAAAACTCTCAAAATGTCGTAGTTGGCCACCCGGGCTTGGATGACCAGAGCATCGTTGTGTGGCATGTTTACTCCCTTTAGATCTTCCGGACCAAAACTGATCACGGCCTCGTTCCTCCTAGATCCTTCCACCTCCATACACTCCCGCCTACTTCTCGACTTCCTGGCTCGATTTGAATCTCCATCAGTAGATCCTACCGAAATCATTTTGATCAGTCCCGCCACAGGGGAGGAAGATCTTTTCTTCTCGGGCTCCGGCTCCCTCCTCCTACCCACAGCGTTCCTCGGGCTATTTCTTACGTTTATCCGGGTGTTAGGCATTGGTGGTCGAGGTGTCCAGAGTGGACCTCTCGACCTCTTGACCGATTGATTATATCCTTGACTGGTAGGTGGAACATAATTTCTCTTTAAAGCCTTGCAATTCTCCGTACTGTGCTGACATACCCCGTGTCTAGTACAAAATCCACTTCTCTCGGGCTGAGACAACGGGTGATTGGGAACTGGGTCCCTACTGCATTCCTGTACCTCTCTCTCCCGGATGATTTTCAGAGGCACGTGCTGGGAAAAGTGCCCTGGATTACCCCGCCTCGGTCCTCTCTCCTCGGACTTAGATGCTCGGTCCCCTCTCTCCTTTCTGATGGCTTCCCTCTTTTGCCTCTGGGCTTCCTCCATATTAATGTATTTTTCTGCCCGAGATAACAAATCTTCAAAGTCCTCAGGTACTTTCTTTGTTAACGATTTGAAAAACTCACTCTCTTTCAAGCCTTGAGTGAAGGCAGTGGTTTTTGTCTCCACAGCACAAGTAGGCACATCCAAAGCCACTTTATTAAACCTCTTAATATACATCCTCAGGTTCTCCTCCGGGCCTTGCCTTACTTCGAACAAACTGAAAGCAGTTTTCTTATACTTTTTGCTGCTACTGAAATGATGCAAGAAGATTTTCTGAAAATCGTCAAATGATTTAATACTCAATGGAGCCAACCCATCAAACCATCTTTGAGCCGAATCTACCAGCGTAGTCAAAAACACTTTACACTTGATCATGTCGGTGTAGCAATGCAACATAGCCATATTCTCAAATCTGGCCAAATGTTCCTCTGGATCTTCGTTTCCATCATACGTTCCTACTTTGGCAGACTTAAAACTCCCGGGAAGAGGTTCCCGAATAATTGCCTCGGCAAACGGGCGTCCTTTGACAGACGCTCGAGAAGTTCCACGATTTTCCAGCTGTCCTTCCAAGACTTTCATTTTCTGTTTTAACTCCAACATCTCCTCGACTATCGTTGGTGACTTAGATCCAGCAGAGGATTCCTCCACTTCTCCCCTCTTCTCCTCCTCCCTCAATTCCTGCTACTGCTCCTGCTCTTTTTCTAGTTCCTTCTCGAGTGGTATATCATGGTGGGAAGCTTCCCGCCAAGCCATAGCTTTCTCTACGGCTTCATTATTACGCTTATCCAACTCCGCTGGAGTCATAGTAA
Source organism: Primulina eburnea (assembly GCF_022965805.1). Lineage (NCBI taxonomy): Eukaryota > Viridiplantae > Streptophyta > Magnoliopsida > Lamiales > Gesneriaceae > Primulina > Primulina eburnea. The sequence continues at coordinate 35,735,038 of NC_133108.1, forward strand.
TAAGATCAGGAGGAGCATCCTCTTGTCTTGAATGATTTGCATCAACTCCCTGAACTCGGGAAGTATTCTGGTTAGTCTTCCTCGTGTGAGCCATATCAACGCCTTAGTCTCAATTTTCCCACAGACGGCGCCAATGATGCGATCTCGCTGAAACGGGTGAGCCGGGTAAGAAGCTCCAACGGATCGGATCAACAATTTATAATGTTGTTTAGGAAAATGAGCAAAGTAGATGGCTTCGGTCCTGACCTGCAAACAATGAAAGGAACTCGTGAATGGGCGCCGGAGGGTGTCCGGCGTGACCACTCCGATGCTTAAGTCAGCAGGGTTGTTAAGGAAGAAAACTTGAGTAATGTGTATGAATGCTCGAGAATGAAGAGATTCTAGCTGCTTAAATGACAACCATACCTGCTATTTGTAGGAGGGAAGGCTAGGGTTACCTTGATACGCGTGCTCACCTGCTACTTGTACCCTCGAATGTTGACTGCATGTCCAGTCCCTTTCTTCCCGATAGCTTCGTGGGTACTCCAAGAATAAGGGACGTTGACTGCATGTCCAGTCCCTTTCTTCTCAATATTTTCGGGGATACGTTCAGACTAAAGGACGTTGACTTCCCGCCCAGTCCCTTTCTTCCCTATAATCTATAAGATCCTCTAAGGAAGTTACTCGGGTAATGAGCCCTCGACTTTGACATGAGAACCCGGGTCCTAGTTAATCATCTCGGGTCCTGTAGGAAATACCCGGCCCCTTGGTTCTCACAGGGGCCATGTAATGAGACTTCCCGGGTCATTCATGACCCGGGCCCTTTCAAGGGTATCACCATATATCATGAAAATCTTCAATGTTGAGCTTCAAGCTTCAACTTAAGCTGATTCCATTGAAATTTGAATGATAACGGTTTAATGTAATGTTGGTTTCTTATCTTTCAGGACAAGAATTTTCTGGAATATTATATGATCCCCGGTCTTCCAAGCTTTGATACTCCAGAATATTCTTGGCTCTTTGGTTTTATGCTTGATGATCCTCGATGATATTCTTGGTTCCTTGGTCTTTTGGTCATGGATCCCCAACTGTACCTTACATTCCCACATCTGTAAAGTGCATTCCTCCTATTGTAATTATAATCCTCAATCTTAAAACTTCCATCTCTTCTGTCTTTAGCTTCTATAATCATATTACTTGTACATAACACTTTCTAATAATATCTTTTGGGTCGACGTACTTATTTCCAATTGTGTTCTTCTTCTCATAAAAAATGATTCTCTATACTTGAACTTGTTCTGTACCTATCATTCATCTCAAAAATCTTATCTCTTGTTACACAACATTCTCGCATGGATTTCTTGAGGGAATTCTTCTTTCCCCACTTTGAACATGAGTATTTTACCTAAAATATTACTTTTTTGGAATCCAATACTTTTTTTATCATTTTCTTCATATTCTTATTCCTTCTTTTTTGTCTCTGTTGCAACTTTTCTTTTTTCTCTTGATTAAACAATGTATCATTTTCTTCTATTTTCCCCTCGATCTATCCACATTAATCAGTAGCGTCTTGGAAGTATAAAACTATTCATCTTTATTCATTGGGCCATCTTTCTGGGTAAATTCTTCTTTTATATGATCACAATTTGGATTTCGGATATCCTGATTCATACTTGTGCCATATAGAAATGAGTTCATGAAAGGATGATTATCATATGCTTGACAATCTCCTAGTGATTCTCTTTTATCGGTTTTTTGCTTGTTGGCACTATTCTCATCTTTCTCCCCTTGGTCAAAATTATGCTGATATTCTACATCTTCTTCCAATCTCCTCACTGTGATCGACATGATCTTGCTCACATTTTCTGTCAACAACTCATGTATTCTTCTAAATGCCTTATGACACTTGACATCATAAAATCCAATTTTTCTTCCTCATAATTCAGGTATGAAGTTACATGAGGAACACCCCAAAGAAATTTATGAGGAACGATTCTTTGGATGTTCTTTCTGATATTCTACCTTGTTGTGAAGAATCCTTCATCGATCCTTCTTATTTTTCAAATCTTTGCTCTTGCCCTTCATGTGAAACCAATGTTGCTTCTTTTGAAACATAATCGTATGAATATAAAAAAAATCAGAAATTATGTATTCTCCAGTATCAAACAATGAATTCCATTCACGTGGTTGCATTCTTCTGTTGTATCTTTCATCTAAATTTTGCCACATTTACTCTGTAAAAGAGACTCGATGAATCCGCATTTCATTTCCAGAAGCACAACCATGTAAACATGAAAAATTATGATTAACATATTTGATAAGCCCAAATCTTATAGAGATTTTTAGGGATTTTATTTGTGCTTATCTAGACTTTTTATCCCTAATTTTGTGCTTAATTGAATTAATTATTGTAGATTTAAATAAAAGATGAAAAATGATTAAATTTGGAAATAAAATAAATTTACAAGACTTCAAAAGGAAAAAAATGTTAAAAGAAAGGAAATAAAATATTTTTACTTTATTATCTTGATATTATTGAAGTTCTTGAAAAAGATGGAGTCTAATCTTTGAAAATAAAATATACAATTTTATTATCTACAAGGTTTAATTGGAGATGGGCTTAAAAAGAATACAAAGAGAAAGCCCATTAAAAAGAATAAAAGGGGGCAGAAGCGTACAGAAGAAAAAAAGTGCCATAACAGAGCCGTAATAGCAGACGGAAGAGAGAAGGGCAAAAGAGTAGAAGACGGAAGTGCACAGAAGAAGGAGGAAGATTGAAGGCAGAGCAGGGGGAATTCCTCACACATGCTACAAATCACTGAGATTTCTTTCATTCCTTCTTAATTATGTTTTCTGCATTTAATTTAAACACTGATTTGGACTTTTATTTTGAATTTATGGAGTAGATTTTCATAGACTAAGGCCACGATAGGGCCGAGACAAAGTATTTTTTATGTTTTGAGTTTGATTCAATTTTATTATTTATTTTATTCATTGATTGATGTCGTTTATCATGTGTTCTTTTAATCTGGCCAATTAAATAGAATATTTGTTGGTTAATCTAAAACCGGAAGGCGATAGATTAATATTTGCTTCACACATCAATCAACACATGGTTAAATTGACTAGAAATAGTATTTGGTTTCAGTGTGCGACTTTAGGTTGAAAAACTGGAATTTCACAGCGATTTAATGCTGTTGAATCTAATTAAATTCAATTAGGAATAATTAGACTGTTAGATTTAATTAGGTTTATTAATTCGAGGAATCGTTTAATAAATAAGTTTGGAAATTCCGTCGTGAATAAAATAATTAATTTATTGAATTTAAATTTGACACGCGGATTATAAGTTTGTCTCGGTACCGTTGTGCGCCTTAGTCGTCTTTAAATAATTTGAATTTTCGTCTAATTTAATAATTTGGATTTTTTGCACTTTAGTTAATTTATTTAAATTGTTAAATTTAGTTTTAATTAATTTATCGCCCCTCAATTGAATTTGATTAGCCTAAATTAGGAAAAATAATTCACATTCTAGTATTTAAACATCGATCTCTGTGGGTACGATACCTGGACTCATCTCCAAATACTATTACTTGACCTAGTCCGCTTGCTAGATTTATTTCCAACCGAAATAGTCGGTCAAGTTTTTGGCGCCGTTGCCGGGGATTGAATTGTTTAATATTAGAATTTATTATTTTCTTGAGATTAGGTTTTTATTTAATTTTTTTGATTTTACGCATATTCGTACGCTTTTAAGTTTGTTTCTTATTTTCAGGATTCATCTAGCTGTGCATGAGCCGTGCTAGAGGAGACACAGAATTAGAGCCATTTGATCCAGAGATTGATAATACCTTTCGACGGAGACGTAGAGCACAAAGGGAGAAATCCTCAGACTCTAACGTGGAAGAGCAATTCAAACAAGAGGAGAAAGTTGAAACAGCAAGGGTGGAAGCAATGGCCAACGAGGAGGATGAGCGCACTGTCTATGATCTTACTAGACAAACCACTGGAGGTTATGGTTCTAGCATCACTCGTCCTACTGTGGAAGCAAACAATTTTGAGTTGAAGCCATCTATCATTCAAATGATACAATATCAAGTGAGATTTGGAGGATCGCAGACTGAGGATCCTAATGCACATCTGGAGGGATTTCTATCTATCTGTGACACAATAAAATTCAATGGAGTAAGCACGGATGCAATAAGATTGAGACTGTTCCCTTTCTCTTTGCATGGTGAAGCTGCAGAATGGCTTAGAGATCTACCAGCGGGTTCTATCACTACATGGAATGGGTTGGTAGAATTATTCATAAATCAATATTTTCCACCCTCCAAGCTAGCACAACTGCGTATGGATATCTCATCTTTTCACCAAAAGGATGGGGAGACACTACATACAGCTTGGGGAAGATTTAGGAAGATGTTGAGGAGGTGTCCTCAACATGGTTTCTCTTCATCTGAGCAAGTTCAGTTTTTCTATAACGGAGTTGATCCTTCCGTGCGTTCCATGCTAGATGCGGCAGCCAATGGTAGCTTATACAGGAAGACTCCACGAGTTGCACTGGAAATAATTTCAAATATGGCCGAAAATAGTGCGGGTTGGTCGGACATTAAACGAGAAAAGAAGGCTGGAGTTCTTGAAATGGATGTCTTGAATGCACTTACTGCTAAGATTGATGGGTTGGCCCATAAATTCTCTCAGCTGCAATCAAATCAAGCAAATCAAGTCCAAGGAATAGTCATCGAGGAACAACCCATTTTTGATGAAGAAGCAGTGAATTTTGTGGGGAATAAATGGAGACAGCAATAAAATCCATACAGTTCGACATACAATCCAGGATGGAGGAATCACCCTAATTTTTCTTGGAAGAATACGGAAAATTCCCTTAATCCAACACATATTCCTCCACTGCCCATTCCTCAACAAGTGAGACAGCAAGGAGTATTGGTACCTATAGCACTTCCAGGATTTAAGCAAGAAGATCAAAAATCAATTTATGAGGATTTTATGATGAAACATGTTGTGGGGATGGAGACGAGACTGCAAAATCATGATGCTATCTTACGAAGGTTGGATGCTCAAATGGGTCAAATAGCCAATCAATTAGCAAATCGACCCCTTGGAACGCTACCAAGTGATACTGAGAAAAATCCAAAAGGAGTGAATGCAGTGAGTGCAGTGATCAAGGCCGAGGAGGAGGAATCAAAGAAGCAGAATTCTACAGATGTGGAAAAAAATGATGGAGGAGTGATGTTAGACATGAATTTTATTGTGGCGATGATAACTAAAACCAGTAGACCAGCAGATCAGTACAACAGAATAAATTATCAGTAGTTGTTGTTCTAGTAAAACTAAACCAGTAGAAAAGGGATAACAATACAAAACCAGTAGAGAGCGTTTTCTAACGTTGCTATCTTAATTGTTACCGTTAAAGAGTTCCTAGTACTAGTATTAATTGCAGCATTAAATACTATACGGAGTCATTTAATGCTTATTACCCAATTAAGTATAAAACAAGACTGATTGTTTTATAGCTTTTCTGCAGGAACTTGTTTCGGTAATAAAGCTGATTGTATCAGTTATCTGAAGACTTTTTTGATTGTGAACGTTGAACTCAGTCGATTATATATACTTGGATCAAATTCTTGTTCGACACAACACTTCGCTTATTATCATTTTTCAAGGAACAGAGCTACTCTCTTATCAAACGAACATCAGAATTCCTTGAGTACTTAGAAAGTTCAACACAAAGAAAAAGTAGCACACGCCTCACAGCTTGTATCAGATCTTTTAAAGATCATCTTGTGCTACTGATTCTCACACTCTTCAATCTCAAACATTGCTTATATTTTATCAGAAGAGTCTGTAATCTGAAAAGAATCTTTTCAGAACTTTGTGTTTCGTATATTTGTGAGTTGAAGTAACTAAGAGTTTCAGTAGGCTAAGGTGTAAGTCTTTCTGAAGTGGGTGTGTACAAGAGTTGTACTGTAATATCCAAAGTCTTTTAGTTATACCTTCTGGAAACAGAAGAAGGGGAGACGTAGAAGAGTTTATCTTCGAACTTCCATAAACAACTGCTGCCTACTGTTTTATTGTTTTTCAACTACTTCATCAGATTGTTTCCGCACGTTTCATTGTAATCAGGTGAAAGTTTTTGCACAAGATTAACTACTATCCTTAACAGGATTGTAGTACCTCATCAGAACGAAAAACGAGTAGAGTTTATTCACCCCCCTCTAAACTCAACTTCGATCCTCAACAATTGGTATCAGAGCAGGTTATTCTTGTTTGTGAAAAACTGCAACAAATGGCACATTTCAGCAAGATCCCTATGTTCTCTAAGGAATATTTTGATGACTGGAAGATAAGAATGCAAGCTCATCTTGCAGCACAAGATGATGACATGTGGTATGTCATCACAGATGGTCCACTGAAAATCTTAAAGCCTAACACAGCTGTTGCTGTTGACGGTGCACCACAGATGGTCGAGAAATCAAGAAGTGAATGGACTAGTGAAGATAAGAAGAAAGCCAATCTTGATAATGTGGCGAAGGACATATTGTATAAAACTCTCGACAAGAACACTTTCAGCAAGATCAAAATGTGTTCTACTGCAAAAGATATTTGGGAGAAGCTCATCCAGATATGTGAAGGAAATGAGCAAACAAAAGAAAACAAACTGTCTGTAGCAATGCAGAAGTTCAAAAATTTGAAAATGAGAGCTGGTGAAACTCTAAATGAATTTGATGAAAGATTCAGCAGCTTGGTAAATGAGCTAACAGCTCTGGGTAAAGAGTATAACAACAGAGAAATAGCCCTCAAGGTGATGAGAGCTTTACCCAGAGAATGGGATGTTAAAACAATGGCTATGAGAGTATCCAAAGACTTGAACAAGTTGGAACTGCACGACTTATTTGCAGATCTGAAAGCCTATGAGTTCGAATTGGAAGTGAGAAGTGGAGAAGAGCCTTCAAGCCTACCAACCAAGGCTCTTGCTGCTACTGCTACTGCTACTGCTACTGCTTTTACTGCTACTGCCTCTACCTCTTCTACTGCTGCTGCAGTTGTACCTCAAGCACTACCGACTGTAATCATTGACAATGCAATGGAGAAAACTGCTGAACAAATCAGTAGTGATGCTATGTCCTTATTTGTGAAGAAATTTTCCAGGTTCATGAAGAAGAATCATCGAACTTATCAGGGTCCCAATCGCAACTACAAGAAAGATTCACCATCTGGTGATATGGGATGCTTTAACTGTGGAAAGATAGGTCACTTCATTGCAAATTGTCCTAAACCAAAGAAAGATGATCAAAAGAGAAAGGATCACAAGAGGAATGACAAAAAGTCCAGAAGAGATCGAAAAGCAATGATTGCCGAAGAAAGCAAATCTAAGTGGGCGGACTCTAGCTCTGAGTCATCTGATTCAGAAAGTCATTCCAGTGATAGTGATGCAGAAGAAGTCAAATGTCTAATGGCAGACAATGATTCAACCTCGACATCTGGAGAGGTATTTTATTTTGACTCTATTGAATTTACACGCAATGACTTGATTGATGCACTGCATGAAATGGTAAAAGAGTATTCATGACTTTCTCAATCATTTGAAGAAGTTAAGATTGAAAATCAGAACTTAAAGAATCAGAACAGTAAGTTAACTTGATTGCAAGTAGACAGCTGCAATGATTTACAAGTTAAGATGAGTAAATTAATAACTGAGAATGAAAGAGCCAAAGCAAATTACCAGAAGGTGCTTTCTGAAAACCAGAAGTTGTCGCTGCTGGTGAATGCTTGGAATAAGTCTTCTGTTTCATTGGAAAAGATGCAAGAATTACAAAAACAGTCAGGAGATAGGAGTGGTCTCGGTTTCTGTAATAATGAAGGCACATCTGAAACGAATACTAAGCCAACACTGGATATATGCAAAGGGAAATACATTCACTTTGTGAAATCCAGTGTGGTATAGGAACCAGTAGTACCTACTGTTTCAGTTGAAAGGAATGTAAATCAGACGAACATAAGGATGCACTATGGTCTGGGTTACGTTAAACCTAAGGAAAAAGTTGACCAGAGTTCTAGATTCAGAAAAGAATTCAACTCTGGAAGACAATATCCTATGAAGGTTAGAAACTACCAGTACTACAACTCTAAACCTGTTCAGAAGAGATACAGACTGGAAAACAGAAACAGAAGGGAGGAACAACATTTTAGTATGCATACTGTTAGAAATAACAGACCTTCTGTTGCACACACATCTTTGGATACCCGAAGTACAAAGTCACCAAGAATTGTACAAATGTGGGTCCCCAAAGGACTGATAAGGCTTGGACCCAAATAGATTTGGGTACCAGATACTAAAATTTGTGTTTGCAGAAACAGCAGAAGGAAGCAGAAATCAGTAACTCTACATGGTATCTGGACAATGGATGTTCCAGACACATGACTGGACAAAGAAACCTACTTTCTGAGATAGTAAGTTGCATTGGACCAAAGATAACTTTTGGAGACAATTCTAAAGGTAAAACCATGGGTAAGGGTAAGATTATCCATGGTAACATAACTATTGATAATGTTTTATTAGTTGACAATCTTTGTTTCAATCTAATCAGCATTAGTCAACTATGTGATAACGGTTATTCTGTGGCTTTTCAAAAGCATTCATGTATAGTTAGAGATTCTGCTGAAACTACTGTGTTAACGGGAAAAAGAGAAGGCAACACTTACAGAGTCTCCTGGAACTCAAATCATGTCAATACTCCTACATGCTTAGTTGCTTCTCTTAGCAATAAACACTGGCTATGGCACAAGAAATTGAATCATCTGAATTTCAAGTCAATCAATTATCTCAAGAAGCAGAATATGGTAGATGGATTACCTGACATTAATTTCGTTAAAAATCATGTTTGTTCTGCTTGTCAGCTTGGGAAACAGATAAGATCCGGTTTCAAGACGAAAGATAGCAAATCAACTTCAAGATGTCTGGAACTTTTGCATATGGATTTATTTGGACCGATCCCCAACATGAGCTTAGGGGGAATGAAATATACTCTTGTTGTTATTGATGATTTTTCTAGATTCACTTGGGTAATCTTTCTTGCAGGAAAAGATCAAACCAGTAGTCTCTTGATCAAGCTTCTGAAAAGGATTCAAAATGAAAAATCTACTACCATCATTAAAATCAGAAGTGATCGGGGCACTGAATTCACTAACAAGTATCTTGAGCTATATTTGAATGAACAGGGAATTCATCATGAATATTCAGCTGCCAGAACTCCTCAACAAAACGGAGTAGCTGAGAGGAGAAATAGAACTCTAAAAGAAGCAGCTAGAACAA